>NW_005871085.1:7648768-7652075 GCF_000147115.1 Myotis lucifugus | reverse complement strand
TCTGCATCCAGCCATGGGAGCGGCACTGCAGGCTCCGTGGGACAGGGGTGGCACCTCTCATGCTTGCCCCTCTCCCCAGCTCCCAGCAGTGTCTGGCACTTGGTAGGAAATAAAATATGTATTGAATTAATGAGGAGAGCTGCTTGCCATTGCTTTAATCGTGCCATCTTGCTTTCTTTCTGTTTGGTTTTCAACAAACATTGAGCGAGCAGCTACAATGTACCAGACTCTGATAAGGGGAGGGAAGGTGGTTGAAAGTGGCTAACACATGGTTCCTGCCCTCCGAGTTTATAATCTTGTTGGAGAGACACACTTAACACAGATAATTTGACTATGACATGGTAAGTCCTATAATTAAGCCATATGTGGTTCAGGAGAAGTGCCAAGGAAGCATTTAACTTAGAACTGGGAGAGAAGAGGAGCAGGCAGGGAAGGTTTCCTAGTGGAAATTATATGTGAGCTGAGTCAGCCAAGTGAAGAAGGATCAAGAGCAACCCAAGCAGTGAAGACACCATGAGCTGAACCAGGAATGAAGTTCCTGGTTCAGGAAGTAGGAGTTCAGTATGGCCAGAATATATAACATTTTGTTAAATCTCACACAGAACCCAGGGGTTGATTCATTCCCTCCCACCGCGGTGATCACGGAGTATCCTGTGCATCCTGTCTCTCATACCTGTGTCATCTCTCAGCGGGATCTTCGGGTTGGGACTGTCCGTTCATAGGTTTATCTCTTATTGCCCATGAGTAGTACCTCAAGGACTTGGCCCCCTTAACCTGGGAACCCCAATATGGTGGTGAATTAGGGAGTGAATGCTTTAAAAAATTCTATAGCGAGCAAGGGTCTGTGCCAAGGGCCAAGGACCCAAGAAAGAAAAAGAGACTTTAAGAGCTTTCAGTCCTTAATCAGACTTAGTCATAAAAGAGTGGCTACACACGCGGTATTAAAAATGTGCTGTAACTGAGGCATGGTGCCCGGGGAGGAGGGGGGTGGCACTTCTGGAGAAGACGGCATTTGAATTGGCCTTGAATGGGTTCAGCAGTAAGGATGGTGGTGAGGCTATTCGAGCCTCATATTGTGTGGGGCGGATGGAAAATACTCTGAGCATCGCTTAGTAGAAGAGAAATTCACCCCTTTCCTGCATCCCGTGCTGTGCGGAGGCACGTGTGTGCTGTCTTCTTGACAGTAACCCGCTCTGATACAATCAACATGTTAAACTCCCACTGATCGGAGGGCTGAAAGATGAATATTCTTTCCCTAATGTTCTCCCATCCCATAAGCTTATTGGCCATTTACATTTCATCCGTAATGAGTTGCCTATTCATGGTCTTTTTTTATTTTCCTGTTGGTTCTATGTCTTATTCTTATTTATAGAAATGTTTATACATAGTGAATGTTAAACATGTTACAAATATTTTCTCCCATAATTCCACTTGAGATTTGTTTATGGTGTCTTTTACCATGCATACATTTAAAAAATTTTAAGCATCAGATGTTAATCTTTTGTGTATGATTTCTGGGTCTTGCTTAGGAAGGTTTGCCTCACTCTAAATTATTAAAATAGCTCTCTACATATTTTTCCGCTACTTTAAACATATTTTAGTATTTAGATATTAATACATTTGGAACTTATTTTAGAGTCTGGTGTGAGGTAGAGATTTAACTTATTTTTCCTACATCCCTGTCTGGTTTTCCCAAGACCATGACTGAGTAGTTCGTCTTTTCCTTCTGACTTGAACGATCACCTTTATTATAAACTACGTGCCTGTGCAGACTGCGATGTGCTTCTAGGCTTTATTCTCCCCACCAGTTCTGTCTATTCCTACATACTAGAAGCACAACTTTGTGCTCTGTCTTAATATCTAGTAGGGCATTATTATTCTCACAACATTTTCCTAGCTATTTTTTATTTAATTTCTCTTTGTGATGAACTTTAGAGTCGTCTTGTTAATCCATAAAGATTATGCTGGAGCCCTGATCGATATGGCTCAGTGGAAAGAACGTAGGCCTGCGGACTGAAGGGTCCCAGGTTCAATCCCGGTTAAGGGCATGTACCTTGGTTGCGGGCACATCCCCAGTAGGAGGTGTGCAGAAGGCAGCTGATCGATGTTTCTCTCTCATCGATGTTTCTAACTCTCTATCCCTCTCCCTTCCTCTCTGTAAAAAATCAATAAAATATATATTTTTTTAAAAAAAGATTATGCTGGAACCCATTTTTGCCCAGCTCTGTTCGAGAACTTCCTCCTGTGCGCTTTACATGCTGATTTATCCCAACTCAGAGCCGGGGTTTCCCTGCTCTGTCTCCTAGAGATGCTCCTCTTCTTGCAGAGCCCCTCGAGTTTGGGGGGAGAACAGTTTTCTTAGAGAAATCCAGGGAAGCAGCAGCATTCGGGCAAAGGTGTGATGAAGAAGTTCACTCATTCACTCAGCACGAGTCACCGAGCACCTACTCAGGGCAAGGCACTGGGCATAGAGGGAGAAAGAAGACACAGGCCCTGCCCTCAGAGAGCTCGGCCTAGTTGAGGTACATATATGTAAAGCACGATACCATGGCCTGGGGACACGTGGAAGGGAGCAACAGAATCTACCTGAGAAGCTGAGCAAAACTTCACATTTGAGCTGGATTTGTAGGATGAGTGGTTATGAAAGAAGACATGGGAAAGGGCTTCCAAGCAGCAGAAACAGAGCCTAAGGCACAAGGGCAGTCGGGTTAGAGGGGTGGCAAGGGAAAAACTGCCATCTAAGCAATGGGCTGGAGCCTGCTGGAGGTCAGTGCAACGTGTCTCTCTCTTCAGCGGTGATAGCCCTCCTGTGCATGAGCGGCTACCTGATCTGGAGAAACTGGAAGCGGAAGAACACCAAAAGCATGAACTTTGACAACCCCGTGTACAGGAAAACAACAGAGGAGGAGGATGAAGATGAGCTCCACATCGGGAGGGCTGCTCAGATTGGCCATGTCTATCCTGCAGTAAGTGTTCCTTGCTGGAAGAAGTCCTCCCTCCCTCCCTCCCTCCCTCCCTCCCTCCCTCCCTCCCTCCCTCCATCCATCAATCATTCCATCCTTCCTTCCTACCTTCCTTCCTCCCTACTTTCTTCATTGCCGCCGTCCGGCCAGCAGTTAATACTCTAGGGGAGTAAAGAAAAGAAAGAGTATCTGGCTCGGGGACTAGAGAGCAAGAGAGTACATGATACGCACATGAGAGCGATAGGTATCTAACTAGTTTCTTTTCTTCGGCATAGCTGTGTAAAGGTAGCTAGGCTGTCGGTGATAGAACCAGACAAGCAATCAATCTATCTGTGAATTGAGAA
>NW_005871085.1:7639389-7648668 GCF_000147115.1 Myotis lucifugus | reverse complement strand
TATCAAGAACCTACCATGTGCCAGGCACTTGTTCTAGGCCCCGGGGACACGGAGATATTGGGGCCAGTAGCTGGGGTAGTAGGTAGCAGGCTTCTCTGGAAGTAAAGACACCAAGTGCCTGTCTTTCTGCCGAGTGAGAATGCACTTGCTCCCAAGGAGCGGGCGGGAGTTAGAGATCTCACTTCCTGTTGCACAGCTGTGTGCCAAGCGCCATGGTGGACGCTCAGGAGTCCCTCTTCCAGGAAACTTTCCCTGGCTTTCTCTGTTCTCCCACAGCCTCTCTCCATCGTAGCATGTCACACTCTGGTCAACTGGTCTTTTTACTCTTTGGTCTTCCCCTAGACCAGTGGTTCTCAACCTTCTGGCCCTTTAAATACAGTTCCTCATGTTGTGACCCAACCATAAAATTATTTTTGTTGCTACTTCATAACTGTAATGTTGCTACTGTTATGAATCGTAATGTAAATATCTGATATGCAGGATGGTCTTAGGCGACCCCTGTGAAAGGGTTGTTCGACTGCCAAAGGGGTTGCGACCCACAGGTTGAGAACCGCTGCCCTAGACCGTGAGCTCCTTGAGGGTAGGACAATCTGACTAATCTGTTTCCCTGATGCCCGTGCAGCATAGGTGGCTCCCAGTGAATGTTTGTTGAACAAATCAACAGGGAGCTGTTAATTCGGTCTGGGGGCTTTGGCAGGGAGCGCCTCACGGAGGAGGTGACAGATAAGCTGAAAGAGTAATAGTTTTCCAGGTAGAGAAGGAGGAAAACGGCATTCCAGAAAGAAGCACGTGCAGAAGCTGAGGCACAACAGGGCGTGGCTTGTTGGGGGAGCAAGGACTGCCAAGTAGCGGAAGCAGGTGCCATGGTTGTATAGCAGTGAGGGGGCTGAGTGCAACCTCATAGGTCATCCAGTCCATCCCCCCGTCAGGCAATCAGCAGCTTTGATCGCCCACTGTGGGCAGAGCCCTGTCTTGGGGAGACCAGAGAACTGGAGGACCCAGCCCCTGCCCTCAAGGAGCTTTTGGTCTTGCCGGGAGAACCAAGGTCACAGCTGCACCAACTCCCGAAGAACCCTCTTTCCGAGCTGCCTGTCGTCAAGTGCAAGGTAGGGCAGTGCCACTCTGAGTCCGAGGGGCTGACGAGTGAGGGTGTGAGCCCAGGCAGGTGCAGCCGAGCCTAGAAGGCGTTCTGGCCATGGAAGGCTGCCACCTGTACGCCGGGTGTTGGCGCCAAGAGAAACGATGGGGTAGGTACAGACTGAGGAAATGGCATGTGGAAGAAATGATGAGGATGAGCAGGGCAGACAGAACTGCTGCTGAAGCAGATTGTTCCCAAAGGGGAGACCGGGGAAATGAGGCTGAGCAAGTGAGCAGGGCTAGCAGGTGGCCTGAGGAGCCTTAGCCCGGGCCAATCCGAGCAAATAGTTGTTGAAGCAATGTTTAAAGGTCCGAGAGGGCGCAGTGGGAGAAATGATGAGCTTGGGGCGAGGAGATGATTCCCAGTTTCACTATTCCTCAACCTGTGATCTTAGTCACGTCTCTGCTCACTTTTATTTATAAAATGGGACCAATAATCCCCCTTCCGCACATGGGAAGTGGCACTGTTTCCAGAGAAGGAAACAAGCATTCAGGAGCAGCTATTCCTGAGGAGTCTAGACCTGAGGAGTAACCTCCTGCCAGTTGCAGAGAAATGGAGTAGGAGTGAGGAAAGCACATTTCGTGAGGTCCTACTAAGTATCAGACACCACTCAGTGTTTTACATACATTTTCTTGTTTAGTCTTTCCAGTAACCTTATAAGGTTGATATTATTATCCCCATTTTGCAGATGAGGAAACTGAGACTCAGAAAATAAATTACACCTAGGATCACAACTAGGAAGTGGTAGAACCAGGATTCAAACTCCAGTCTGTATATACACAAAAACCCATGCTCTTTCCCCTCTGACATGGGGTAAATAGCCTTGATGCTCTGGAAGCCAGTATTCTCAACAACCTGTTCTCTCCCCTGTCCCTTTCTCAGGAGTTCCCTTAGCACTTCTTGGGGCCTGCCCCCAGCCTGGAGATCTGTCCTGGAGAGAGTGGGAGGGTAACTGGCTTAGAAAAAGATACTCTCAAATATCTATGCTAGTGGAGCAAGGTCATGGCATTCACGCAAAACTACAAATAACCGAAAGATGATTTGAAAGGCAGTGGGGTTACCTTTTATTGTATGTAGAATGTCCAGAGATGGAAAATGCTAGCCTGGTTGTGTTTCATGCTGGTTAGGCTGATCTGGAATACCCTGGACCCCGTATGTGTGTGTTAGTGATGTATTAAGCACTCTGCATGCAATATCTCATTTGATTTCCCAACAACCCTAGGAGGCAGGTCCTATTATTATTCTCATTTGACAAATGATGAAATCAAGGCTCCGAGAGGTGAATGGTTAGCCCAAGTTCACATAGCTCAGAGAAGATGGTGGAACACGGGTCTGTCCCAAGGAGGGCATCCAGGAAACGGATGAGTGGGAAACAGGATTACAACCGGACCAGCGGGGGAAAGCTAGATATGTAGCCAGAGAGGAAAACATTCCAAAGGAAGGGAACTCAAACACTGCAAATTTCAAGTGTTGTCTGTGTAGAACTGTCTGAGTCTAGGAGAGAATCAGGGAACATCAGAAGATAAAGAAACAGATTTCATGTCAATATAGGAGAGCATTGAAGCCCACTGTCCACAACGGAATAGGCTGGCTCCGGGATTAGCAGGTTCACCATCCAGTGGTCAGGCATTTGTCACAGACGGAAGTCTAGCAGCTAATGGCTAGAAAGTAGGGGTGAAGGAAAGAGGTCCTGGGTTTCATTGACCTGCATTGCCTTCCAGTTCTGTGTAATCAGTTGGGAGGGATGCAGCAGATTGCCTTCCCAGCTGTGACTAACATGCTAGAGCCAAGCAGCTGATGACCTGAGGTTAAACATATGCCCAAACGAACCCAAAACATATGCAAACCGAAAATCCTATAAGAAAGGCTTGAGAGAGTTTAGATCTCTGCAGCCCTCCTTGACAAAGAGGCAGAACAGAATAATGGAAAAAGCTAAAGCTCTGGGTTCACAGAGACTTGGGTTCAAATTTTAGTTCACCCACTTGCCACGCGATCCAGGACAGATGTTTAAGCTCATTAAGTCTCAGTTTTCTCATCTGTAAAATAAATATGAGAAACCTGTCTCGTGGGGTAGCTTGGAGATTATGTGAGTCAATGCCTGTAAAGTACTAGTAATAGGATGTCTGGCCCTTAGGCAGACTCAGCAAATAATTCCTGTGGTTCTAACGATGATTTCTTTGTGTCTCCCCAGCGAGTGGCATTAAGCCTTGAAGACGATGGACTGCCCTAAGGATGGGACCACTCCCTTCATGCCTCACGGAATTCAGTTCCATGCACTACACTCTCTGGATGGTGTATGCCTGGATGGAAGGATTTCTGTATGGGTGTGTGAGTGTGTGCGTGTCTGTGTGTGCGTGTGTGATTTTAATTTATGTTGCAGAAAGGTAACCACAAAGTTATGATGAACTGCAAACATCCAAAGGATGTGAGAGTTTTTATATGTATAATGTTTTATACACTTTTTAACTGGTTGCACTACCCATGAGGAATTCATGGAATGGCTACTGCTGAGTGACTAACATGATGTACATAACCAAATGGGGCCGATGGTACAGTAGCTTACTCATCATTTAAAAACTATATTTACAGAGAGAATATTTGATTTCGGGGGGGGCTTTTTTAGGTTTTGGAGTTTTGGGGGTTTTTTTGTAAATAAAATGATTATGCTTTGTGGCTATCCATCAACATAAAAAAGAAAAGAAAAATAAGCACCTCAACTCCCTCCCCAATTTAGATTATTTATTAACAAACTTCATAAATAAGATTAGTTCTATAAATCATTTAGAGACATGAGAGTATTTATTTTTGGTATGATTGGCCCACCACACAGACTCCGTGTGCATTGTGTTTGTCTGCATGTGTGTGCAAGAGAAAACTCTAGAGAAGAGGCGCACCTATGGCGGTTGTTCGATAGATATATTTTAAGCCAGTCCACAGAGGGTATCTGGAGTTTTCAGAGAATTAGCCTTTGGAACTCTGGCTCAGAGAACAGACACCATGGTGTGTGCAAACATGTAGCGGCAGAGGCGGAACCTCCCCAACTCTGGCTATTCCTGGGACCCGACTCGGGAAAAGCCCTTCAGCTCACCGTGGCTGCTGGGACTCCCCCCTGGGCTTTCTCTTATGTGGCTAAGGCCAGCGTACAGACTTTACACGGTGCCAGAAGTCCTCGTGAGCTCAGGTGAGAACATGCCTGAACCTTGGCTACTCCTGTTTTAAAGTTCAGCATTTCGAGCAACTTCATTTTCCTTCAGGGCACTTGGGTTGAATTCATTAAGGCTGAATTCCTTACTGATAGAGAGCTAAGTGGAGATGTTTCCAGAACAGCCCAAGTTTACTCTAGGGACTGGCTTAGGCACAGAACCCCTGGGATGCACTATGGATGAGGATAAAGATGGTGGAATAGGTTTTGTTACATCTCCATCTCTCCCTCTTACTCTCCCATTTCCTTTAGGTGGGGAAGAGTAATACTTAGGTTTGTTGCCATGATGTGTTCGCATAGATGAAACTAATGTGGGGCTTAAGGCAGTAAAGGTAGACAAACGTAAAGTCCTATTTGAGGGAAATGGCATCCGCAATATTATAGGACACTGGGTATATGTTCACACAGAAGTTTGGTTTACTGCTTTGTAAATAAAAGGAAGAACTCTAGGTCTATGTACAGCTTTGTTTCACCATGGACACTTCCTTTGCCTCTCCTGGGCCTTGGGGAGGCGGGGAGAAGTGTTCATCTCTCTTTGTGGGGTCTACCATTGAAAACATAATCCAATAGTCCCAGAAGGAATTCAGTCCCCCCTGGCTCTATCGTCCAAGGTCTTTTCCTAACTCTGCTGTTCCACACTGTACTCCCACTGGACAACCAGGAACAAGACGTGACACAGCGTGTCTGGCTTCAGTAGGGGCAGAGGACATGTACCTAACCTCAGCATACCTGGAACTTGGCCCATGTAAGCAAATTCCTCTCCCCTACTTCCAAGTTGCCCCCAACTCAGTAAACCTTGGATGTCTCGCCCATTGCTACCCTTTGAATTTCCAGACAGACATTCTGGAGTTCTGTCACCCTGTTCCTAGGACCTTTCTTTCTCTCCGTCACTCATGATCTGCTAGATTCTGGGAAAACAACCGTATTCTGGAGCCTGGGCACTATGCTGTGAAAAAACAAGCAATTTCCTCATGATATGTATGTGCTGATAGTCCTGAAACGTCCATTAAGAGGGAAAGATGCATTGACTTAGAATGACCGTTACCAAATAGAATATTAAAAACATCCGGCCAACTCCTATGGAGCTTAATCACTTACTACTATTCTTTCAAGAATAAAAAGTAAAATAATTTTTGACTGAAGAAAAATTATGAAAGTGAAAAGTCATTGAAATTTACACAAAAACAAGCAACTTTTTCTGTAACCTGCCTCCAAAGAAATAGAAATTCCTGGGGAAATTATAATAGTGTCTAGTGCATAATATCTAAACTTTCAGTCAGATCCTGGCCTTCACAGGAAAAATAATGAATGGGATCAGGATGATTCAGCCCGATATCTCAAAATGAAGATGAAACACAACTTTCTCAGAGATACCCATGTTTTCTGAATATGCTGCAACTGCAGTTTGAAAGAGGCAGCTATGGGAGCAGCCTACAAAAAACCAAATTGTGGAATACTCACGTGTTGGATGGTAGTAACGTAGATGAAATCCGAGGACTCAAGTCCATCCTCTAGCCCTGAAGGCTTTAAGCGTCATTCTGAGGTTTAGTTGCATTTCTGTTGCTTTTTGCCCTGATGCCGTCATATACCAACAGTCAGGAACAGGTCAGAGAGTCATTGGACTATACGTAGAGCTGGAGGACACTTAGAAACAACACCAAGAGGGCAGAAGGTGTATCAGACAATTTTTCTCTATTTAAAAGAAACGCTGCGGTCCTTTTCCTCCCTTTTCTTCTCCAGTTGACTACTTTGCACTGCCTGAACATTGCACCAAACCTGCCACCTATCTTTCCAACAGGATTATGAAGGCACTGGCAGAAATGGCCTTCCAGAAACAGGGAAAACTAAAATTTCATTTATTTACTTTTGATGGCATGATTATTTTAAAAATAGATGGAGATAACCTGTAACCTCAGGATGAGATTGGATTTAAATTTATGGCAATAAACACTGTGGATCCCTCCAATTCTCTCTTTGCGATTGCAATATATGCATTCACTGAACCCATTTGCTAGGTATCAGCTAAGTGTTGGGCACTGCAGAAGTATAGGTCAGTCAAACATTTTCTGTCCCTATGGCGCTCACAGTGGCAGTAGAGGAAGACATGTGGGAACAAAAAAAGAATAGATTCTTTTCAGAATAATGTTATGATACGAAGTGGTCATTTCTACCGAAGAAGATAATGGGGTCAAGAAAGCCACCACAGGAGAAGTGACCTTAAGTCTTAAAAACTAAGTAGGGACGTCAGGCTGCTTCAGGCAGAAGAAACACAACTAAGACAGAGAGGCATGAAACGGCATGAGGACTTTCATGAACTGCATGTAATTCATTACAACGAGCAAAAAGCTCAAGGGGGACGTAGCAAGCAATGAGCTGGATGGAAAGACAGGTTCAACATAAGCACTTTATAGAATACTCCTATTTAACTTCTGATTTAATTAAGCAAACATTCCTTGGTCATTCACTGTGTGCGAGGCACCAAGTGCACGGGAAATTCATCAGGATGTGTTGCCAGCACTTGCAGACATGACAGTCTTGAGCCTCAAGCTTTCCGGTGGCCAAAGAGACACAGTGACTGTTTTTCATATATTCGAGTTGAAGTTTTGTGATATGGTCTATGAAAACTAATATAAGGACAGTGGGATTTTCACAGAAGCATTCCATGTTGCCAAGAGCCTCTGAGATTTCTCCCACAGAGAGAAAGAAAACTGGGAGTTTTGAAGACGTGGAGTTTGCAGAGGGGACCCCAAGCACTGTCCAGTCTGGCGCTGGTGGGAATGGGGAGAGGGCACAGAAATGTGAGCCTCCCCACCTCACTCCCTAACGTCAGCCATACGCTCATTTCACAGAATAGAAATGGTTAGCAGTTAACCGGCTCAGAGTAAATTATCTCCTTTCCCATCAATGCATGAAGATAAGGTATTGGAGTCTTTTTACATGGTATTTTTAGGGTATTGGGGATTTTCAGGATATGGAGAACTTAGAGGTGGAGGAATTACAGCTTCAAATTTCCAGTCAATAAAAAGAAATCAGGAATCCCTATTCATTCAGGCTATGCACCATGTGCATAGTCAGGAGTCAGCAAAAACCCTCTGTATTTGCAAATACTTTGTGCTATAAAAAATAATTTTAAAAGAGCCACCTGTATATGTATATATTTAAAGACATGGAGGTTTTGATACTTTTTTTACAAAAATTACAAGAGAAAACAAATACCTGTACAAACCATGTGTTTTAAAATAGCATTTTGTTCTATACAAGCTGTTGTTAATTTGGGGGTGAAGTACTGGTTCGCAAACGCCATCACATTGTACCCAAAGGAATTTTCCCTGTTTGTCTCCCTCCCACACACACACACACATGTCCCCAAATTACCATATTTGATGTTTGATGTAACAGGCATGTTAGAATGTTGGGTCACACTAACCATCCCTGCTCTCTTTGTGTTATTCCAAATTCCATTGTCTTCTGTCCTCAGTCCCCTTTGCAGTCTGGCCTCTCTCCCAGAGGCAACGGGTGGTGTGCTGCGTCTCACTAGCTGTACCGGCATCATCTTGGTGAACTAAAAAGCAAATGTGGACATTTGTAAAATCAGTGCACTGTTTCTAGAGAAAGATTAAATTCCTTTTTTAAAATCTGGAAGTATTGTTTCATTGTGATGCTATAATGAGGGGAGTGTGAATGGTCACTGACTGCGTCCCTAATGTGTACCAGTATTCCACATAAATCACCTTGATCTTCATCAGCAATCGTGTGAGGTAAATACTGTCAATATTATAACCCCATTTTATTGAGGAGGAAATGGGTGAAGGAACTGCCCAAAGTCACACAGGTATGTTTAACGCCCCAGAAGTACATGCAGCACATGTAGTGCTCATGTGCATGTGGCCTTCTCTCCCTAGATTTTCCTTCTCTGCCTCCATCTGGCAACTCGTTTGTCCTTGAGTACTCCAGCAAGCATTCTCTATTCTCACACCCAGACCTAAAGCATAGGCTTAGGTAACCCCTGCTTCCACCACAAACTTGGCCCACGTGTATCCCAATTCGTCTGCCCTGCTCCTCACTCGTGACCATGCCACTGAGGTGGCTTTTACCAAGGTCACCAGGACCTCCCTGATTATAAACCTTGTAAATACTTTTAGTCCTGTCTTCCTTGACCTTGGAAGGGGTATTTAACATTGTTGGTACTCCTTTCTTGGGATACTCTTATTTTGGTTTGCATGACACCATACACCTGGTTTCCCCCCACCCCCTCTGGCTACATCTTAATCTCCTTTGTCCACCCTTTAAATTATGATATTCTATCTCAACCCATCCACATTTAAAAAAAATTTTTTTATTGAATCTTGGAGAGGGAGAGATAGAAACATCAATGATGAGAGAGAATTCTTGATCAGCTCCCTCCTGCATACCTTACACGGGATCGAGCCCACAACCCAGGCATGTGGCCTGACCGAGAATCGAACCGTGATCTCCTGGTTCATAGGTCGATGCTCAACCACTGAGCCACACCAGCAGGGCTAATCTTTGCATTTTCCAATCCAATCTGCAACACTGCCACCAGAGTGATCTTTCAAAAATGCAATAGGTCATGTCACCTGTTTAAAGCTCTTCATCTGTTTCCCTTGCGTTAAAATCCAAGCCTGAACTCCTTAATACGTCTTGTAAAGAACTTCGTGGTTTAGCGTCTGTCCCTTCTCCAACTTGTTGCTATGGTCACCACCTCATTCTGTGTTCTAACCACACAGTCTGGGCGCGCCCTCTGGAGCACTTCCTTCAGGGATGGGTCAGGAGCCGCTCCGGGGGCTTCCACAGTGTTCTGTGCTCCCCCAATGTGTACCCTGTATCCCCACACGGTAATTGCTCCGGCGGAGGGGGCGGGGCTGCGCTGACCCCGCCCCCGAGCCAAAGGGGCGTCGTTTCCGCCGAAGAGGGCGGG
>NW_005871085.1:7628516-7639272 GCF_000147115.1 Myotis lucifugus | reverse complement strand
CCGAGAGGGGCGGGGCAGCCTCGTCCCCACCTCCGGGCGGGGACGCGAGAGGAGCTACGCGCAACGGCGTTGCCTTACGTCACTTCCGCGCGCCGCTAAACGTCACTGCCGGGCGCGGACAGCGCTACGGATCGCTGTTTAAGTTCGGTCAGTGGCCTTTCGCGAGCCATGGAGAGTGACTTTTATCTGCGTTACTACGTGGGTCACAAGGGCAAGTTCGGCCACGAATTCCTGGAATTTGAGTTCCGACCGGATGGTGAGAGCGGCCCCGGGCGCGGGGACGAGGCCTGGGGCGGCCGGGGGCCGGGAACGTGCGGGGAGCCGGAGGAGGAAGGCAGGGCTCTGGGAGAAGCACGCCTGTGTCCGCCCCACGGGCTCTGTCTGTCCAGGGCGTCTTCTGTTGTGATATTTTCACCGGATGCTTCAGCAGGCGCTGAGTGCGCGCCCGCTCTGCACCGGGCACCTGGGATGCGGGCGCGGGCGATAGGCAAGCTTCCTCTCGCGGGGAGCTTTTATTCTAGGGCTGGGGGAGAAGTCATAAAAGGGATTCCAGACCGTGATGAGTGGTCGGAAATAAACAAAATGACGGGCTGGTTTTAAATAGGGCGACCGTTGGGGAGCTCCCTGAAAAGGGGCTATTTGAACTGAACCTTGATTGACAAGGAGCCAGCCTGTGACGCCCCAAAAGAGCATCTAGTCCGAGGGAGCAACAGGTGTCGGGGCCAGAGGGCGGGGTGAGCGAGGCTATTCCAGGTGCCCGTGTGGCTGGGGAGAAAAGTAGGAGATAATATGGGATAAGCAGGCCGTGGCCACGACATGTAGGTCTTTATAGGCCATGGTGAAGAGTTTGGATTTTATTCTAAGTACAGCAGGAAGCAGTGGGAAAGTTTTAAGCAGAGAAGAAGTGTGATCTGTTCTTGAAACAAGTATTCTAGTGATCGGGTACAGAATGAGCAAAAGTGGAAACAGGGCCTCCTATTAGGAGACAGTTAACAATTGTCCAGACAGAAGGGGTGCTGGTAGGGACTAGGGTGAGAGTGAGAGTGGAGAGAAGGACTTAGGGTACTGTTCAAGGCAGAACCAATATGACTGTCAGTTATAGGATTTAGGGAGGGGGTGGGTGGTGAGGAAAAGGAGTCAAAGATGATAGAAATCTACTACATGGGGGCACAGAGGTGAATCTGACAAGCTGCATTTGTGAAGGAAATAGGTTTGTAAACAGTGACGAGACAGTGTATTAGGGGCTGTGGGAGAAAGGAGCAGAGGGACTCGGAACAGAAAGAAGGGACCTAATCTAGCTGAGGGTTCAGAGGTTTCCCGGCAAAACATGAGGGAAGGGGGATGCGAGTTTTCAGTGACGAGGAGTTGTGTAGGCAGGCGAGTTAAGAATGCATTTTGGGCAGCCTTAATGGCAAAGAGGCTGAAAACCACAAAGTCATGGGACGTTTCAGACAGAAACCAAGTAGCCTGATGGAGAGAGAGCTCTTGCAGGAGGGAGCCTGGAGAGGCAGGCAGAGGCTCAGTTTAGCAGTGTGCCATGTTGAATTTGGCCAAGAAGGCAGGGGGAAGCCATTGTCCGGATCAGAGTATTAGAGTAAACTGATCAGATCTTGCTGTTATACATCACTTTGTCCACTGTGTGGAGAATGAACTGAAAGGAAAGAGTCTTGAGGTAGAGAGTACAGTGAGGCATCATTTAATTTGCCTCTTTTATCTTCTTCATACTCACCATACACCCAGATTAGCCTGTTGAATGCGTATATACACAGAGAGACTTGTATACTAAATGTGTTAAGTAATAAAACCACAACTTTTTTTTTCAATCTTCACCCAAGGATATGTTCATTGGTTTTTAGAGAGAGAAACATTGATGTGAGAGAGAAAATCTATTGGTTGCCTCGTACCCACCCTGACTAGGGATCAAACACAAAACCCTTCAATTCACGGGACAACATTCCAACCAACCGAGCCATACTGGCCAGGGCTAACACCACAACTTTTCTGTCACAGGAATATATCAGAATATTACACAGTCACATGATAATGTATGTAAATTATATTTTTCAAAGGCTTTCATAACTCATATGAGCCTCAGCAGGCCTTGTGTGCAGGTAAGTTACCAATTACTATCCCTGTTTTCAGCTTAGGACATTAACCTGCAGAAATATGATTCTACCTGAGTTCTTTTGTCCTACCTGAGCTACCTTTTGCAAGATCTGTAATTCAGCATCAGGTATAGTTTTGGCTGTGAGGCTATTTAATAGCCTAAAGTGAAGAACTGAAAAAATGTATTGTTGAAACACTAAAGGTATAAACATTTAAAAAGTTAGAATACGTTTTAAGCAACAACTGACAGTCTTAGTAGGCTAATGATGATTTAGTCATATGTTTTTATTATATATTGATTTTTCCCCCCTCACAGGGAAATTGAGATATGCCAACAACAGCAATTACAAGAATGATGTCATGATCAGAAAAGAGGTAATGAGCCTTCAGAGAGACTTTCTCATTCACTACAGTTTAGCCTTTTGTCTTTTTTTGTTCTTTCTGGGAGTAGTAATGAAAGATAAAGAAGAGGAAAGTATAAACATGTCTGTAGACAGCTTCTAATGTTTTTTTCAAATCTTTTAGTTTATATTTTCTTTCACAACACTGAATCAGTTATTGGTTATCACGTGAAGTCTTGCAGATCTAGGCTTGAACCCTGAATCTGCTGCTTACTAACTATGTGGCCTTGGGCAAATTTCCCAGCTGAACTTGATAAATTCAGTTTCTTCATCTGCAATAAAAAACAAATAAGAGCTAATCCCCACTCAAAGTATTTGGTATATTCCCTGGTACACAGCACTCAGTGAAGCTCTAATTTGCATTTGAATGGGAAAGGGAGCGTGGAAAAATGGTTAACCTTATTGAATGCTTGTTAGATGCCAGGCATGACACCAGGTATTTTACATACATGATCTTATTTGATCCTGATTATAAGCCCGGGTGATGGATGATATTAGATACCCTTTACAGATAAGACTGTGAAAGCCCAGATATGATTTATGGAACTTGTTCAAAGTCACCCCTGCCAGTAAGGGATAGAACAGGAATTCAAACTATTCCTGCCTCTGTCATGTGCTCCATTTTGGTGTGATTTCTACCACACCATTAAGTCTTCATCAAAGCTACACTTTCTTTTTAGCCACTTTGTTAACAGTTGAAACTATCTTAACAATCAGTATATTTTCATTCTGTTATATTTAACTAGAGGCCCAGCACACAAAATCGTGTGTGGGTAGGGTCCCTAGGCCTAGCCTGCAATCAGGACCACCATCTGCCTGCTCACCAGTCCCCAGTCCCACTCCGCCGCCACCCCCTGGTTCCCCGTGGTTCCTCAATCTCAGCATGGCTCCGGGCTGTGGGGAGGGACCAAGTGCCCCACCGCCATTCACCTCAGTTCACTGTGGTTCCCCATGCTGCGATCGGAGCCTGTGGGCCGGGGGGAAGGGGGGGCGGGGACCGAGAGGTGGTCAATGCACCTCATGGCGACTGGTCGAGCTGTCATACTGATTATGCTTAGGGTCGCTGGCCTTTTATTATATAGGATTAGCAATCAGTTTTATGCTTACCTACACGTCAGCATCCTTTTTTTAAAATATATATATTTTTATTGATTTCAGAGAGGAAGGGAGAGAGAGAGAAAAAAAAAAACATCAATCATGAGAGAGAATCATTGTTTGGCTGCCTCCTGCATGCCACACACTGGGGACCAAGTCCACAACCTAGGCATGTGCCCTAAGAATCGAACTGTGACCTCCTGGTTCAGAGGTCAGTTATGGAGCCACGCTGGCGGGGCCTCTTTTTTTTTTTAATATAAACTAATGTAGAATGTATTTAAAAGACATGTCTCTGCTTTTCAGAAGCTTGTCATCTAGTTAAGAATAACCAGGGTTACACAGAGATCTATTTTGGGTCTAGGTGTGAGTTAGATGTGTAGGTAAGGAGAGGTCCATATGAATAGGATGTGCCAAGAAGTAGAAACAACCATATGGGGTACGGAGGTGTAATCATTGGGCACTTCTGACCCTGCCCTCTTCAGCATGCTGAGGTCAAGCCTGAATGTCTTCCCATTTGCAGAGGTGCCAGAAATGAGTTTACAGGAGCAGTCTTTTTTATCTTTAATCACTATCTGAGGCAGAATGCTGCTTAGGAATACAACTTAAATTCTGTTTTTTAACTTGCTTTCAGGCTTATGTACATAAGAGTGTGATGGAGGAACTGAAGAGAATAATCGATGACAGTGAAATTACCAAAGAGGATGATGCTTTGTGGCCTCCCCCGGACCGAGTGGGCCGGCAGGTGAGTGTTCTAGCAGCTATTCCCAGTGCAGAAATCTTACAAATAAGATAAGTTGACTACTCTCCATAGGACATTGAATCCTCCACTTGTGTGCGTGCACGCGTGCATATGGAGCCCTACACGGGCAGATCACGAGCACCTTGATCTAAGGAAGCAGTGAACCCACAGGGAGGAAGAGAGAGAGCAAGAAGTGCTGCTGACCACCAGGAGCCCAGCCCTGAGTTTCTTCTTGTGACTTTCCCTCTCCCTCTTCTCAGGGTTTTGCTGCCCACCTTACTTACTATAGACAAAGCAGTGTGAAGATACAGAGATAAATAGAACATAGTTATTTCAATAGTCTGACAGTCTAATGGAAGGAAAATCATGCAAGCAACTAACCTCATCTGCTTCTTTCCTAATCCAGACTTCTAATTGATTTTTTTGTTTCTCTTATCCTGTGCAGCCCATTTTCCAACCTGAAGCCAGAGTATTCTTGTAAAATGTAAATTTGTTTATGTACAGCAGGTCCTCAAATAACATCATTCTATTTAATGTGGCTTCCTTATAATGTGATGAGATGCCATATGAATTTAACTGTTATTTCTATCAGTTAGCCTATGATAAAGTTGGTTGTTATACTCTATCGCTCTGCTTAAAGTCACAGAACCAACCAACAATTTAAGTAAGGGCTTACTGTATTCCACTAATTTTAAACTCTGGTACAAGCATGTCAAACTCTCGGTCCACAACGAATATTTTTGTGGCCCAGTCAATATAACGGTATGTAAGAAATGTTTTAATAAAAATTTCGTAACTTAATTTTTACAATATCCTGTTATCCATAATTTTTAATAACGAACTACAGCATTCGCTAATGACTGATTACTATAATCATGTTGCATTCATTTCCCTTAAGCGCAGGCGTACCATTTCTCTCCACTAATACTAGCAGCGAATATTTTAGCAGCCAGTTGTCACATCATTAGTCTTGGACTGACTTGTTTGGTGTGCGCAACAGAAATATTTCACTTTCGGAGAACAAGAAAAATAGGTTTATTTGCATTACGCTTATTAATTTGTGCAGTTATTCAGTGTCTAGTAAGTTAATGTTCAAGAAAAAATATTAATTTTTATTAAAATGTTCTATTATTTTATGTTAACGATCACTCATTTATTTCAGCCCTTTGTATTCAGCATGTCTCTGTTGAAATAAACCTATGTTTCTATGAAAATTGAAGCTTTTGTCTTTTTGCAGCCTACATAAACTTAAACCTTGTTTATTTGGCCCATGTTAGCCTTTGAGTTTGACATGCTTGCTCTAGTAGCTTTCCACTGCATTTAAAATAGAATCCAAACTCCCACCTTATCTTACAATCTCTGGCTGTGTTCAGACCTCATTGGTCTTATTTCTGCCCTTTAGACATACCTGTTGTTCTTAGTTTAGGACCTTTGTATTTGCTACATGCTTCCTGAAATATTTTTTCTAAAACTTTATTATTGAAGCCTTCATATGTCACTTTTTCAGTGATATCTTGTCTGTCCATCACATCTAAAACACCTCTCCCCATTAGGAGGCTATGGAAAACTGGCCCAGAATCAGTGAGTAGTAAGAACTCCATCATAAAAAATTCACTCCTTTGGCTTGCTGAATTTGATGTACATTACCCAAGGTCTGCAAACCTGCCATTTTTACAAATCTTTGATCAATGTCTCTACTGAGCCAGACGCCACTTCATGGCTTTCCTCTGAAAATTATTAAGGGACAGAATCCAAATAAATAAAGAAAGAAAACACCTCTCCCCGTCATTTAAAAAAAGATGTTTGAGCGTCTTCATAGCATTTATCATTGTCCAAAATTGTCCCATGTTGCCCAGAAAAGTTAAGATTCTTGGTATTTATAAAACATACATGTTACTCTACACTGTTAACAACAAAAACACATATACAAAACAATTATGTAATTTCTTCCAAATTACCAACACAACTTCCTCTAAAAATATGAGCTACTCAAGCGAGTATTTATCTCTTTGCTTCTAGTACCTAGCACAATTTAGTGCTCAGAGGGAATTGGTCTTGTTTATGTGTAGTAGATAGAGTTTGTGTGATTTGGCAGATGAACCTCCTGTGTGCTTAATGAACAATCCAATTTGGCTTGATTTTAAACATTTTTAAATGTTTCCAGGAGCTTGAAATCGTCATTGGAGATGAACACATTTCTTTCACAACATCAAAAATTGGTTCCCTCATTGATGTCAATCAATCCAAGTAAGTGTACATGATCTGTATGTCCAGATGTGTCTGTTTTGCAGCAGATTGATATGAAACCCTTAAACAAATTGGGACCATTTGGTAAGATCCGGTACAGATGGAGAGAGGCTCTAAACTATTTTCAAGACTTGCTCCTATTGCTTATGACCTTTTGTCCAGTTATCTATAACTAGAGGCTCGGTGCACAAAATTTGTGCAGGGGGGGGGGGGCGGCGGGGGATTCCCTCAGCCCGACCTGCACCCTCTCACAATCTGGGACTGCTGGCTCCTAACCACTCTGCTCGCCTGCCTGATCGCCCCTAACCCCTCTGCCTGCCTGATCATCCCCGCCATGACGGCTTCGTCTGGAAGGTTGTTTGGCCGTGTGGTCTAATTAGCATAAAAGTGTAATATGCTAATTAGACTGGGCAGCCAAATGACCTTCGGACGAAGCTGGGGCTGCAAGGGCTGAGTCCCTTGCACGAATTTTGTGCATCGGGCCTCTAGTTACTAATAAGAGCTTCTCAGTGACACACACAGTAATGCCATTGGAGCAGCTAGTGTGGGTAAGAATCTGTCCAGAACAGAAAAATGAAATATGCCAATACAAGTGCTTAAGATAAACTGTAGAGTTGTTAAGTCTAACTACCTTCCTTGATGTTAGTCATTCAGACTAGCACATCTTAAAGTCTGATTTGGGTGGAACTTGAAATTATTTGGAATATAAATTTAAAAATTCATGTCAGGAGGGCAAATTATAAAGTATGCTGCGAAAAAAAAAGTATGCTGCGGAGTCCTCAGAATTTGAAAATCTCTTTGGCTCCTGTGTTTTGGGCATTTGGGATTAGACATGGCTCACTTTTAGTACATGGTGGGCATAATTGTCTTCCTTTGGACAGTCTCTATTCTTAGCCAGTTATGCTGTAGGAACCTTCAGCCTCTTGATCCTGACTAGTACTACTTCTTAAGAAAAGTTTTCCTAATTCTGAAACTTATACATGCTCATTATGGAAAATAAAGGAAACCTAAAAATGTAAGGGGAAAATCACCCATAAACCTGTCAATTAGACAACCATTAATATTGTAAAGTATTTTTTAAATATATTTTTATGGATTTCAGAGAGGAAGGAAGAGGGAGAGAGAGATAGAAACATCAATGATGAGAGAGAATCAATGTTTGGCTGCCTCCTACAAGTCGCACACTGGGCATGGAGCCTGCAACCTGGGCATGTGCCCTGACTGGAAATTGAACCCGTGACCTTCTGGTTCATAGGCTGATGCTCAACCACTGAGCCATGCCAGCTGGGCTTAAAGCAGCAGTCCCCAATCTTTTGGACCTCACGGACCACCAGTGATCCGAGGACCACCGGTTGGTGACCACTGGCTTAAAGTATTTCTTATCTTTTTTCTGAGCATTAAAAAATATAGTTTTAAAGGCACCGAAAAATATTTAGACCAATAATGTTATTTTAATGATTTTTTTCACTTAATATAAACATTTCCCCAATTTTTAAAACCTTAACATTTTAAATGACCTCATATTCCGTTTTAATATGTAGCATGTAGCCTTTTCCGCCCTTTTTGAACTCCGTTTTCAAAGCTTTAATTCTGTAAATACCTTTATGAGTAATGCCTTGGTACATAATTTGCGTTAAGTGTTATTATCTTGCCAGTTGTCTCTGCTTTTTAAACATTTTTTTCCTTTTGCATTTTAGGGACCCAGAAGGCTTACGAGTATTTTATTATCTTGTCCAGGACCTGAAGTGTTTGGTCTTCAGTCTTATTGGATTACACTTCAAGATTAAACCAATCTAGATTGAATATTGGTGTGGACACAAGGGGGGTGGGAGTAGCTGGTTTTCATTACCATTATCAGGAAATTTTTGTGTATAGAAGGCCAATATTTTTTTTATAAACTGTAAATGATTGTCTTCAATAAATATATAACAAAATGCAATTATTATTTTATAGGGACTTCTAAACGTGTGAACTCTTTTCAATTACTTTTTTTAAAATCCTCGCCTGAGGATATGTTTTTATTGATTTTTAGAGAGAGACAGAAACATTGATGCAAGAGAGAAACGTCAATCAGCCACCTCCTATACGTGTCCCGACGGGATCAAAACCACAACCTAGATGTGTGCCCTGACCAGGCATGGAACCCACAACCTTTTGGTGTACAGGATGACGCTCCAAACTGACTAAGCCACCCAGCCAGAGCCCAATTTTTAAAACACTAACACCCTGTGTAAGGCATTGCCCCAAATCTAACTGAATCGACTCTGTAGATAAAACTACCAATTCATAGGAAATAAGAAAATATAACCCTGGCCTTATAGCTCAGTTGGTTAGAGTACTGTCCCAATATGCCAAGGTTGCAGGTTCAATCCCCACTCAGGGCATATAAGAATCAACTAATGAATGCATAACTAAGTGGAACAACAAATTGTCTCTCTCCCCCTTCCTCTCTCAAATCACTAAATAAAAATGAAAATAGAGAAACATGTTAAAAAATACAGTGGGAGTCCAATCAGCAATATTCAAAGAAAAGTCCAGGGAAAGGGATCTGGTTGCTTCAATAAAACAAGATACAGATGGAGCATGAAGCTATAGGTTAAAGGAGAGTTAAGAGACTCAATGCAATGTTTGGATCCCATCTGGATCATGATTCAAAAAATTTTAAATTGACATTACGGAAATTTGAACGCTGGATATTTGATATTAATGAAATGGTCTTTTTTAGGTGTAAAATGGTATTGTGGTTGGGTTTACTGAGATAACAGGTTGGGTTTTTAAAAATCATCTTTTATAGATAAATATTTACAGCTATTTCATTATGGAAGAGACTAATATAAGGGATAAAATACCTAGTATCAGTAAAGTTTTCCTATACATTTAAAAATATTTATTGACTTTAAAAGAAGAAGAGAAACATTGATCAGTTGCCTCCCGTACGCATCCCAACAGGATCCGAATCAGTGCACGGGACAACACGCAACCAAGCCGCACACCAGCCAGGGCTCCAATACACTTTAAAATCAGACTACCCACAGCTATTAAGAACTGAGACCTGCCCTAGCTGGTGGTGTGCGCCTGCGGACTGACGGGTTGTGGGTTCAATTCCCGGTCAAGGGCGTGTACCTCCTACCTTGGTTGCAGGTTCCCCAGCCTTGGTAGGGGTGCATGTGGGAGGCAATCTATGCGTCTCATGCGGATGTTTCTCTTCCCCTCCCTCCCCTCCACTCTCTAGAAATCAATGGAAAAAATATCCTCGGGTGAAGATTTTTTTAAAAAAAGCTGAGACCTAGTGGGTACAGATAGTGTGGGAATTTGGTGAATCTGTAGGAACTGCTGGTTGAATAGATGGTGGGACTGAAAGCAACCGGGCCTTGGTAAGTCATGTGGCCGAGGGGAAGTGGATGGGCAAAGCTCCCACCCTCCAGACAAGCTCTCTTAGGACCGGTGCCAGGTCTGACAGCGGCGCTCCCACCGCGCCCAGCGAACGCACACCCGACTCTGCCTCCGGCAAGGCAACAGGTGGATCTGGGGCCTGAGACGTCCAGGTTCCTGGCCCTACAGGCGGGTACTTGGGCAATGAGACAACTTGGTGGTAAAGTAGGTATCAAAAACAGTCACCCCAAACTTTAACGAAATGACCGTGAGGCGCTCAGAGGCTATACGCGTTTCGAATGGGCTGTTCTTGGTCATGTTTACAGCACCTGTATGGGCTCAGATATGCCTTGGACAAGAGGGCAAGTAAAACGAGGTGCCGTAAATGTATAAAGGATGAACGAGGGGAGCCAGGGGAGAGCCAGGCTTGGGGACCACAAAGAGGACGAGTGCACGGGACCACCCTCTGAAAGCGGTTCTCCATGAGGCAAGAGGAAGGAACCGTTAGAGACAAAGGCCCGGAATCTGCGAAGCCGGCCCGAGGGGGAGCCGACGGAATGTAAGGAGCCTCAGGGCAGGCGGGAAGCAGGCGGGAGGACGGTGAGGGCAGGCGGAGGGGTGAAGAGCCAGGAGAGCCGAGGGCAGGAAGGCTGCTGCGGCACCGCGCCCCCCCCCCCCCCCTGCCTGCGGGCACGGACCCCCGCTCAGCGAACACCGGAGCTACTGATAGCTGCAGGCAGGGCACCTGCGACCTCGGGTTGGCTCCGTTTTCTTCCCCTAGAGCAGGGGGTCTCAG
>NW_005871085.1:7552577-7628416 GCF_000147115.1 Myotis lucifugus | reverse complement strand
ACAGAATTTCCGGAGGATGGGGCCCAGAAATCATTGATTTTAGAAAGATTCCCAGGTGATTCTAATGTGCAGCCAAGGCTGAGAACCACTGGCCTGGAGCACTAACAAGCAGCGAAAACCCTGCTGCGCCGGAAGGAGCGGCGCACGGAGACCCGCCCCCGCGCCCCGCCGACGGGAGCCCGGGCCCGCACGGAGAGTGCGCACGCGGCGCCCACCGTTTGCGACGGGCCGGAAAGCAGCGACCGCAGCCAGCGCCGGGCCGAGCCGGGCCGCTATGGGGGTGAGGCGGGAGCGGGACGCTGCCGGGGCAGGGGCGCGGCGGCGGCGTGGATCTGGGATGCGGGCGCTCGCGCCGGGAGAGGATGAGGGGAGCGGGCCTGCGCTGGAAAGGAGCGGAGAGGCCGCGCGCGGGCCGGGGCGGGCGGGCCGGGGCCAGGCGTGGGGCTGCGCAGGCGCGAAATGCAGTCGCTTTGGCCCTCCCTTTCCTCTCAGAAAATCGCGCTGCAGCTCAAAGCCACGCTGGAGAACGTCACTAACCTCCGGCCTGTGGGGGAGGACTTCCGGTGGTACCTGAAGGTGCGGCTGCAGGGGCGGGGCCCCGACGGGGCGGGGGAGGAGCCCCGAGAGGCTGTGGGCACTTCGAGGTTCCAGGAGGGGGCGCCAGAGGCCAGGCCCTGAAAAAGGTTCCCCCACCTGATCTGTGCTTAACCACCAAATGTTTCTGGGTAGAATTTTATATTTGCTTTTTAAAATTTATCGGCTAATCCCTAATGGACAGTGTCTTGTAATTCCTTTTGTAATTTTTTCTCCGTTAAATATTTCATGGTATGTAAACAAATGCTAAAGGAAAGGCTGCTTGAAGGGATATTGTGATTCTTTAGTAAGGAGGATAATTTCACCTGTTTTATTCGTTGATTGGCTTTATTGTGAAGTCGTTTAATTCCGTGCATGGCTCCACCCCTGCTTCCCCACCCCATTCTGGAAAAGCTGGTACTGCCAGTGGCATGGTCTGGAGAGGACCCCTCTCAGCCGAGTAGTCTAAGCCCTTTGACTCTCCCGGATCCAGAGCTTCTGCTCTTTTCCTTGTAGCCTGAATCTCAGCATCCTTCGGTATTTGGCAAAAGCTGCTTCTGCTTCAGGAAGCCTCTGGCCACCTTTAATCCCATATATTTTGAAGACGGAGTGCCAGGGCTTATTTGGGGAATTGATGTTCTTTGGTTTCAGAAAGCACAGAGACTAGGGAAGGAGACAGAAAACCAGTAACAACAGAGGACAAACACTTACACCAGGAACGACAGGGCCTGTGGGAACACAGGAAGCTCCTAACCTAGCAGCGTGGATGGGAGGGGGCCGGTTGAGACCATTTCTGTGCCACACGAGCCTTGAGTCCCCAGCTAACCTGGGTACTTCTAAGGGGGGGGGGGGGGGGGGCGGCTGCCAGCAGGAGAAGCACCTTGGCCTGTTCTTTGCCCAGAGGTGAGTCTGGTTATGTCCCTGGTGGGGCTGGTTGTAAGGATGAGGGGAGATTGCTGGCAGGAAGGTAGGGTAGGAGCCTGCCTTCTTACCCTTCCCTCACTGTCTGCCTAACTGAACTAACTACTAATGCTCCTTTCTCTCCCAAGATGAAATGTGGCAACTGTGGTGAGATTTCAGAGAAGTGGCAATACATTCGGCTGATGGTAACTGCTCCCCCCACCACCATACCCCCCCCCCCCCACACACACACACACACATACACAGACATCTCTAGGCAGGAATTTGGGGAATCTGTGACCCAAATCTCTCTGGTCTTTGAACCTTGCTTTTGTGGTTTGGGGGGGCAGGCATTAGTGGGATCAACAGTGCAAGTAACAGCCTTCTTTGGGATGTGAGGCAGAGATCAAAATCAAGGGGAAGCCCTTTCCTTGGTCCTAAGAAGCCTCCCCAGGATTCTTGTCCTAGCAAGTCGCTCACCCTGAGTCTTGGTCTCTTCATTTGGAGAAAAAGTGGTGGGACTGGGTCTCTTCAGGACCCTACGTCTGACGGATTTGTGACTAGAGGTTGTGTTTACTCCTTGCTAGGACAGTGTGGCACTGAAGGGAGGCCGTGGCAGCGCCTCCATGGTCCAGAAGTGCAAGCTGTGCTCGAGGGAAAACTCCATTGGTAGGTCAGGCCATGAATGCTGAGCTCCGCGAGACCAGCCCCCTCGCTTCCTGATACCAGACCAGAAGCAGGCTCATGTTACCTGTAGTGCCCAAGCTTCTGCAGCAGACTCTTTCCCAGACCCACATCTGGGGGCTTGGGGTAGGGCCACTGTATGGACTCAAGTCAACTTTGTCCAATGTTTTATGTTTCAGAGATTCTGAGCAGCACCATCAAATCTTACAATGTAAGTTGCTTGCTGTAGTGGCAGGCATGGTGGGGTTAAATCCAAGCTAGGAGGCCTGGGTTCTAGAGTTATACTAGTAAGTGCTGGGCTGTGGAAGCTCAGGGGACTTCTGATCAAGCTGGCCATTCAGTTTCCATCGCTGGGAGCATTTGCCTTATCTACATCCTAGCAGGTCTAGGGAGCCTTCTCTGAGACCATGGGCGGAGAGTCCTTTGAATGGTCCCTTCCATCCTTGATATTGTCCATATTATTAGGTAGTTATTCATTACTGTATAACAAATTAGTTCAAAGGGGAGGGAGGGTGTGTGTGCTTTGGGTCTGTGTGTTTAAAGAAGGGCATTTAACTTGTGTTTATCCATTCCTTATTTGGTATTTTTGAAAAATGTCAGATTCATGCCAAACTTCAGCTTTGTCCTGAAGTTAAAGAGGAATCAGATGAGGACTTGCCCTTAAGAATTGCCTGGCTATACCACCTTAAGTAAATCATAATCTAGTGGAAGAGATAGATTAGCAAACAAAAAACAAACTAGGGCCCGCATACATGGTTGGTATGCAGGAAATGCTTTTAGAGTGAGTGACAGAATGAGAGCGAACGTGTAGGCATGGTGCTTGGGGTCTCTGGGCCCATGGGTCAGGTAGGCATGAATTTCCTGGCTACACCACCTCGCTCATAGGTGCCTCCCTACAAGCAAATCTCATTTCAAAGGCTTTAAGTCGGCCCCCTGCCTTCACAGCATGGCAGGTGGTTAGCAAAAGGCCACAGTAGATGTGTGCTGGGGCCGTTTAGATGATCTGGAGACTTTGTAGCTTAACATTCTTGTTCATATTTGTGATGTTGGTAATTTTACCTACTAGTTACTGAGTATAGTGTTGGATACTCTGCTGGGTACTTTACACATATTTCAAGTTCTCACAATAAATCTGTAGTGGTTCCTCACCTCTATTTGATAGTCTCAGGCCCAGAAGGGAATAAGATAGAGCTCTGCCTCCCATCTAGGCAGGCTGACCCCAGAGTCCACACTCTTTGTACTGTAGCATCCATGTCCAGGGTCTTGTAGGGAGCAGGTGGCTAAGGCAGGCTTCTACCAGAAGGGGGTGATTTGATCCCAAGTCCCATTCTGGGCTCACAGGGGCAGTAAGGACCTGGTTGGCAGGAAGGGTAGGGGCAATGGGGGTATCCTGAGGGCCCATTGGGGCCTACCTCCTCAATGTATTTCCTTTCTAGGTTGAAGACAATGAGAAGTTCAAGACGATAGTAGAGTTTGAGTGCCGGGGCCTTGAACCAGTTGATTTCCAGCCCCAGGTGTGTGTCTTCCTGGGAAACCTGTATCTTTGGGGAGGGCATATAGGAGGTAATAGCAGAACGTGGCTTCCTACAGAGACCATGAACTAGGAATTCTCCTTTGTAAGAATTATTATTTATTAAGTGCTACTATATGTTGGGCACCATGCTGGTCAGTTTTACATGTTTATCTTATTTAACCCTCCCAGTCACCCTGTGCAGTTATCCGTACTGTTTTTCAGACAAGGAAACAATTTCAAAGTTTTGCAACTTGCCCAGGGTGACACAGTTAGAAAGCAGGGGAGCTATAATTTGAACGCAGGTCTCTCTGACTCCAGAGTCAGTGCTCATCCCACTTTATTGGAGCGGCATTTTCACCTCACAAGTCTGTGAGATAGGCAGAAGAGAGAATATTACCATCCCTGTTTCATAAATACGAAAACTAAGGTCCAGAGAGGGAAGCGACATGCCCAGCTGGCGGATGGTTAGCAAAAGGCTGCAGCCAAGTGTACTTGGGACCATTTGGGTGATCTGAGCCTTTATAGCTTCGATTGTCTTTCAGGCAGTCTGGTAGTGGAAGGGTTTACCCTGCAGCTCCTGCCTTCTGATCTAGGGCTGTAATTGGAGGAACCACTCTAGTCCCAGGCAGCTGCCAGGCCCTGGAAGCTCAGTAGTTATTCCAGAACAGCTGCCAACACTATATCTCTGTGCTCCCTTCCCAACTGTGTTGTGAGAAAAGCCAGTTCGCTGGTCAGGCTCACGTGCCAGACCAGTGCCTCCTTCCCCTCAGACTCACTGCCTTCCTGTCCCTTGCAGGCTGGGTTTGCTGCTGAGGGTGTAGAATCGAGGACCATCTTCAGTGACATTAATCTGCAGGAGAAGGTATGGGACTTGGGGGCCGTGCAGGGTGCTATAGGGCACGTGGTGGAAATTATCTTTTATGGTGAACAAGACTCATCAATGGAAAGCTGACTGCACATCTTTGTGCATTTTGTTGGTGGTCTTGGTGTATAAGATGGCCCCAAGGGTAACGCTGAAGTTCCACCAAGTGTTCCACTTGCATGAGGGCTGGGATGTGCCTGCTAGAGAAAGTATATAATAGATAAGCTTTGTTCAGGCATGAGTTATAATGCTGTTGGCTGTGAGGTCAATTTTAATGAATCAACAATAGTATATTAAAAAGGTGTTTTTAAACAGAATCATACATGAAACAAGGTTATGTATTGATTGGTTGAAAACAGTGTTGTGATCAAATGTAAACTCCCATGAGTTTAACCCTGTGTTTTTCCTGGGAGCATTGGTTCATTATTCACTAAGTCAGCATTATGGTGACTTTGTAGAACATAACTACCACAAACAATGAGACTTGACTGCATCACTGGACATAGTAATGGCTTGCAGATAAGGAAACCTTGTGTTCAGGCCTCAAAGGAAGGACAAAACTTCATTCAATTTGTACAGCACGTAATAACAACAGTAACTAGAATTTATTGAGCTTTTACGTGTATCCGGCACTATACTAAGTACTTTTACATGTGTTACCTCATTTGATTCTTTCAACATGAAGAGTACTGTCCCTTTTTTTTAAAAAATAGCTCTACTTTTCTGAGGATCAGAATGGTTAAGTGACTTGCCAAAATCACAAAGATAGAAGAGCTGGAATTCAGGCCTGAACAGCCTGGCTTTGTTCTAGGTGATACATGTTCATGGACGGCTGGGTCAGAGCCTGAACTGGGCCTTGTAAGTCGCAGTTCCCCACTCCACACTGTCCTAGGCTGCCTCGTGAGGCTAACGCTGCCATTTTCCCCCACAGGACTGGACTGACTATGACGAAAAGGCCCAGGAGTCTGTGGGAATTTACGAGGTCACCCACCAGTTTGTGAAGTGCTGAGCCCTCTTCCTGCACACTTGCCTCTAAGAACTGAGAAGGGACAACCAAGCAGCAGAGCCCACTGAGGCTGGCCCCACATCCCTTGTCTCCTGGCAGCTGTCCAAGCCCTCACAGTCTGCATGCTGGGCTGTCACAGCTTCCCAGGCCCCACCAATAAAGCCCATTTGTGCTGTACTCATGCACTGAGGTAGTCAGGTAGCAGCCACTCCCCCCACAAATAAGAATCCATATTAGAGGTCTTTTACTGTTTCCTGACACCTTCCCACAATATAGAATCTTACACCTGATGCTTTGCAAACTATGCAGGAGCACACAGCTTCTAAGGGCTCTCTA
Organism: Myotis lucifugus; assembly: GCF_000147115.1. Taxonomy (NCBI): domain Eukaryota; kingdom Metazoa; phylum Chordata; class Mammalia; order Chiroptera; family Vespertilionidae; genus Myotis; species Myotis lucifugus. Next base: position 7,622,542 of record NW_005871085.1, on the reverse strand, counting down.
GCTCATGAGGAGTGGGCACATCAACCCAGAAAACCAAAGGTGTCAAGGCCAATGGTATGCAATGCAGCTGAGCCTATAGCATGATACCATGAGCCAATAATCCTGAGCCAAAACACTGCATTGATAAGCATGGCTCTTAAGTAAATGCCGGCATCTCTGTTAGCTGGTGTCACTTCATATTCTAGGGATAAAAGGGACTGTAGAGGTCAGCCGTCCAGTCCTGGCAAGATTCTGCTCTCAAATTCTGGCCAGGTGGTCATTAGGTCTCGGCTCACCTGCTGTGATGGGGCTCTCCCACACGGAAGTCAGTATGAAAGTTCTTATATTCAGTCAGCATTTATGCCCCGAGTAGCTCCTGGTCCTGTTTTGTCCCCGCTGTGGTCACCCTTCTGTGTGCTGTCCCCCAGGCAGCCCTGTGGAGGTATGAAGAGCCCTTATCCAGTGGACAGCTGTTTAATGCAGTTAGGTCCACGAGGCATACCCATGCCTTCCCACCAGTAAGCCATTTGGAAAACTTGTTACAAGAGACCTTATTTATCCAGTGTTCTACTGGAGCCAGGAATTCTTTGGAAGTGAAATATCCTCATTTTCTGAATGGCCCACTGGGAATGGGTCTGCCCACTCCCAGGCTGGTTGTGGGGCACTAGGAAGGGGGATCCTCCAATTTAAGGTAAAGGTGGCCGTATCCAAGAGGTGAAGAGGTGCCGACCTTGTCCCCTCTCCAGTCTGGCAGCTACTTGTCTCCTCTAGGTCGAATATTCCTGGCTCCCTCTGGGCCTCTTTTTTGTACCTGACAACAGCATTTCTTCAGCCAGCAGGCCTTCTAGCCCCCTACCCACTAGGTCCAGTCCACTGCCAGCCTAAAAGCAAACAAGTGGAAGTAATGGGCTGGGTAAGCAGCCTTTCTAGTTTTCAGTCTCTATACCAGCCAGTGTGTTAAGTTCATAAAGACAAACACTAAGGATCAATAGCTTTTGTTTATACTTTAAATTGCTTTCTCATCTTTCAGGAGGTAAAAGAATCCAAAAAAAAATCATTAATTAAAAGGGAAAAATAAAGTAGATTATGTCAGTAGATGCAACAATTAAATTTTATTTCTGCTTCAATAATAAATACACCCGAGTTATTTTTCCAAATCCTACCCTCCTGATCAAATGCCCTTAAAATTGAAATCTCACATTATCTTTCATTGTGATCTAATTGCACTTGGAAATTACACGTTTAGTTTTAAAACCATGATTTTAAAGCTCAGGCTTCACATTGGCCGCTGAGGTACCTCATGATTAGTTCCAATAGTCACAGAATAGCACCTATTGGCTACATAGGCCTCAATTTTCATGTAGATGAAGCAATGGAGGCTTTTAACCCACCCAGAAGCTAAGTTTTGATGGATTTGCCTTCCATGGCATCAAACATGTCTTCCAAGGCTTTCTGCACACATTGGAGAAACTCCCGGGCATTGCGGCCTGTGTAGGAGGAGACGTTGCAGCCTATCCAGTTGTCATGAACGGCATACCCAACACCAAAGCCATCAGGGACCACGGGGGCAAAGCCACCAATGTTCACTGCTGGGCTGGTCAGTGTGCTAGTGGACAGGATGTTGTGGTTTATCTGCCCATATGCAGGGTCCAGATATAGCTCAGGCAGGGCAATCCCTTTGGCTGCTGTCAGGTACCGCAGAGCAAATAAGTGTCGGTCAAAGCCCTGGCCTGTGAGAGACAAAACAAAAAACCAGAGTCAAAATCGCAGAACTGAAAGAACCTTAGTAAACCTTCCCATCATGTAGGAATCCCCTTCGCAACATCCTTGAGAGTGGAAGACGGTCGTCTACCTCTACATGCACACCTCCAGCTCACTAGCCTCTGGGGCAGTTCATTCTAGATTGTTTTCTTAAGAAAAAACTCAACAGCTGAGTCAAAAATGAGCCTAAAATAAAAGTATGATTTTACAAAAATGAGCCTAAAATAAAACTAAGTCAATTTAGTCAAGAAAAGTACATGAGAGCTCTGGACTCAAAAACTAAGACAAGCCCTAACCGGTTTGGCTCAGTGGATAGAGCGTCGGCCTGCGGACTCAAGGGTCCCAGGTTCGATTCCAGTCACGGGCATGTACCTTGGCTGTAGGCACATCCCCAGTAGGGGGCGTGCAGGAGGCAGCTGATCGATGTTTCTAACTCTATCCCTCTCCCTTCCTCTCTGTAAAAAATCAATAAAATATATTTTTAAAAAAAAACTAAGATAAAAGCCACAGTCCAAGTCAAGTGTCAAAGACAATGAGTCAGTGGAACAAAACTGAAAGTTCTCATCGCATCTTTACTGCTAATTTGCTATATAAGCTTGGGCCAGCGGCCTCAGTTGCCTGCCTATAAAATGGGAAAGGATGAGACCAGAATGTCGTGGAGGTCCCTTTTAGTTCCAGGACTTTTTCTGCATGAGAGGATTGGATTATGTGATCCTCCAGTTCCTTTCCAGGCCTCAATTTTTGCCACAACGAGGCAAAGACGACAAACACTTAGATTTGGGGAAAGCTAAGGTGACCTATTTACAGGGAGCCGACACACTACACCTGAGGTGAAGTAAGAGGGCCTGTGAGCTTAGAAATCCTAAATTGTCACACTGAGTCTAATGACTAATAAATAATAGAATCATGTGTCACAGCTGAAAGTGACCTTCATTGAGGATAATGTTAGATGTATTTCCCCATCCCTGCTTAGAACATTCTGATCCCTAGTGGCTCGCCTGGCTATTCAGACTATTAGGGTAGAAAAAATCATGTGGTAGCTGGCAGATGGCTACAATATAGTGAAGAGGTAGAAATCAGATGTGGGTAGAATATTGTGGAGGCCTACCCCAGTGCAGAGGGCAACAAGACCCGAGGGCATGCGCCCCGTCTCACCCATGGCCGCTTCTTTGGTCAGCTGCCCGTGGTATCTGGAGCACTCGGCCATCATCTGCTTAAGCTCTCCAGCACTGTGCTTGGAAGGTTCCCTGACAAAGGCCTCGGAGCACCTCTTTGTGAAGATGGAGGCGGGGCGGATGGTCTCCGTGCGGCCGTGCTTGAACGCTGCAGTGCTGCAGGACTCGTAGGTGGCCACCGTCTGCCCATATTGCCGCAGAAAGGCCATCTGGAAGGCCAGCTGAGCCACCGAGTCAGGGCTCAGCTTCTGCTTCTTCAAGAATTCTTTGCCTCCTCTCTGAAACTGGATGCAGTCAACGGTGAGGGTTTTCATGGTGGCATCAAACTTTTCCTTAGCAGCAATGATGCCAGTCTTTAAGGCGTCGTTCAGCTTGAAGTTGAGCTTCTGCACAGCAGCAGAAGAGTCAGTGCTGGCTGGCTGGCTCTGTGGAGTGATGGCAGGGGCCTGAGTGCTGTCTTTAAACACTTCATTGAAAAACCTGAGCACTGCAACCCCATCGCCCCAGGCATGCTCAAAATGGACAGCGGCAGTGCCGTCCTTGGCTATAATGAGGTTAAAGGATTTATCATACCAGCGGTTTGTGCCGTCACCATGCAGCATGGTATGGGACAAGTGGATAAGGTCCTTAATGGGGAAGTCATCTAGGCACAGACAGAACACAGCAGAGTCCACTTTCCTCAGGGTCTCCTCGTTGCCACCACTCACCAGCTTCTGCCTGAGCTCTGCCCAGATATCTCGGTTCTCACTGGGCAGATATGCCAGTGGAAACTCGGGGGCAGGGCTATTGTCTGAGAGAATGTACTTCAGATGAGCCTGGATTTCAGAGGCGCTCACAATGTTCCCATTTTGATCCAGGACATCAAAGACATAGAAATGTCCTTTTCTTAGGACCAGGAGGTGTCTGGCCTTGTCATCAGTGAAGAGTTCATCCCGGCTGGGTCTGGGTAAACGAGTTGAATTGAAAAGCCGAAAATACTGGGACATATCCAGTGGATATGCATTGACCAAGTAGGCACCATACCAAGACAGAGAGGAAGGCACAAGGCGTATGAGTTTCTTGAAGGTATCAGTGTCACTTTTGGCAGGGTTCAAGTGGAACACTTCAGGTTCCAAAAGGCCATCCCGGAGTGTCTTCAGAAACCGGATGGCAGAAACCGTCATGTTGGTCGCCCGGGTGAGCTGGTCATTATACTCAGACTTTGGGTCAGGGTTGAATGACATAAATGGATTAAAGTTCAAGACAATGGGGTCTCGAGCAGTTAAGTACATATCAAACCAGGGGCCTAAAACATAAAAATAAAAACATAAAAAGGTAATGCAGTCCCTAAAAATAAAACCTGAGAAAGAAAAAAATAAGTCAAACATATGCAGAAGAAATGACATCACCTCCAGAGGGAGGAATTTCCGGATTATTTTTTTGTTCTGCAATAATTCATGTTGTATAAACAGGATCATACACTATTTGGTCTTTTACATCTGGCTTCTATTACTTACAATAATATTCCTGAGGTTCATCAATGTAACATGTGGTAGTTCTGCATTTCTTTTTATTACTGAATAATGTCCCATTATATAGATATAGCACATTTGTCATCAGTTGATGGACATTTGTGTTGTTTCCACTTTTTGGTTATTATGAATTCTCATGGGGATATAAACTAGGAGTAGAATTGCTGGTCATGTGTTAAACCTTTTGAGGAACTGCTACGGTCTTTTCCAAAGTACCTGCACCATTACCACCAGCAGTATATGAGGGTTCCAATTTCTCCACATCCTTGGCAACATTTATTGTTTGTCTTTTTGATTGGAGCCAGTCTGGTGGGTAACCATTATTGTGGTTTTGATTTGCATTTCCCTAATGTCTATTAATTGCCTTTTCTTCCTCATTCTCTTTCCTTTCTTGATTCTTAAAGGAATAAAATACAATAACACCTCACTTGCATTCATGCTGGAACAGAATAGTTGTTAACTCCCATACCATCTCCTTAATTTTCCCTTGCTTTGTTTCTCTTCAGGGACAACATTCACACTTGACTATCTCCCTAATACGGAGGAAAGTCTTCACCATCATTCTGTGTACTGTGTTCATTTATGCACTTCCTCTTTTAGGAAATGCTCGAAAAGCAATTAGAAATAACAATGAGTGTATGTGGCCCACTCAAACTAGCTCTCTGCATTCCAATGGATGTTTTGCTTGTGAAAATTCCAAAAGCAGTATTTTATCAAGAAATGTGTCTTCAAGGGAAACTCCTGCCAGTATTAGCAAGCATGGGTAAACTCTACTAACAAGGACCATTTTCCATTGGAAGAAATAATTTCCACATGTAAAGCACTGGGGAAAGGATTAATAAACACACATTTATCTCTTATTCATTTGTTGGTCCATTTATTCCATTTCATTCCTTGAGAATAAGTGTGGAGAATCAGGCCCTGGTCCAGGGATATAGAGAAGAACAGGACATGGACTTTGATTTAGAAGAACTATGGTGAAGGAGACAAACAGAATAAAAACATAATGCAATGCACTAAAATGGTAAGGGAAAAGGGTGAGGATATATTTGATGGAAAAAGACATGAATTTATGCCTCTGATCCCTTCAGTAAAATAATTTTAAAGAGACATAAACCAATAAGGCAAAGAAAATAAAAAAGCAAATATTAGAAGTTGATGCCCTAGCCAGTTTGGCTCAGTGGATAGAGCGTCAGCCTGCAGACTGAAGGGTCCCAGGTTCAATTCCAGTCAAGAGCACAGGCCTGGTTTGTGGGCTTCATCCCAAGTGGGGGGCAGGGCATACAGGAGGCAGCTGATCAATGATTCTCTCTCATCGTTGATGTTTCTATCTCTCTCTCTCCCTCTCTGAAATCATTAAAAATATTTTTTTAAAAGATGAAAAGCATTTAGGCAACTGGTAATGACTAAAGCAGACTCAAGAAAGCCAACACTAAGTTGAGAGCAGAGAAAGCCAAGAAACAATATTTACAAAGCAGAACCCCTACAGTAAGCATGTCAAACTCAAAGGCTAACACGGGCCAAATAAACGAGGCATGCAGTCCCCGGACAGTGAGTTTGACATGCTTGCCCTAGAGGGCTCAGGAACTGGCAGCCTAGACATATCTGATTGAAAAGCTATTTAATTAGACCCACACATAGGATGCCCCAGATATTCTCTGGCAAAAGTAAAATTGTGGGATATAGATCTGTGGAGATCTCAAGCTTTTTCCTTTATCCCACTTCTACAACACTAGTGACCAGGAAAATACCTTTTGGCAGTTTTCTGGAAAAGCCTTCCCTGGGAGCCTAAAACACAAACACTAACGTTAGGGACACTCAAGGAAATGATTTAGCCAGATCACATACAATGAAGCTGTGACAAGCCCCACCCCCATCCACAGAGCTCCTAATAGCTTGTTAATATTTCATCCATATCCAAGACAACAGAGAAGGATAGAAAGCATCTGAAAAAAGAGGGCAAAACAAACAGGAGAAAAGCAACTTGGATACAGATTATGAAGAAAGATGAAAACTTAAAAAAAAAAATTCCCAGATAAACTATTAAACACATGGGAAGCTAAACGTAAGAAAGTATAAAATAATTAACTTCAGAGAAAACAAAAAGTTTATCTGGGAAAGAAAATAAACAATCCCAATGTGCTACACAACTCACCTGACAATAGCAATTACATGATCCTAATAGTGTAAATACTAAGCTAAGTTTTGTGCAGTGGCAGTATCGTAGCCAATGAGGTTTATCTGAGGCACAATTATTGCTATGCTGTGCACTATACTGTGAAAATGAGGGGAAAGGAAATGGGTGTGTACACTCTCATGTGTGGTAGGGATATAAGAGACTGATCAATTCTAATCTTCTATAGTGAGATGTCAATAGACAATGCCTAAATCAAAAGAAGTTAAATTGCAGTAATATAAATATACTAGAGGCCCGGTGCACAAAAATTTGTGCACTCGGGGGGGAAGGGGCGTCCCTCAGCCCGGCCTGTGCCCTCTCGCAGTCTGGGACCCCTCAGGAGATAATGACCTGCTGGCTTAGGCCTGCTCCTGGGTGGCAGAGGGCAGGCCCAATCCCTAGGTGCAGCCCCTGGTCGGGCTCAGAGCAGGGCTGATTGGGGAGTTGGGGCGCCGCCCCCTGTCATGCACAGAGCAGGGTGGATTGGGAGGTTGCGATGCCACCCTCAGTCACGCTCAGGATAGGGCTGATTGGGGGGTTGGGGCACCACCCCCTATCACACTCAAGGCAGGGTCAATGGGGAGGTTGCGGCGCCACCCCCTTGATGCACAGAGCAGGGCCAATCAGGGGGTTGGGGCGCTGCCCCCTGTCACACACAGAGCAGGGCCAATCAGGGGGTTGGGGCAGTGCCCCCCCCCCGTCACGTATAGAGCAGGGCCCATCAGGGGGTTGGGGAGCTCCCCTCTGTCACTCACAGAGTAGGGCCGATAGGGGAGTTAGGGCACCGCCCCCTGTCACACACACAGCAGGGCGGATCAGGGGGTTGGGGCGCCGCCACTGTCACACTCAGGGCAGGGCTGATGGGGAGGTATGGCTCTACCCCGTCACACACAGAGCAGGGCCCGTGGGGGGGGGGGGGGGGACACCCTGTCATACACAGAGCCGCAGGGCCTCAGGGGGTTTGGGCGCTGCACCCTGTCATGCTGATCTGGTGCCAGGAGGCTCGCGGCTCCGCTGATCCCGGTGCTGGGAGGCATATTACCATTTTACTATATAGGATAGAGGCCGGCTGGTTTGCCCTGAAGGGTGTCCTGGATCAGGGTGGGGGTCCCCACTGGGGTGCCTGGCCAGTCTGGGTGAGGGGCTGAGGGCTGCTTTCAGGCTGGCGGTTTTGACTGCTTTCAGGCTGGCGGGAAGCTCCCAACCACTCCTTTTTTTCTTTTCTTTTTTTCTTCTGGGCCAGCTTTAGCTCTGGCTCTAGCTCTGAGGCTTCCGCTGCTGGTTTGTTTGCCGTTCTATAATCGAAACAATGTATAACTTCAGCTCTGAGATCCCAGCCGGCTATATTTGTTAGAATGTTTCAAACTGCCAGCTCAGAGGCCGGCAAGTCAGGCGGGGAACGTTGCAGGCTGCAGTCACTGCAGCAAGCAAGCCTCATGTTCGCTTCCAACTGCCTGGCTGCCGGCCGCCATCTTGGCTGACAGTTAATTTGCATAAGGATACGCTGATTAGCCAATGGGAAGGGTAGCGGTCGTACGCCAATTACCATTTTTCTCTTTTGTTAGTGTAGATAATTTAGAGAATAACGATACATAGTTCAAAAGAATCAGAGAGCAGCTGAAAGTAAGAAGTGGGAAATTAGGGGTCAGGAAATCGATGTTTTTCCTAATAAGCCGTATAGAACTATTTGAGCCGAAGCCGGTTTGGCTCAGTGGATAGAGCGTCGGCCTGCGGACTGAAGGGTCCCGGGTTCGGTTCCGGTCAGGGGCATGTGCCTGGGTTGCGGGCACATCCCCACTGGGAGATGTGCAGGAGGCAGCTAATTGATGTTTCTCTCTCATCGATATTTCTAACTCTCTATCTCCCTCTCTGTAAAAAATCAATAAAATATATTTTTTAAAAAAAAGAACTATTTGATTTTTTAAATTATGTGCATGTATATATAACCTTATAAAAAATATAAACTAAATTAAACGAAGTGTTGTGAAACAGAGGAGGAAGCAACAAACTCTGAATGGAAAGGGAGAAGGACAGAAAGGTTTCATACCAAAAAATCATCCTACTTGGTTCTTTTCTTTTTTTCATTGAGCATATAATTGGCATTAAAGCATATACCAGTTTCAGGTGTACAATATAATAATTCTGTATTTGTATAGACTGTGATATTGTGAAATGATCACCACACTAGTCTAGTTAACACCCATCACTATACACAGTTATATATTTATTTTCCTTATGATGAGAATTTTTAAGATCTACACTTTCAGCAACTTTATAATACAGTATCATTAACTATCGTCATCATGGTGTACCTTACATCCCCATGACTTATTTACTTTATAACTGGAAGTTTGTACCTTTTGATCCCCTTCACCCACTTCAACCACTCCCCAACCACTCCCCAACCCCTGCCTCTGACAATCACCGTACCTGAGTCATAAAATAAGAAATTTCCAGGTAACAAATGGCAGTGTATACAACATGGATAAAGGCACAGAAGAATGAAAGAATTAATGGGTTGAGGGAACAAGTTGTTTAGTTTTGTTGAAGCATGAAATGTGTCAGAGAGAATAGTAAGAGAAAAGGCCAGCCTAGTGGGCAGTTAGGCTAGACTGTGAAGGATCTAGAATGATACATGTAGGGACTTAATCCTGTATGCATCCTTTTCAGACAGACCAATGATTAGGTTCTGTCTTGATCCCATCTATACAGGAAGCAAGCGGTTGCTCTTAAGCACGAATTCAGTCAACATCTTAGTGGAGGAAGAACTCAGCCTTAATCCTCAGGAGGAGAGGATGACACGTTATTTCACTGCTGTCCCACGAAAAATATTTTGAGACCAAAACAGGAGAGAGCTGCCTTACTTTCAATTATGGAGGGCTCTGGGGAAAATTACACCCACAGCCCAGACTCCCTACCTGAAATGTAGCTCGTATGTTTATTCTGCTTGTCCTGAGCAACCAGCTGATTGTGCAATTCTTTTCCAATCCCATTTTCAAAATTCTTGCAAAATTCTTCTGTTTTCCTGAAATGTTTGAGAAAAGACAGAATCAAATAATGGCAGAAAATACATGATTTTTAGATTCATGGCCCAAAACTCATACACAGAGCTTTGAGTCCCCAATAGTATATCCCTAGAACCTAGAACTGAGATAGAACAAGAATAAATCTAAAATGAATAAGTCTAGGAGATGTTTTTCAAATAACTGACTGGGAAGATCAATCAACATCTCATAAAACTATCTGTAATCTAGGAGGCAGTTTGGCATAGAGAAAAGGATATAAGCTTTGGGGTATAAAAGAGCTAAGTTTGAATTCTAGCTCTGTCGCTTTCAAACTGTGTGACCTTAAACAAGTTACTTGATCTGACTTTCAGTTTCTTCATGTGTAAAATAGAGATAATATACCAACTTATAATATTAAAACATATTTATAAAGCTAAGGATTTAGGATAGTTTGAAATATAATATTTAGTAACGGGTAGGTATTAAATTATTACCATCTCAAGAGAAGCTTCAAGTGACTAATAAGGAATACTTAAAAGTAGAGGACTAGATTATGAACAGTTCATCTATGTTTTTCCACCACTGTCCAGTGAAGGATTTTGTGATTTTAATGACAATGCCCATTATCTGCACGAAAAATTCTCATCATGGATAAAGAGTACTACAGTAGGATGTTAGAGCTTAATGTAACCCACTTTTTGGCAATAGCCAGTATTATTTTCCGATTCTATACTGTATTAGTTTCCTAGGACTGCCATAACAAAGTAGCACAAATTGGATAGCTTAAAACAATAGGAATTTATTTTCTCACTAGAGGCCCAATGTACAAAATTTGTGCAAAGGGCTCGGCCCTCACAGCCGCAGCGGCTTGCCTCAGCCCTTGCAGCCCCAGCTTAGTCCGGAAGGTCGTTTAGCTGTCCGGTCTAATTAGCATATTATGCTTTTATTATTATAGATAGTTCTGGAGGCTAGAAGTACAAAATCAAGGTATTAACAGGACCATATCCTCTCAGAAGACTCTAGGGGAGAATGTATTCCATGCCTTCCTCTTAGTTTCTGGTGTCACCAGCTATCCTCGGCATTCCTTGGTTTGTTGGCACACTCCAATATCTGCCTCACATGGCTGTCTCTGTGTCTCCTCTTCTTATAAGAATATCAGTTTCCTTGGATTAAGGACCCACTCTCCTCCAGTATGATCTCATCTTTTTTTTTTTAAGCCTCACTCTAGGACAGCGGTCACCAACCTTTCGGACCTCATGGACCACCGACTGGCGACCGCTACTCTAGGATATGTTATTATTGGTTTTAGAGAGAGAGGAAGAAAGAGGGAGGAAGAGGGAGAGATATATTGATGAGAGAGAGAAACACTGACTGGTTGCCTCCCATATGCGCCGAGACTGTGGATTGAACCCACAACCTGTGTATGTGCCGGAAAGCAAACCCACAATCTTTCTGTGCACAGGACAATGTTCCAACCCAGCCACACTGATCAGGACTGATCTCATCTTAATTACAACTGCAACATGCTTACTTCTAATTAACGTCATAGTATACTGAGGTTCCAAAGAGAGCATGGATTTTGGGGTCACGCTATCCAATCCAGTACACATGCTCACCAAGCAAACTTCTGGTCTGCCATATGCTCCCCTCAATGTACCTCCCTACCAGGAGCACATGCCTTCTGCAAATGACCAGCACCAGCTGACCTCCCAGGTACTCCTTCCAAGATGCAGTACAAAATTCTCATTCTGGCTTATAAACCATCATCTGTTGAGTCATATTAGAGAAACTCGGTCAGCCCTTCATCAGGTTCCTGGAGACCCAATCAAATCACAGATACTTCCTGAAGCACAGTCTACCATTATTTGTCAGCTTCGCTTGAACCACCCAACCATGGTCATTCAGGGTTCTCAGCATTTACCTGTACTGCCCATCATCCAAGAGAGGCTTCTGTGCACTGAGGTATCTTCTAATGGTGTCTTCAAGTTTGGGAACAGGCAGCCTGAGGAGAAAGCAAGGTCCATGTAGGTGACAATATGTGAAACAGGTTCATTAGCTTCACAATCCAAACTAATAACTGGATAACTACCTTCCAAAAAAACCAATAATGGGAAGCCACAGACAAGCCAGAATTGATGGATTTACAATGATAACTATATTTTAAGTAAAATAATTTTTAATGTATTAATGATGAATTTTATAAGCTAAATTGGTAAATATACTAGTAGATTCAAAATGGGGAAGGAAAGCTGCCCCAAACCTTCCAGTTTCCTAGTTACAACTACAATACCTGTCCTATACCTGTATTGGAACTGATTTCAATTCTACTCTTAGTTTGAACTGAATTTTTCTCCCCCAAGATTAAAAAAAAAAGTTCTATTTTTAAATGTGCTTGTCTATTGTACAACAGAGATTCCTACAAAAGTGAAACACAGGTCTGTCCAAGGGCCAGCCATATGGGGTCGACAATCAAGCCCTGCCCAGCCACCAGGAGTCCTGTGAGGAAGAGCCAGATCTTCCAGTGTGCTATTTATTCACCATTCTCTACCAGTAGATGTCCAGTGATGGCTATGGTGATGAAGTTACTGGTCCATATTGAAATTAAAACACATGGACAGTATGGTGAGGTGTACTTTCTTTTTCACGTCAATAATTTTATTGAAAGATATATCCTCTGGTACCAAAACTTAATTTGTTAGGTTATCTCTGCCAACCAAATTAACAATGATATATTCAAATTATCTAAATGTAGTGGCCATTTAGGAAAACTGGAAAGTTATCCATAAAGTGTAGCTTGAACCATCAGAAGTGAAATGATGGCCATCTAGAAAGCAGGAAGCAGGCCCTTACCAGATACTTAATCTGCCAGTACTTTGATCTGGGACTTCCTAACCTCCAAAACCTTTAGGAATAAATCTCTATTGTTTATGTCACCCAGTCTAGAGCCACCAAATGGACTATGAGAGGCAGCCTTCAAAATGACACTTCAGTCACAGTCTGACTGTTATTGTTGGGATAGCTTACATTAGAAATACCCACCCCACCTGAGATATGTCAACCTCATTAATTATCTATTTATATAAAGAGCCAGGGTCCGTAACGACTAAAGGCTCAACCAAGTGGTCGGGGACTGGCGAGCCGGCTGAACTCCATGAGGTTCTTGGTGGCCGAGGGTGCAGAATGGGAGTGCGGGCGTGTGGGCGTGTGGGCGTGTGCATGAGCATGGACCTGAGCGAGCGACACACACTCACACGCCTGCAACTCCCTGGACTTCACCCTCCAGCCTGGATCCTCCTGGTCCCGCCTCCCGTAGGTTCGGGCGGGAGTCAATCTGGGGAAACTTTCTCAGACTTGCTTGGTGCTGGGACTGGATGCATCCAAGCTCACAGCAGGCTCCACAGAGGTTCCTGGTGGCCAAGGGTGCAGAGCGGGAGTGCAGGCGTGTGGGTGTGTGCATGAGCGTGGACCCTAGCGACACACACTCACACGCCCGCACCCACACAGGGCCCTCGACTGCGCCACCCGTGCTTCCCTGGACTTCAGCCTCCAGCCTGGATCCTCCAGACCCTGCACCCCCGGGTCGCTCAAGTTCAGCAAGAGTTTGCGATTTGCCCAAGGCGCGTTGAACAGTTTTCTCTTAACCCATTTGTAGGAGTGTAATCTGATTTAAAACCATTGGACTAAACAAACAGAAGCACTTTCTAGAAAGTCAATTTAGAAATGTGGGTCAAAATTCAAGTGAATTAGCTTTGGGCCATGTCTGTGAATGTGTCCTAAGTAAACAGTCAAATAAGCAATTATGTTTACTGTAGTTGTTGATGCCAGGGGAAACCAGAAACAACCAGCCCCACAATAAAGGGTTAGTGAAGTAAACCATAGTAATGTCAAACAGTCAGAGATAACACTGTAGCCACTAAAAATTATGTCTGTACATCCAATTCGTTGACATGAAAAGAAGGCCATAGCCAAGTATTAAGTGGAGGGCAGGGGAAGCTCAGAAGAGGGCATGTATATTTATATGTATGTATATTTTATATGTCAGGGAAATAATAGTTTTAAAAATAGTGATTCTTCCTGAGCTCTGCAATTGTGAGTGTTAGCAAATTGTTTCAGGTGTGACAGGTGTCCTTTGGTGTCCCACACACACAGACATCCTTGCCTGTGGGACAGCCTGAACCTTTGCCGCACCTGCCCCTCTGTGCTGTGGCAACGGCCCAATCAGACATTCCCTTTTATTGGGCTGGCTTCCTTTTCTCCTTTGCCCAAACCACGCCTTTCCAACAAAAGAATATTAACCAAGCAATCCTAACAAGTTTTGTTGCCGACTGCAACTTATGCCCTTTTACACAAATGTTGTTGCTTTCAAGCCTACCAGGTTGTATTTCAAAACTTTTATTTTTCTGCAACTTAACCATTTTTTATTCCCTTAAAATATTCTGGAGTATTTTAAATACATATAGAAAAGTAAAGAATAATATGATAAATACTTATCTATACTAATAAAAGGGTAATATGCTAATTAGACTGGACATCTTCTGGACATCCTTCCAGAAAATGCCACAGTGGTGGGGGCCAAGGCAGAGGCTGTTAGGGGCAACCAGGCCTGCAGGGGAGGGCAGTTAGGGACGACCAGGTAGGCAGATAGGTGAGCGGTTAGGAGCCAGCAGTCCCAGATTATTAGAGGGATGTCTGACTGCCGGTTTAGGTCCAATCCCATAGTGAGACATCCCCTGAGGGGTCCCGGAATGGAGAGGGTTCAGGCTGGGCTGAGGGACCCTCCCCCACCCCCCCTCCGTGCACAAATTCCATGCACCAGGCCTCTAGTCTATATATATAAAAGGCTAATATGCAAAGTGTCCCCTCAGGAGTTCAACCAGAGACTGGGAGTTTGATCACTCACTATGACGTGTGCTGACCACCAGGGGGCGGCACAGAATGAAGGAAGGCCCTGGCCGGCAGCTGGAAGGCCCTGATTGGCCCTAATCACCAGGCCTAGAGACCCTACCTGTGCATGAATTTCGTACACTGGGCCTCTAGTTTTACATAATAAAATGTAGCTTAAAACCTTACTATAAATAAGATATACTGTGGTTCTTCAGTTTACTTTCAATGCATGCTTATCCAAAAAAAAAAGGTGTAAAAACTAAATCTGAATTATTTATAGCCATTATGAACTTAGGCTGAACTGAATAACCAATCATGACATTTTGCAACTGTAGATCCCCTTACATTGGTAAACTTACACAGAAAATCCCAAATACTAGCTCAACTACCTCATAAGTACAAAGTTACCCACACACTTTTCTCAAGACTTTGTTTTGACACAGAAGGAACATTAATGAAAATTTGCCTTCTTTTTAAACAAAATTCTAAATTAGAGGCAATGGCAGTTTTGTAAAAACAGTGCTTATTAAAAATTCTGGAGTGTTAATTCTAGCCTGAACTTACTTTAGTAGGGAAGTTTTCAGAGTGATGACTTATATCTTAGTTAATACAATAGAAACTGAACTTTCTCAATGGAATTACATTGAGGCAATACAGATTCTGTATAGCAATTTTTATCATAGACACAAAAACCACCTGTTTTCTATTAAAAACAAACATTAAAGATAACAATCAATATTCCAAACTTACCAGGTCTATATTTTTGCCTTATATAAAATGCCTTAATCGTAAATGCCAAATAGCAATCAGTCCACATCAATGGATTATCTAATATTTTGCAGATGATGGCTATGGTTATGAAGTTACTAGTTCACAGTGAAATGAAAAAAACAAGAACAGTGAGCTTTTAACAAAGCTAAATTTTCTTAATTTAGAAGTCTGCCCTTAAGGCTGAGACTGTTCCTTTATTTTTTGGATGTGGGATGAGAGTCATTAAAGGTCCTTTCTTTTAAGAAATAATGTTGAGCCCAGCCAGAGTGGCTCCGTGGTTGAGCGTCGACCTATGAACCAGAAGGTCATGGTTTGATTCACGGTCAGGGCATATGCCTGGATTGCAGACTCGATCCCAGGTGTGGGGTGTCTAGGAGACAGCCGATCAATGATTCTCTCTCATCATTGATCTCTCTCTCTCTCTCTCTCTCTCTCTCTCCCCCCTTCCTCTCTGAAATCAATTAAAAATATTTTTAAATAACATTGATAACTATTTCCCCCCATAATTTTAATGACCTGTTAAGTCTAAAAGTATAAGAACTACTGACAGTAGAAAGAGAATGAAATTTAGACTCAGACCTAGCCTTGAGTCCCAGCTCAGTCACTTAATTTCTAGTTACATGGTTATAGGTGGCAAATTACTCGATGTTTCCCACACTCCATTTCCGATCTATGAATTGGAGAGAAGAATTGCCTTAAGGACATCTGAAATCCTACTGTCAAGTTCCAACCCCGCCCTAGCACAAGTTTATCACTAACATGACTAGAATACGGAAAGGTTAAGTTCACAGCCCTTGGAATCTCACAGATCGTGTTTTGCAGCCTGTATTCTGTCACTTATTATCCATATGCTCCTGGACAAATTTCTTTGCTCTCTGGTCCTCCTTTCTCCACTTATTTAGTAATAGCCCACTGGGCTATTGTGAGAATTAAATGAAATTATATGTATGAACTTAGGAGGGTATCTGACATATAATAAGCACTGTCTATTTAGAGACATCCAGATACTTATTCATAGCTATAAATAGCTAATTCAATCTCCTTTCCATTCCCTCCTAGTTTCCTGCTTCCCTACTTCAATACCTTCCACCTTAGGCACAAAGCCTATCTGCTATTATTTTCTCCCATCTGCTCAGCAACATCCAGTTTGGCCCCATGTAACTATTATTCTTTACTAGCCACTTCCACTATACCTTTAACCCCCATTATGTTCTGAAAATTATATTCTATAATTATATTCTATAATTCTTAATTATATTCTATAATTATATTCTATAATTGCTTTGCCTCCCTTCTCACCTCTCTTAAAAATCTAACTACAGTCAGCCCTCTGTATCTGCAGGTTCCACAACCAATGGCAGAGTGAAAATATTGGGGAAAAAGGTAATGAATGTTGTGGACATGTACTCTATAGTTAGGCCTATGATGGTTGTGCAACTGTACTAAACCTGTACAGACTTTTCTCCTTGTTATTATTTCCTAAACCAGGTGTGGGGAACAACTGGCCCACAAAATCATTTGGACTGGCCCTGCAAGGCATTAGGGGTGAATTAATTAAATGTTTGATGAAATATTGCAGGCTAATTTTTAAGTTGATAATTTTATATGGCCCTGGAATCTATATTATAAAAGGCCAGTGGCCATAACTCTGGAATGACCAGTCACCAGGAGGTGCATTGATGGGTCTCTTGGCGCGGCGGGTCTTGGGGTCCCGCTGGTGCGGTGCATCTGGGCCTCTAGTGATGTTATAAATACCTAAATGGCCTTGGCAGGAATAAGGTTCCCCACTCCTGCCCTAAATGATACAGTGTAACAACTACTTATATATCACATTGTATGATGTATTATAAGTAATCTAGAGGTGATTTAAAGTATACAGGATGTGTACAGATTATATGCAAGTACTATGCTATTTTATATAAAGGACTTGTGCATCCTTGGATTTTGGTATTTGAGAGGAGTCCTGGAACCAATCCCCCTGTGGCTGCCGAGACAGCTGTATTCTGAAAATACTTTCAAATTTCTCTCCAAAGAAAGCCACTCCCCAGCTTCTAGGAAGGACTAGCATCCTCCTTACCCACACCACCTGCCATCAACATTAAACAAGTTTCTTTCCTCTCCAAGTCAATTGTACAACCTTATCCGCATCCTCATCTGTTCCTCACTGCAAGTGGTGGTGGGTTTGGGGGTGAAGCCCTAATTTGTTTCACTTGTCAATTTCTATAAATCTCTCTCCAAGCCAATTTCAAACTTCTGACATGCTATCACTGAAGAGGGAGCTGGGAAGAAATGCAGAGTTGGCTCTCATGATTATGGTAGCGTACAGGGAGAGGAGTTTACCACTCATTAGCAGTCCTCCTCTGAAACCTCTTCTCTGACCTCCACTGGCACTCAGGTCAGCACAGAATAGGTACTTAATAAATGTATGTCAAATGCATTAGCTAATTACTCCTTCCTCTAAGCCTCTGCCCATCCCAGGACCCTGTATTGTTCTCTATTGCATTTAGTGGCATTTATGTATTTATGTTTCTTCTCCCCATCAAACTGCAGGCTGTGACATCCTTAAAAAATGTAGAAGATGGAATTAGAAATTCTCTCCTCCCACCCTGTTGGTTTTGACACCATCTTCTTCTGAGTCACTTTTATGTCCTCTTGCCCTAAAAGTGCACATTTTCTCAAGACTGGGTTCTCTTCCCTCCTCTGACTAATCATTTTAAATATCAGCGATTTCAACTGGTGTACTACAACAATTTTTAAAACATGCAATATCTGACTATTTAGTAAGGGACACTGACCTCTTTTCCCTTAGATTGTCAAATGAAAAAATGACAACAGCCGGGCTGGAGTGGCTCAGTGGTTGAGCATCGAACTATGAACCAGGAGATCCCGGTTCAATTTCCGGTCAGGGCACATGCCCAGGTTGCAGGCTGGTTCCCCAGTGTGGGGCATGCAGAAGACAGCCGATCAATGATTCTCTCTCATCATTTATGTTTCTCTCCACCTCCCCCTTCATCTCTGAAATAAAAATATTTTTAATGATAATAGCCAATACAATAGCTGTCTGGTGTGAATGAAAAAGAATTATAGCTATTTTTTTGTCAGATCGGCAAAAAATATATTTTTGTTTGTTGTGCCACAGAACTTTAGTAATTAGCTTATGTGTGCCATGAGATGAAAAAGGTTGAAAATTGCTGCTTTATATGATAACTTTTATTCCAGATATAATGGTCAGGTTCTCTAGAATTCCAAGATAAGGCCAGAGTTACCAACGTGTGGAGGAGGATAACAGGTAAAAACAGTAATGTTCTGGCCCCAAAGGCATGCCCTTCAGATAGATAGTCTTAACATCTAGGATGAGTTTATCCCAATGATAACTATATTGTGTAAAAAACACAAAAGGCTATTTAGCTGTGTTCTGAAGGAAGAATTTTTCTCTACTAAGTACTTACTATGTGCCAGACTTTTTTACTAAGTGCTTTATATCAGGATATTTAATTCTAACAATTCTGAGACAAAGATAATATTATCAATCCCAATTTTTAGGTTAGATGACTTGACATAGCCATGCAGTTAGAAAGAAGTGAAGCTGGAATAAAAATCAGATCTGATTCCTGTCTCATGATCTTAAAATACCACACCATAAAAGGCGGCTTTCCACTTATACATGTGAATTATCTGTTTACCTGTCAAATCTCTCCCACTATATGGTAAGCTCCTCACCATGACTGATCAGTCTCCAAATCCACATCAATGTTTATCAAATTAATAATGTGAATGAGTAGGTCAGATTGATCCACCCTTTGTCTCCTCAGAACTTCCAGTTTATATTATGAAATTAACTGTTCAGTATATATCAACATAGCCCTTTAAAAATAACACCTGCCCTAACTGGTTTGGCTCAGTGGATAGAGCGTCGGCCTGCGGACTGAAAGGTCCCAGGTTCGATTCCGATCAAGGGTATGTACCTTGGTTGCGAGCACATCCCCAGTAGGAGGTGTGCAGGAGGCAGCTGATTGATGTTTCTCTCTCATCAATATTTCTTACTCTCTATCCCTCTCCCTTCCTCTCTGTAAAAAACCAATAAAATATATTTTAAAAAAAATTAAAATAAAATAAAAATAAAAAAAACACCTAACTGAGCACTGTATATGCCTGGTTTTCTCTAATTCTGAGATGGCAGCCAAGCACCCCCTCTCTGGAGAGTGTAGGGTTGCTATTCATCACGTGGCATCTTATGAGCAATGCTTGTTTATCTATGGCCTGTTATTGCACTGAAGGCCCAGAAGAACCTCGTTTTGCCACATTCTTTTGAAAACCAAGCTGAGGTGAAGAGGGAATATGAAAAGCAATTCCTAAGATGTCTAAGAGAATGTGAGTGAAATCGGCCTTCTGGTGATTGAGGCCTGAGATAGATAACTGGGGAACCGGCATACAAGCTCTAGAGCCGGCTCTGGAACTGGAGAGCTAGTTAACCAAGCTCCTTCTAGACATGAAGGCCACAGCTTCTGCCAACAACGACACTAATGTCTTATGCTTCATGGGAAAATACCTGGAGGAACAGGAGAGGAACACAAACTACCTGCAACGCCAGCATGTATATCACAAGGAATTAGAAAAGCAGGCCCAGGAGGAGGAAGACCCATTAGAAAAGCCTGCTGACGTGTCAGGTGAATGGACCCAACATCTGGAGGCAACAAAGCAAGTCTTCCCATTGTACGAGGCCCCCAAATCAGCTCCTTAAGAATCTTAATCGTCTCCATTTGTCAGAAGACTGCTTTCCTTCATTGGTGTGTGTACAAATAAATCTGTTTTTGCATTATAAAAAAATTAATAATAATAACACCTAACTGAATTGGACACCTAAAAATAATTAAAATGGTGAATTTTATATTATGTATATCCTACCACACTAAAAAAAGAGCAAAGAAAAAACAATAACATCTAAAAAACAAGCAAATGATAGTGCAAGGGTGAGTCCACGGCCACTTAGTCAATAGGGATAAGAGGGAAGATCCAGTTGGACCACTTAATACAAAGGGACCCCCCTTGCCAACTAATTGGGACAGGTCCCTATTTTAGGCATCTTACCTCGCAGTGGCCCAGTGAAATGTGTGGCCCATTCCTCCCTTACAGGGAAGAGCTGTGGCTCAAAGTTAACGGAATTGCCTTACGTTACAGAGTGTGAGATCCAGACTCTGAAACCAAGTTCTACCAGACTTCAAAGCCAGGGCTTTTCACCGAGTGTGACATCAAAATGAGTGTCAAAGATAACACATTTTACCAGTCTAGGACCTCAGAGATAAAAGGAATCTTATTTTATCTAAACTCCGCTTGACAGCTGAGGCAATGAAGGCCTGGGGGGAGTTCTTGTTTCAAGTTACACGTGGGTGATGGCTCAGTGCTACTGTTTGTAGCTTCAAATTCCTACAGATTTTTGTATTGTGGGTTGGAGAAAATGATCCTGAATATTCTCCCCAGCTTTCCAATGCTAAAAGAGACAATCCCTCTGATCCTGGGAAGTCAGGGATCCGCCTGCAGCGGGCTTGGCAAATACAGGCAGGTTCTGCCCTTCCTCACCTTTCCCCCACTTACAGGCTCAGCTCACAGGCTGCCCAGGAGGAGGTGTGTCCCAGGCCTAACCCACAGGCAGAGTCACTTCTTCCTCTCCCCCTACTTCCGGCCAAATTTAAAGGATGGGATGGGGGCTAGATAATCTCTCTTAATTTGTTTAGATGTCTGCACCCTGTAATTTCCCAAGAACCGCCTTGGATGATTTTCCTGAGAGGGTGGGGGTGGGCAGTGTTGACAATGGGTTCAGGGGTTCCTGGATGTGAAGAAAAACAGTAGTTGGGGGTGATGCCTGCGATGCAATCTTTGTTCTATTCGTGTGGTGGGGAACACTGGCCTCCAGCCCCTGGACAGGAGAGTCCTGATGGCAGTTTGGAGAGAGAACCATCTTTGATACAAATTTAGAATGCGGCACAGGAACTAACTGGTGAACAGAGAAGGTTAAATCTGATTTCAGAGCGAGAAGGAACTTGGGCAATTTCTCATATTGGAGAAGGAGATCTGGCAGCTCAGATGAAGGCTGGGAAGGTGGGAAAACTGGAGACTGAATGGAAGAAAATACTGGGTGAGGGAAAGGGAAAGATTTATTGGACTGTTTTCTTTCTTTCTTTTTTGTTATTTATAAGAAAAGGTTTACTTAAAAAGTGACAGAGGCAAAAGGGCCCTTCTGGTTTAGGTGAGAGAAGGGTAAAGGTGGGGAGCCTGAAGGAGGAGGGGGCGGGGAAGGCAAGGCGAGCTCGGGAAGGAGGGGCGCAGGGGCTATGTTTCTAGGGGAGTGGCTCTAGGTGGAAGGTTCAGGCAGTTTCGGTGAGAGGAATGGAGAGGGTTTAGATCAGTGGTTCTCAACCTTCCTAATGCCGGGACCCTTTAATACAGTTCCTCATGTGGTGGTAACCCCCAACCATAAAATTATTTTCGTTGCTACTTCATAACTGTAATTTTGCTACTGTTATGAATCGTCATGTAAATATCTGATATGCAGGATGTATTTTCATTGTTACAAATTGAACATAATTAAAGCACAGTGATGAATCACAAAAACAATACGTAATTATATATGTGTTTTCCGATGGTCTTAGGCGGCCCCAGAGGGGTCGCGACCCACAGGTTGAGAACCGCTGGTTTAGATAGCCTCCGGCTCTAGTCTGAGTGAGACTCTGGGGGTTCTGGGGTGGTGCCTAGAGCCCCGTGCGGGTGGGCGGAAGGTGCTGGGGGTAGTGTGGTCAGGAGGGTATTTGAGGGGGAGAGTGGAGGGCGATTTCATCGGGGCGAAAGGTGTTCCGGGGAAGACGGCCTGGCATGCTGAGGACTCGGGGGAGTAAGATGGACACTCGGGTGGCGGGGGGCTGGGGGCGCTAAGAGGGCAGAGTGCTGCTGGCATGGGAGGGGGCTGAGGGTCCTGAGCAACGGCGAGGAAGAAGGTGGGGTGTCGGGAGAAACTGAAGGAGGGCAACCCTTATGTATTCCACGTTCCGGGCAGGCATGGGGGGCAGTCGTGAAAGCACTTCGGGGAGCACCGTGGCTACTTTTCGGGGGGAAATGTGAGGAGCTCTTCGGGTTTCCGGCTGGAAGCTGAGTTGCTGGGGAGAGTTCGAGAAGGTTCAGCTGGAGACTCGGGGAGCAATGGGACGTTCTCAGATAGAATCTGCGCGTTCTGCGGTTCCGGTGCCAAGAGATTCTGACAGACAGGATTTCCGGGGGCGGGGAGGGCGTCCCAGGTGGGAGTGGGGGCCGGGAGTGCCTGGGGAAGACGGGGCCGACCCTGGCGGGCGGCGGGCGGGGCCGGGCTCACCTGGGCAGGCTGTCCTGGAAGTGCATGGTGGGCACAATGCTGCGCTGCAGGTACTGGCCGGGCCCGGAGCCGGCGCTCAGGGGCCGCCGGGGGGCTCCCGGGCCGACGGCAGGGGCCCGGGGCCAAGCGCGCAGCAGCAGGCGGGCCACCATCGTCCCTGGAGGCTGCGGCCGCGGGACGCCGAGTGCGGGGACCTTAGTGGGGCCGGGAAAAGCCCTCCCACCTCAGCCCCGGGACGCTGCGTCCGTCAGGGACTCCCGCCCACTTCGCGTCGGTACGCAGAGCCACTTCCGGCCCCGCCCACTGTAAGGCTCCGCCCACAGCTGGGCCCCGCCCACCGGTCCCAGAGCTCGGAGCGTCCCGCCCACTGCCCGGCGGGCACGGTGCCACCTCCCAGCTCTGCCGGTCCGGGTTCCCATCTCGAGGCGGCGGGAAACGGAGCTCTGAAACCGCTCTCTTCTCCTTTACTGGAGCAAGATAGGAACTAGAGCTGAAGAAAAGCCGGGAAAAGCTCTTGGAATCTAATCAACCTACAGTTGATCCAGACTCTGCCCCTGGGAGATTGTGGAGAAAATGTTAAACCACTAGTTCCTCCGCTGTGAACTAGAGATCACGGTCTTCAGCCTGCCTCCCACGGTCCCGGATAGGAAATGAGTTAACTGGGTATGGACAGTGCTGGCGCTGTCGGCAGTAAATGGTGACGGTTGTTGTTAGCAACTGTTTGTTACGTTTACCCAGCAGACGTCTGGCAGGATTAATGCCGCACAGCTGCCCGGCGAGCTCACCTGGGCGGGAATTACAGAAAATGTGTGCCGAAGCCAGAAACCATGGGGTCTCCCATCCAGCCACCTCTAATGTGCAGAAAGATCCTTAGAGCACGATTCCCTTCTGCTTGAACACTTTGCTCGGGTTGAACATTTCCAAAGACAGGAAGCTCGGCCTCTGGCTGCCGGGAGTCTCCCGTGCTCGGTGGACTACATGAAGCTGCCTGTCACCACCACACATCACCTCCAGGTTTCCTTGCAACTCTGACGTTTAGATTATACAACTTGACCAAAGATTCATCATCCCTCAACCATCACAAACAAACAACGCGGCCACATGCTAGTCCCTGCTGTCAGCTGCAGCATTAAATAAGCTCTGCTCCCATTTTACAGAAGAAGAAAGAAAGGGAAGCATCAAAATACATTACGTCATGCTGTCTGGCTTGAGGTACAGAATTCCATTCTGGAAACAGCCTTCCCTTAGCTCCAGCTCTCTATCATGGACTTGTGGGTTTGAGGTACCAAGTACATTTGGTCTGGCTCATAACTGGCTAAGCAGAGCCAGGAGCCAGAGCACCCTGGAAAAAGCGCTGGACTGGGAGTCAGGAGACCTGAGTTTTTATCTCAGCGCTGTCCTTGTCTAGTTAGGTAACTCCTGGTTCAACAGGAAGATCACTAGCCAGCTCTTTCTTTCACTCACTCCATGGTGACTATACATACTTAAAACCTGAACATGAAAGTCAAAAAATACTGAATATCTAATCTTCCCTTGATAGGAGAACAGACAGAGCTGACCCAAATCTAAAGCATCAATGCCAATTGCCTGCAGTGTATAGGGCAGGAGGGAGAATATTAAATCCTTTAGAAAAAATCACTCCACCAAATCCAGACAGTTTTTAAAGGCTTGAAACCTGAGGCAAACATCAGGAGCTATGGAGAACTAAGGGCATCTGAGGCCCTGGAAGAAAGTGGACCCAGTAGAAGAGCAGTGGCTCAATTCTAGAGACAAAGGGCCAAGGAATAGTGCCCATCCAGTATAACAGCTAAAAGAGGGGCTCAAAAACCTTCCGTGAGTGCATGGCTGACAGGAACAAATCTAACCCCTCAGGCCAGTGCCCAAGGCCTTCTAATTCTGACTCCCACCTGCTCCTCCACTTCCCATCATATCACCCTAAGTACCCTATGCCACAGTAACACTAGAACTACTCAAAATTCCCAGAAATTGCCCTTACTCCATGCCACCTCCCCTTTTTTTAGCTGTGCCTCTGCCTGGGATGTTGTTTTCATGCATCTATGCCTAGTACACTCCGACAGCCTTCAAACCCCATTTTAAAATTTACAACCTCTTCAAAGTCTTCCTTAATCCTTATCCTTTCTTCTTCCCACAAAAACAAATTCCTTCCTCCATGATTCCACAGCACTTTTCATATCACTGTTATATATGTAAAACATAACTATGTTATGATTTATTTAAGTATCAGTTCATCTCTCACAATAAACTTTGAGGCTCTCCCAGGCAAGAATCTTGTTTTCATTTATGTACCCAGCTGTCTAGCACATGGCCTATCACGAATTAGTGCTTTCCTTTTTCCCTGCGATGGCCCTGGTGCCTATATCACATGGAAGATAACTATAAGCTGGAAGACCAGAATTCCACATTTTATTGTGGAAGGGTCAAGAATGTCCCTCTACTTAGAGAAAAATTCTGAAGAATAAATTGTTTGTATTTAAGTAATCCCAGAGTTCTGCTGTGTTTCAAATTAACTCTGCTAAAGCAGAACATGGTGGCCAGGTTAAAGAAATTCTATATAATAAAAGGGTAATATGCAAATTGACCCTAACAGCAGAACAACTGGGAATGACTGGTCACTATGACACACACTGACCACCAGGGGACAGACGCTCAATGCAGGAGCTGCGCCCTGGTGGTCAGTGTGTTCCCATAGGGGGAGCTCTGCTCAGCCACAAGCCAGGCTGATGGCTGCCAGCACAGCGGTGGGGGCGGGAGCCTCTCCCGCCTCCTCAGCAGCACTAAGGATGTCCGAATGCAGCTCAGGCCTGCTCCCCGCTGGCAAGTGGACATCCCCCGAGGGCTGCTGGGCTGCCAGAGGGATGTCTGACTGCCAGCTTAGGCCTGATCCCCCAGGGAGTAGGCCTTAGCCAGCAGGTGGACATCCCCCGAGGGGTCCCAGACTGCGAGAGGGCACAGGCCAGGCTGAGGGACCCCCTCCCGCCCCGCCGAGTGCACAACTTTTTGTGCACCGGGCCTCTAGTATCCTTATTAAAAACCAAAGTTCTTAAAGAAATAAACTTTAACTAGATCATAGAAGAGTTCATATTTCAATTAAAAAGAGACCAGTTGATTAAGGATGAACAAAGACAATACATGTGAACACCAACATAATCAGAGAAATGACAGGAACTAGTACTGAGAGTTGGCCTGGCAGTTTCCAGTTGTCTGGTTCTACTAGATCTGACCTGGATCAAATATTGCTTGAACTAAGGAAACATGTGGGCCAGGCCTCAAAAAGTGCTGCCTGATTTAATGCGATCTGTGGTAATGAACTCCAAACTTTTGAAGAGAGACTGAGTGAGAAAATATTTAAATACGAAACAGTGAAACCAAAGTGTAAAAACAGTAAAACCAACGTGTAAAAAATGCTCTCTCTCCCTGCCCCATTGTGATGGTTGATTTTGTGTCAACTTGACTGGGCTAAGGGATGCTCAGACAGCTGATAACACATTGTTTTGGATGTGTTGTGAGGGTGTTTCTGGGAGAGATCAGCATTTGAATTGGTAGACACTGAATAAAGATGATTGCCCTCACTGGTGCAGTGGGCACCATCCAATCCATGAGGGCCTGAAAAGAACAAAAAGGAGGGGGAAGGGCGAATTTGCTGGCTTGAGCTGGGACACAATCGGCACTCCTGGCTCTTGGGCTTCTGAATTTGGATTGAGCTTTACTGAGCCTCGGGCTCTGTTCTTAACTAGTTAGGTAATCCCTGGTTCAACAGGAAGGTCACTAACCAGCTCTGACACTCATTCAGTGGTGACTACAATCCTTAAGACCTGAACATGAAACTCAAGGCTTTCCTGGGCCTCCTGCCTGCACATGGACTTCTCAGCCTCTATAATCTTGTGAGCCAGTTCCTCATGATAACTCTCTATCTACCTATCTCCTATCAGTTCTGTTTCTCTAGAGAACCTTAACTAATACATTAAAAAAAAAGTTTAAAATTCACTCATACATTAGATGTTTGATTAAATCTATCCATGAGGAATTCATGGTATGTGAAAAAGTATCTATTCCTTTTAACTTACAGCTAACCTGATTTCACTTTTCAAAGCATTGCTTAGAACTATTGGAGAAAAAGAACTGATGACTAGAGCATGGCAAGCTTACTGCATGAAAGCTTGGAATCTAATTTGAGAGGTGTGAAGGACCAAGTTCATGCATCCCAGATGTGGCTTCTGGTCATCTGAGGTGGTCTGGTCACCTGAGCTGGCAGGCTTCTGGATCCTGTTTACAATGATGCAATGGAGAATGGGGCTGTGAAGTTGGGGGCAGGGGGTACACAGATTTTACCCACAGCTCAGAACACCTCCTAGGGGAAGTACCGGTCCCTCTCTGGACCCTGTGACAATAGATGCCTCACTTCTGCTGTGCTCCTGTGTGTACTCAGCTTTTCCAAGTGATCAAGGTCAATCTCAACTCCAACATCCTCCAAATGTCACCATTTTCACTCGTAGATTTCTTTAATGAGGGCAGGCCTCTCCACCTACACCCCAAGTCAGCACTGGGCAGACAGAGGGAGGGCAACTCTCAAGCCACAAAAATAATGGCCTGATCCAGCTTACAACGTGTGATGGATAAGACCATTTTCCAATGGAAATCTTTGTTTCCTCACTGGGTCCTTGGGCCCCAGTTCTCTTTGTGCCTCTTTACCAATTTCAGTCAAAAAACCTTATTAGGAGAGAGAGAGAGAGAGAGAGAGAGAGAGAGAGAGAGAGAGAGAGAGAGAGAACACATGCACTTGCACTCTCTGGATTAGTAAAAAACTTCACAGAATTCAACCACATAGAAACTTCAGTTCAATTTTGTAAAGATTGTACTATAAAAGAATAAACAATATCAAAAGGAACTGATGTAAAAAAATTGGTAGTGATTTGAAAATTACACACAGCTTCCAGCTCTATGGTGAGGTCAGTGCTTCTTTTATTTAATCCTGAGGATATGCTTATTGATTTTAGAGAGAGGAAGGGGGGGGGGGAATATTGATGTGTGAGAGAAACATCAATGTGAGAGAGAAGCACTGATTGGTTGCCTCCCATATGTGCCCTGACCACGGATGGAACCCACAACCTATGTATGTGCCCTGACCTGGAATCAAACCTGCAAACTTTTGGTGCATGGGATGATGCTCAACCAACTGAGCCAACCGGCCAGGGCGAGATCAGTTACCCAGAGGCAATGGAAAGATCACCATAAAAAATTATGAGGATCTGTATACAGACCAATAAAATTATGGCCTGTAGGACAATTTAGGTTTGAAATAAAAGAAGTGGCTGGTCAATATAATAAACATTCTCATTATTCACCATCAACAGTTATCTGAGAAAGGCTAAAGCAACAGACCCCTGAGAGATAGGAGGGATGAATACAAACAGCTGTTAGGGTACCAATCGGTCTATATCATGTAATATGTTTAAGTCAGTGGAATTGGGTTATTCTGTCAATAGCAGCCAAACTGATTCTTAATTGATATGCTGTTCCTCAGAGAATGAGGCATTCCGTCACTAATTTTACATAAATACAGTCTATGAAACACCAAATGAACAAATGTGTGGCTATAGGGATCAATTTATAAACCACTCTCAGTTCTAAAAAGGAGCCATAGTAGTCAGAGGCCAACTGTGAACTAACAATAATTAGAGAACTTCCCCAAATGACAGGGGTAAAAGCCAAATTGCAACCTCATTCTTCAGTGCAGCACGGGTGGAGTTGATAAAGCTTGAGAATATGGCAGGACTGAGATGGGATGACCCTTTAAAGATGGGCAAGATTGGAGCAAAGTTGACTGAGAGGAAAGAGCCGGTGGGACGGCAGAGATGAAAGAGAGCTGAAAATTGATGCATGGAGGAAGTCCTGGGGGAAATGAGAAAGAATGGATTGGGGGGAGGGACGTGTCTTTGAAAGACAGAAGGCAAGGAGGGGTCAAGATAACGTCACCACTCACCTTTGCCACCTGCTCCATATCTGTACTTCCGCTATTGCGCTTTGCTGTCATTATCCCATCTGCTCCAAGACCATGTTTGGAAAAGGTGGGGGCCACATCTGGGTACCTCTCA
Source organism: Myotis lucifugus (assembly GCF_000147115.1). Taxonomy (NCBI): domain Eukaryota; kingdom Metazoa; phylum Chordata; class Mammalia; order Chiroptera; family Vespertilionidae; genus Myotis; species Myotis lucifugus. Next base: position 7,593,807 of record NW_005871085.1, on the reverse strand, counting down.
AAAGTGTCTGAGGATCCTCATGTTGGGGATTTTCATATCTGGGAATATGGAGCTAATGACAGCCAGGACTGAAGTCTGGGTCCCTTTGCGGCCATGCCAATCCACTCCACACCAACTGAGAGGAATGTCCTCAACCTTCCCAGTGTTCATATGAGGGTTCTATCTTCGGCACCTGTGGGCCACAGCAGCAGGAGTACCTGGTGTGAAGTCAGATGGACCAGGTTCCTTCCCTAACTTGTCATGTGACTTTAAACAAGTCAGTTTCTATCTGAGCCTCAGTTTCCTTTATTAGTAAAATTGGACTAATCCTTACACGGACTCCCCCTCAAGTTTGTTTGTGAAAGGAATTTGCAACTCGCTCATGCAGGTGTGAATTTTATAAATTGCAGGAACCAAGTCTTCTGAGTCCTGTAAAATCGAAAAACCTACTTCCTTCATGTCTTTCCTATTCCTTAGCTGGATTACCTTACAGTTTGTGACCACTTGTTTCCAGTCTGTGTCCCCTCCAGTCCTCTCCATGGTGTTGTCAGTCTCATCTTTCTAAACCACAAGCCTGGCAATAAAAATATTATTATTATTATAACAATGATAATGCTGAGGACTAATACTTATTGTGTGTTTGATGTTTGCCAGGTACTTGAGTCTTCTTAAAACCCTAGATTTCAGAATTAACTGGATTTCAGTCAAGCTCCTTGGCCTAGCATCCCTTCGTGATCTTATTCCTATCCTCTTCTCTAACCTGGTTTTTGACCCTCCCATGGGGGAACCCAGGTCTTCCCTAACATGCTATGTTATTCTACACTTCTTCTTGCTCTAACTTGGTCCTACTCATCTTCTTAATGTGGCTCTAACTTCACCTCCCAGGAGAAGCCTTTTGCCCTTGATGGAACAATCTGGCGGAATCCCCACACCCCTATCCTGGGCGCCCACATAGAGCACTCACGCCCGGCATTTATCATACACGTGGTCACTGCTGGTTCTTTTGTTTGTCCTCCTCACCGTATTCAATGCCTGGCTCAGAGTAGAAGCTCAACAGATATCAGCTGATTGAATGAACCAAAATTAGCTGGAGAGCAGATTTAAGAAGAATACCAGCCCTGGCTGAGCACCAGAATCACCTGGGCTACTTATTAAAACTATAAATGCCCCACCCCTATGTTCATAGCAGCACAATTCACCATAGCTAAGATCTGGAAACAGCCTAAGTGCCCATCAGTAGATGAATGGATTAGAAAACTGTGGTACATCTACACGATGGAATACTATGCTGCTGTAAAAAAGAAGGAACTCTTACCATTTGCAACAGCATGGATGGAACTGGAGAGCATTATGGTAAGTGAAACAAGCCAGTCAATGAAGGGAAAATACCACATGATCTCACTCATTTATGGATAATAAAGACCATTATAAACTTATGAACAAAAATAGATACAGAGGCAGAGCTGCCTGGAACAAACTGTCAAACTACAGCGGGAAGGCTGGGGAGGGTTGGGGGGCAGGAGGGGGGCGGGGTAAGAGATCAACCGAAGGACTTGTATGCATGCATATAAGCATAACCAATGGACATAAGACACTGGGGGGTAGGGGAGGCCAGGGGATTGTCAAGGGCGGGGGGGAAAAAAAGGAGACATATGTAATACTCTTTGTAATACTTTAAGCAATAAAACAATAAAAAAATAAAAAAAACTATAAATGCTCAAGCCCCGCCCTTGGAGATTCTGCTTCAGTACATCTAGTGTAGGACTGAGAGTCCACCCTTTACAAATCGCAGTATGTAATTCTAATGTACAGTCTGGCTCAAATCACTCTTCTATACCTTTGCTATTCAAAGTGCCGTGGGTGGACTGGAATCGCCTGAGAGCTTATTAGAAATGCAGACTCTCAGGCACCACCCTAGGCCGACTAAAACAAAGTCTGCATTTTAAAAAGATCCCTGGGTGACTCATAGGTACATTAGCGTTTGGGAAACACTAGTCTCTTCCACTGGACTAGTACCATCTACCTCATGCTAACAAGGAACATTTGTCAATGACATTTGGACATTCTCAGTTTGTAACTGACAAAGCACATTTCAAATAGTAAAAGGAAAAGCAATAAAAAAGCATTTAGTCCTCATGACAACCCTTTGAGGTAGGCTTTGCATAACAAGCACTCTGTCTGACCAATGCCATCTATCCACGATGGGTTCTCCAATCAGGTTCCTGTAAAGACGCCCTGTCTGGCCTTAGCGAGTTAGTGACTATGACTAAATTCACATGATTAACAAACATGTACCTTCCTGAAGGGCCACCATGTTGTCTTCCACGTTCTTTTCAGCCCAGAGATCCCAGGGTTCTTTGGTTCAACTTCAGAGTGACTTAAAGTCGGTCGGTTACCATATTTTTGAGGACTTGCCAGCAGAGGTGTCACCAAGGCCCGCCTGTGATACACCTAATCTCAGGTTATCAGAATTCCTATCTACCTCCTGTGGCTGCTTTGATCAATTGAAAGTGGCTTTAGAGCAGCAGTTCTCAACCTGTGGGTCGCGAACAATGAAAATACATCCTGCATATCAGATATTTACATTACGATTCATAACAGTAGCAAAATTACAGTTATAAAGTAGCAACGAAAATAATTTTATGGTTGGGGGTCACCACAACATGAGGAACTGTATTAAAGGGTCGCAGCATTAGGAAGGTTGAGAACCACTGCTTTAGAGGTTCCCTGATAATTTGAAATAGTGTAAGATGAGATAATAATAAATCCTGGCCTTATATGTACAACTTTAAAATAATGCAATCCTCCCTTATTAAATAAATTAATCAGCCCTGCTGGTGTGGCTCAGTGGTTGAGCATTGATCTATGAACCAGGAGGTCAGGGTTTGATTTCCAGTCAGGGCACGTGCCTGGGTTGCAGGCTCGATCATGGATGTTTCTATCTCTTTCTCCCTCTCCCTTTCTCTCTAAAATCAATAAAAATGTATTTTTAAAAAATTAATCAGGACACAATTTCAACTGGCTATCCAAGTAAATTATGAATGGTGATTATATTCCTGCCACACGGTGGCGCCACTTTAGCCAGTCAACAGAAATCCGTGCCGGGTTTTGTCAGTATTGTCTGAACTAGGCTGTGGTTCACACACACCAGAATTTCTTCGAAAATTGTGCTGGCTTTTATTTAGTTTTTGTGTTTTAAAATCTCTTTAAATATCTTATAATAATGTTACCCACACATTCCATTAGTGGTGGGCTACTGAGAGTGCTGAAAAGCACTGCTGAAAATCAATTACAACGAAAGGAAGGTTAGATGTGATTAAAACCCTATGTTAGGGTCTTAGTTTAACAGCAGAGAGCACACCATAAAGTATCCTATATAATAAAAGGGTAATATGCAAATTGTCCCCTGGACCAGGAGTTCAATCAGAGTTCGAACAGGGGCGGGGCCGGCTGGCCAACCTCCCATGTCCCCTCCCCCCAGCCGGCCTGGCCCCGATCAGGGCGGGCCAGCCGGACCCCACCCGTGCACGAATTTGTGCACCGGGCCTCTAGTGAGATAATAATGAGGATATAGAAAGAAAAAGTATGCTAGAGACTGTAGAGTGATGTTTTCCTAGAATGCATTCCCTAAGAAATATTCCTAAGGGAAAATGAGCACTGAATGATGGGTGCTTGGATTGCTGTCCTGAGTGCAAAGCCTTTGTTTATCTTGCGTAATCAGCCACATGCTGGGAGATTCTAAAGACCACACGAAGGCTCTGTGGCTGTTTTGTTTAGCAGTTAGGCCCATGGACGATGGGACTATGGATGGAGACAATCTGGATTCAAATCCCCCTGCTCCCACCACTTCCCACTAGTGTAATCCTGGGTGAGTCAGCAACTCTCTGTGCCTAATTTCCTCGTCTGTAACACAGCACCCAGCTCACAGGGCAGCTGTGTGAGAGCTACATGGGGACAACCGAGTAAGTGCTCACTAAATGTCAGCCTCCTCCTCCTCAGCATCCCTCTCAGGACTGTGTCCAACCCCCGGAGAGGAGTTCTCATCACAGACAGAATTCTTTTCCCTTCACTTCTCTTCATAGCTGACACCTAACTGACTGCTCATCCTGGAAAATCTGTTATTCGGTTCTTTGTCAATCTCATTTTGAAATCTGTGGGAAAACTTTTGGGTTTTCTTGAAATCACAGGAAAGGCTGCAATAGCCCTTTGGATCAAGGCTGGCAAGATGTTGGCAGAGTCTTCCAGGACCTGTCCCTCCCCTTTGCCATGTCCACCGCCTTCTCTGGACCTGTCTGACCACCTCCTCCCACTGCTGAAGCCAGCACCAGGACCTGCTGCCCAAGACACGGCACCCTGTGAGCCCGCCCCGCGTTCTCCCCTCCCGCTCCCCCTAATCTTAGAAAGCGGGGCTCCGTTAGACACTTCCTTACGCCTCTGGAGGGCCCCTTGCTATCTTTAGGGCACGGGATATTATAGGGCTGAGTGAAAGGATAAGGGCTAGAAGAGGGTTATGGGGACACTTCCCTCTCCTTGGAGTGGGCTAAGCAAAAGGATGATATTTTAGGGCCGAATAGAAGGGTGATAAGGGCGGTATGATGGGGGAGGGGGCAGTGTTGAGGGCTGGGGGTGAGGTTGGTTCTGACTGGGAGACTGGGACCACTGAAGCAGCCGGCAAGCCCCGAAGAGGACGAGCAGGAGGGTGACTCCTTAGCGCCTCATCTCTGCCGGGTTCAGGACCTTTCACCTGCTCCCCACCAACCTCCTGTCCTGGAAAGTTTTAGTTACCAAACTGCATTTTTAAAACAATCCATTAATTCACTTCTCCGTTAAATACACACACACAGGGTTGGGTGTATAAACAAAGGAGGGGCTCAGGGAGGTCAGCTGGGGTAAAAGGCAGGACAGGCGATGCACGCCTCCACGGGCCTAGGATGCCGAGGGACTGGCTTCGAATGCGCTGGAGGGGCCCTGGAGACCTGGCGGCTGTCCTTAACCCCGTCACTAATTCGCTGTGTGACCTGGGCAAGTCACTTCGTTCAGCCTCCGTTTGGAAGGTGAGGAGGTCTGACAGCATGAACTCTGCGCCCCGGTGAGGGTTCCCTCCTCCTGCTGATACTCCACCCCCTCTGCCATGTTCAAGTCCCTGAGAGACACCCAGACCTTGTCTCCTCTGTAACTCTGCAAGCACCCAGCACAAAGCAGACACCTGGGACAGTGCGCGTTCAATGCGTAACTGACAGAAAGAGCTGCCATGTCTGGAGCATCTACCATGTGCTGAGGGCTGTGCCCGGGTCTTTGTGGACATTTTGTATAATTCTGACCACACCTTGAGGCAGGGACTGTGTTAAAACTCCTGATGCAGGAAATGGAGCTGATCATGCCTCTTGGTTAATAGCCCGTTATTGTCATTGGTCCATGCAATACTTGTTTCTGCCTTTATTTTCCCCCTCATCATAATCTTCACGCCTCTTCATCTCCTCTCATAGGCATCCATCCTAACGCATTTGATATAGGTCTGAAGTATGCATGTGCCCTTGTAGGTTATGTTCTCCTGTTTTGTGTGGGCTTGTGCTTTCGATTTATGTCCATGGTGTTGTGATACAAAAACCTCTGCTGTTTTTACCTAATGTTGCTTTGGAGAAGCATCCGTGTTGCTGCATGTACCTCTGGCCCATTGCCTCTGCCTGCCGTCAGAACTCCACGTTACATCCCCCACCATCGATTCCTCTGGTGGCAAAAACCTTCAGTACCTCTGCATCTGCTACCACAGACGCTACCGCGATGGATGGCCTCCCACATGTTCCCTTGCACCCCGGGAAGAGAACTTCTCTGGGTAATCCCGGAGCAGGACTGTTGGGTCACAGGGCACATGCAGAGCAGAGAGTATAGTTCCACGTTTAGAGCTGAAAAGGTAACGCTTAGGTTACACACATAGAAACGGAGGGTCTAGAATTTATTTCCAGAATTTTTGCCTCCAGACCCTGGACTAGTTCCAAGGTGACTCTATAAATAACTCCATCTGGTCCAATCAGCTCAACGCGCAGTTTTCTGTTATGCGATCTCAATAATGAACTCAGATAAACCGACTGGGTTGTCTAGACATGTTGGCATTTGCTGTTTTAAGGGCGTACTGGCCCTAGCGGGTACATCACCCCGAGACTGTGGCTTGAGGAACTCTGGCTGCTTTGAATTACCGACAACCCCTCACATGTTACAGCAAAAAGCACATCTCACATGTATCGTCTTACTTCTCATAACAGCCCTGCGAGGTAGGAACACTCAGCATTTCCATTTTACGGAGAAGGAAGCTGGCGTCTAACGTCATTCAGCTGGAAAGTGGCGGGGCCGAGACCCACGCCCAGCCTCTGAGCCCAGGACTCATGGAGCCTGCACCACCCTGGACTGGTAACCGAGGAAAGCAAGCCTGGCCCCCACAGCGGGGCACTGGGACGAGGCCACAAAAGCTCAGAACTCTGAGGCAGTTGTTTGAAAATCCTGGCTGCAGAAGTTTGACATTTGGCAGGGCCAGCTGCAGCCAGGAGACCCCCAAGCTGGCACACAGAAGGGGCAGGCCCCAGGCACCAGGCAGAGCTTCCGCTGGGTGACTGCAGAGCTGCCGAGCTCCACCTGTGGCGTCTGGTGGCGGCAAGGTGCCACGGCCTGCACACACAAGGGACCACCCGGCTCCCCTCCCCGGGCTCCTCCCCCCGACTGTAAGAAGCGCTGGTGGTGGCAGAAGAGACACTAACACCCTCTGCTTGTGAAGCCTCCCTGACAAATACTTGGCTTATTCTATTCTATTCCGTTCCGCTTGCAAAATCATGCGCTTTGAAAAATGCAGACAGACATTTACTCTCTGCTTTGGGCCAGGCAGGGTGTTGGGCACTGAGGTTGTAAGTGATTAAGTTCGTGAGCGACGAGACGCTGAGCCCTCTGAGCCAATGCGGTGCCATAAAACCTGCCGCGCAGGGTGGGTGCAGGGCGGCACGTGCCCAGCAGAGTAAACACGCGGCTGCTGAGTGGTATTGGTGGCACTGTTTGATGTGACACATAGGAACGTGGTAAGTAGGAAATGTTAGGGAGCCCTGGAGAGGGAGCAGGGAATGGCCCCTGGAGAGAACAGTGGAGGCCACAGTAGGCTCCACTGAAGAGAGAGATGATAACGGGCCGGGCTGAGATGACACTGAGCTGCGGGCTGAGTTCAGTGGGGAAGAGGCACAGGCAGCAGAGGGAAGAGCGTGTGTGAAATCACGGTGTTCCACCCTCTGCCAAGTACTTTACAACCTGCTTCCTTTCTCCCCCCGCCCCCCGTCCTCCCCTGCAGCCTGTACAGGTCTCTCGGGGCACTGCCAACCCGTGGGAGCACTGATCTGCTCCCAGGCCTGTCTTTCCCCTACACTCGGGGCTCCTGAGGCTTGGAACTAGGTGATCAGCCCTTAGCACAGGTAGTACACAAGGCCAGTCCTCATTAGAGACTTGTCCGGTGAATGGAAGACACAGAGGCATAAAAAAAACCTGGACTCCATGAGTAGTGACAAGCTCTGCACAGGTTCCAAGTCTAGAGACTTTGGAGATTTTTGTTTTTTATTTATTTACTTTTGTTGTTGTTAATCCTCACCCGAGAATATTGGTTTTTAGAGAGAGTGGAAAGGAGGGGGAGAGACAGAGAGAGAAACATCAATGTGAGTGAGACATCAATTTGTTGCCTCCTGCATGTGCCCAGATGGAACCTGCAACTGAAGTATGTGCCTTGACCAAACCTGGGGATCAAACCTGGGACCCTTCAGTCTGGGGGCCAACACTCTATCCACTGAGCCAAATAGCTAGGGCAAGACTCTTGTTTTTTAGACCTCTCATTTGAAAACTTACCAGACAAGTCCTCTACTTTCTGGATAAATGTACTCACATGAGAGAGAAGAAATCATTCCGAATACAAATCCCTACTTAAAAAGAAAAAAGACAGAAAGAAGCTGTAAAACAAATGTTTCATCTGAAAGCATATAACGAGGAAACACAATATTTTATTCTATGCATATAAAACAGTATGCATAGATTTGGTACATAATTGCTTAGTTTTTACTTTAAGAAAAAAAGACAGTGAGGAAAAGGTCTATAAATCTCTCCATCCCTTGTATAACAAGTTGCTACTGAAACCAGCAATCCCTTTCATGTAAAACCATCAACTGACTTTAATATAAATGATACCTAGGAATTGCAATTTACCTGCATGAGTTTTGGGTGACCTTTTAAAAATGCACAGTTATATCATAGAACACTATGGCTCTAAATTTGAGACACTTTTGAATAGGCAAACCCTGCCTCCATAATATAGGGAAGCAAGAATCCTGTTTCCAAAGTCATCAAGTATTAAAATACTCTGCAGTCTGATTTGCGTTTATCAAAGGTAAAATGATTACTGCTGCAGTTCATGGATTATTTTCATCCTTAGTAGTCCCTAAACACAAAATAAATGTCATTTGAACTTTTATCACATGAACAAGATACTATGACAAAATGTATTACACTGGCAGAATGGGCTAAAGAAAAAGAAATTAAGTATAGAATGTTTACCAACTTCATTCTTTCCAATTTTACAACAGCTTCAGGTATTGAATTCTAGTTAGTTCACTCCATAACTCAGCGATTTAAAAAAACTTAGTTCTGAAATGTTCACATCTGAGTTCTGAGGTTTAGAAAATGGAATGTATGAAGTGCTGTGCAGATATCCGCTCCAGACTCCCAGGGCGCTCAGCACACCCTACACACCTCAGAGAAGCTCCATTGCACCTGCTAACAAGGCAGTGACTGGGCCCCCGTCTCACAGCACACCATAGAACAACCCCAACAGCGTCTGGTTCACTAGATGGACTGAGTGGAGAGGGCATTCCAGGTGGTGGAATAGCATGTGCAAAGGCACAGGCAGAAAGGGGACAACTGGAACCCACATGCCACCCTCCTGAGTTTGCCATCATGCCCACCACTTGCAAGGCTATGCAGTTGTCTTTGAGTGTCCTAGTTTTCAATGTCTGTCTCACAAAGGGGGGGGGGGACAATGAAGAGGAGAGTGTGGGGGAGGAAAGGGCGCCAATCCTTTAAGTCCACTGGAAGTCACTTCACCTGGATGGGTAGGGTGAGGTAGGGTAAGGTGCAACAAGAATTGCGGCCCACCTCTTTGTCCACCCCTCCGTGATCAGAAGAAGCAGCCGGTGGTCGGAGCAGATATTTGGAGGACAGGACCCTTTTCCCCCTCTGGCTCCTGCAAGCTGTGTGCAAGCTGCTCCACACACAGCTGCCTGCCATGTGGCTGTGGATGGTGGACGGGCAGCTGCTACTGTGCTAAGAGCTGAAATGGACTAAAATTAACTGGAATTTGCCATCCAATCTTTCTTCTGGAAATTGCAAGCTTTGAACAGACTCCAGAGTTCCAAAATAAAGTTGACCCTTGAACAACACAGGGGTTAGGGGCACCCCTTGTGCAGTCAAAAATTCATGTACAACTTGTTGTACATGAATAGCACTTCAAACATTCAATTTTCTAAACCTGAGTGTCTGCAGGGGATTGGTTTCAAGACGCCCCCGCCACACCCATGGACACCAAAGTCCACAGGTGCTCAAGTCCTTTATGTGAAATGGCATAGAACAATGCATACAGTTGGCCCTCTGCATGTGCAGATTCCCAACTGCAGATCAAAAATAGTGTTTGATCTGTGGTTGGTTGAATCCACAAATGCAAAACCTGGGGATACAGAGGGCTGACTATATATTTACTGAAAAAAATCTGCATGTAAGTGGACCCCCGCAGTTCAGACTTGTTGTTCAAAGGTCAGCTGTAGGCACATTAGCTATATCAAGCATGTCAAACTCGCGGCCCGCGGGCCTCATGCTGCCCACAATGAATATTTTTTGTGGCCCAGCCAATATAACAGTGTAAGAAACATTTTAATAAAAATTTCTTAACCTAATTTTTACAATATCCTGTTATACATAATTATTAATAACAAACTACAGCGTTCGCTAATGAGTGATTACTATAATCGTGTTGCATTGATTTCCCTTACGCACCTTACACGCAGGCGCACCATTTCTCTCCACTGATACTAGCAGCGAATATTTTAGCAGCCGATTGCCACGTCATTAGTCTTGGACTGACTTGTTTGGTGTGCACAACAGGAAATATTTCGCTTTCAGAGAACAAGAAAAATAGGTTTATTTGCATTATCCTTATTAATTTGTGCAGTGATTCAGTGTCTGGTAAGTTAATGTTCAATAAAAAATATTAATTTTTATTAAAATGGTCTATTATTTTATGTTAACGATTACTCATTTATTTCAGCCCTTTGTATTCAGCGTGTCTCTATCGAAATAAACCTACTTTTCTATGAAAACTGAAGCTTTTGGGCTTTTTCTGGCCCACCTAAGCTTAAACCTTGTTTATTTGGCCTGTGTTAGCCATTGAGTTTGACATGCTTGAGCTAGATTCTGCAGTGTACTTGTCTAGGTGGGGAGACAGATCCCTTGTGCTTCCTACTACACCATCTTCCCAGCCCCCTCTTGTGTGTAGTCTTTTTTTTTTTTTTTAAGTTAACTGTTTTTAAAAATATACATTTTTATTGATTTCAGAGAGGAAGAGATAGAAACATCAATGAGAGAGAATCATAGATTGGCTGCCCCCTGCACGCCCCCTATTGGGGATCAAGCCCACAAGCTGAGCATGTGCCCTTGACTGGAATTGAACCGGGGACCCTTCAGTCCACAGACCGATGCCCTATCCACTGAGCCAAACTGGCTAGGGCTTGTGTTTAGTCTTAAAGGATTGTTTGGTTCACTAGATGGACTGAGTGGCGAGGGCCATTCCAGGTGGTGGAATAGCACGTGCAAAGACGCAGACAGAAAGGGGGTGAGTGTGCTGGGGAAATGACCGTAATTTCCGCGTGGATGGGCCAAGGGCAAGAGGGAGTATGGGAGGGAACGTGAAGAGAGATGGAGAGGAGGAGAACAGGCTTTGGCCTTTGTGGCAAATAAATTTTCACAGCAGAATTCTTGTTGATGTGCAAATTTAAAATTCTATTCAAAACAGAATATGCAGTGACCAATCAAAGGCCCTGCAATTGAAGTGTTAAGTAAATTTCATTTGTACAGTTTGTCTAAACACAGCTATAAAAAGACCTAAACAGAGCTTGAAAAGGATATTTTGAATTATTTTTTTTTTTTAAAAAAAGGGCGGGGGGTGGGGGGGGAGGCAGAGTTCAAAGAATGTTTTGCTGTTTTCAGGGAAATTGTCTTCTCCATGCTTTGGGGATGGTGCCTGCCACCTTGCACAGGTAACAGAAGTGGAGGGTCCTGTGGTCGCAGTATCTCAAGGGCACAACAGCCTCTGGGGAGCCTCCTCTGCGGCCTCCTCCTGCAGGCCCACTGTCCTCCTCGTCTCTGCCCCTGCAGCCCTCCTCAGCCCTCCTCTCCGGGAACCACTCAACAGCCACAGCCTGTTTATCCACAATCCAAACAACCAAGAGGATCAAGGAGCCCCATGGAGGGGGTGGTATGAGAGTAGCTTGTATTCAATTTTATGAGCAACAAGTCACAGGAAAACAAGCTCCTGTTGGGCATCAAGTTCAGCAATAGCCCCCAGGGTAGATGTAGGCCCCCCCCACCAGCACCATCCGACTTCCACCCATTCTGTGTGGCACGCGAGACTTTTCACAATATTTGTAAAATTATAACACACAAGCTGCATCATTAAAAAGCATTAAGGTCACCCTGGTCAGTGTTTCTCAGTGGTTAGAGCCTCAGACTGCAGACCGAAGGGTCACAGGTTCTACTCCTAGTCAAGCGCACATCCTGGGTTGCAGATCCAATACCCATCCCCGTTGGGGCACCTGCAGGAGGCAACCAATCCATATGTCTCTTTCATCTCTCTCTCTCTCTCTCTCTCTCTCTCTCTCTCTCTCTCTCTCTCCTCCCTGCCCCACACGTGCTCCCTCCTTCCCTTCCACTCTAAAAAAATAATCAATGGGAAAAATATCCTTGGGTGAAGATTAAGAAAAACAATTTTTTAAATAAAATGAAAAGCATTAAGGTCTGTTCAGTGAGGGGCATATTTGAGGGGCTTGGTTATTTCAGAATAGCCAAGCATTCACTGGGACCTTCCTAAAAGCAAGTCTTTTGGACTTACTCCCCTGAACGTAATCTATGAACTTGGAGCTACAGCACACACTTCATCTTAGTCTAGAGGGCTATTCACTCACTTGACAGTAATTTATTTAGCATCTACTATGTGCCAGGCGCTTCTCTGGTTGTTGTGGTTCAGCGTCATAGGCAATGGTCATAACCAAGGGGTAGGAGCAAAGTGCACTCAATTGAGCAGAATGGAGAGACTGCATTGTGGGAATAAACACAGACCACCCAGATGAAAGCAAACCGGGGCTACCAGTTCAGAGCTTGCTACAGCAGGGGAGTCAGCCATTATCACTTGCACGGGCAGAGACTCAAAGGCAGGCAGGGGAGCAGAAAAGCTTTTGGTAAAAAAGGCAGAGGAGGTTCAGGGCTGCTCTGATTGGAGGCTGTGGCAAAGGGAAGCTGGAAAGAGCTGACTGGAAGAGGCCTCTTGATGGGATGGGTTTGAGGAGCACACTTGGCTTCCCCTGGGAAGTCCTGAGCTGGAAGTGTGAACAAGGAACAGGAAAGCTGACCGTCATTGACCAGTCCCCACCGTTCTGAGCCGGCTGCCGCAGAGACTGTGGGTCAAAATTCAATGTCATTATAATCTGGCCAGTGTCTACTCATATATGCATTCTCTCAGCACACACATCCCCGATTTTCATATTCATTTTCAGACTGTCGGCTACTTTTATAAAATAGGACACAAGCTAGAGGCAAACTGGGTTAAGAAGTGAAGAGGTGGATTTAGCACAGTGATGGGCAGGCAGCAAACATTTACTAAGTCCATACTGAGGCTGGGAGACAAGTCTAGGACCTCACACTTCTGTTATAGCTCATCCTCAATTCCATCCGTTCCATTCACTCAACACATATTTTCATGTGTTAATGTGTTAAAGTTGTCTTCTCTTTCCTCCATTAGTCCCCGCCCCTCCCCTCCAACTCCCCATGACCACCGTCTGTTTTAGCTTGGTCTTCCTCCCTCCTCTTTCTGAATTCTCTTAAATGGGTTGTAATGGGTTGAATGGTGCTCCTCTCCCCCTGAAAAAGCTATGTCAACACCCTAATTTCTGCAACCTATGAATGTGACCTTATTTGGTAAAAAGGTCCTTGCAGATGTAATTAAGTTAAGGATCTTAAGATTAGGAAATCATTCTTGATTATCTGAGTGGGCCCTAAATCCAATGACAAGTGTCTTTGTAAGAGTGAGTCAGTGGGCAACCTCGAAAACACAGAGGAGAAAGCAATGTGAAGATGGAGGCAGAGATTGGAGCGATGTGGCCACAGACCAAGGAACGCCAAGGATCACTAGAGTCTTTGAAGCTCAGATTGAGGCATGAAATGGGTTTCCCCGCAGCGCCTCTGATGGGAGCACGGCCCTGCTGACTCGTTGATTTAGGACTTCTGGCCTCCAGAACTTTGAGAGAATAAATTTCTGTTCTTTTAAGTTTGTGATAATTTATTATGGCAGCCACAGGAAGCAAATACAGTCTCCCAAAGAAAGAAATTACTTTTGTTTAGGTCAAATAATTGTGTGATTGTGAATACTATGTTTATATAAACGTTGTAAACATCACCTAATTTTTTTTTCAAAAAAAAAAAAAAGAAACAAAAACCCAGATTCTCACTAGGAACATTGATAATTTCTTTCTTTCTTTCTTTCTTTTTTTTTTACATTCTCTTCCATTTATTACAGTTATGAGTACATATTGTAAAACTAGTATTTGCAATTCTCCATGTCCATTTAACTTTAGAATGGAGATGTTGTCCCATGTGGCTTCATTGTCTTCACCAATGTACTCATGACCACGTTTCATAGAGCAGAACTGCAAGCATTAACTACTTATTCATCCTCCATTGTTAGTTATCTGGACTATTTCCACAGACAATGTGACAATGAAAAATAATAACAATAATAACGCCATTGTGGTGTGCCTCTGAAGGCCGTAGTCAGACACTTCACTTTATATTGTTTTATTTAAGTCTCTCAATCAATAATTCCTCAAAGCGAAAAAGAGTTTGAGGGGGGATATGGGTATTAGAGATAAAGAAAAATGGGGCTCTCAGAGGCAAATCAACATGCCCCCCAAAGCCCATAGAGCTAGGAAGCAGGGGGGCCTGGATTGCAGTTTGATCCATCCGACTCCAAAATCCACGCTTCGTCGTTAAGCCATGCTGCCTCCCTAAATTTGGTACAAATAAAACTTTAATTTTCATCATATCTTGAAATTATGCCCCCAGGAGTGAGATGACAAAGTCAGGGGTTAAAGGCCTATTGTGTTCTAAAAACATAGCATCCTACCAGCTGGGCTGGTTATTTTCCATTGTGCCATCCTCCACCTGCTCTGAGACCCGGGGGGCCCAACCCCATGCACCCATCTTCCAACTGCCTTGCCCCCTGGCTTCAGGTTGGGCAGGAGGAGAGAGTGGTCGGTATTCCTTGCTCTGCTCAGCCTGTGGTTTGGACCGTGGCTGTGGCCTGCCCCCTCCGACCCATGGGTGCTGGCTTCAGTCCTCTCGTTCCAGTGACGGCTCCTTCCCACTCCTCCCCCTTCAGGCTGCGGACAGCTGGCCTGGCCCCCCTGTTGCGGGTCCGAGTGCTTCACCATCCCTGCGGACTCCCTTAACCCTGCCCACTCCTCCCTAAACACCCTCCTTCTCTCCCTTGAGTTGACCTTCTGAGGACACCATGTCCTCCCTGAGAATGTTTGTACTATTCACAAGTTTTCACGGAGGTGAGGGATTCCGTCCAGGCCTGAGATCTGGGAGTGCAAGAGAGAGTTGCCAGGCAGGAGCGGGATCCCTTCGCATGTAGACCTTTCTGGAGCTTCCTGTCCAGTCCTCCAGCCATGACTTCTGTGGGAGGGTGGCTGGGCTTTCATGGGACCCTGTCGTCTTTCTCCAGGTGGAGGCCTCATCTAGGTAAGGACACCCTGTCCCAGGAATTTGGGATTGGGACCCAGAGACCACGACTCCTCCTGCTGGTGCTGTAGCAGAGAGGTCAGGCTCCACTGGGTCTGGAACCAGTGGCCCACCGTGGCATATTGGGGAAAATAACCTGGTTTGTACAGAAAGAGAGAGAAAACTGAAGGAGACTCAGAGAGAGAAACAGGGATGAGAGAGGCGACAGCTGTAGAGGATGGAGACTCCTCACTTCTCAGTTCTTGGTTCTAGACCCTTGTGAAGCCCAAGTGGCCTTGTCCTCAGCTTCTCTGATGGACCTCCACTTCCCTCTCATAATGTCCTTCCTTTTGTTGGATCTAGCTTAAGCATCTTTCTGTTTAACCAAATTGTCTCTGGTGAAGACCCTTTTGACACAGGGCACAGGGGTTCAACTTGGCCTCCTGGGCAGACCCCCACCCAAGGACCTCAGGACAGGTGAGCAGGTGTGAGGCCTGATCAGCTTCTATTACAGGCGCCCTGCAGTGCTCACCCCTAGGAGGTGCAGGGGTACCTGGGCAGCTCAGTGCTCTCTGGTCTAAGGGGTGGGTGCCTGTCAGCAACCTGCTCAGGCTCAGGCCTACTTCTGGGCGGTGGGAGGGAGGAGGCTGGTGGTAACAAGGGCCCAGCCGCATGTACCAAAGGCCTAAACACTGCACACACTCTTTTATCTGACGGTCATAATCAGTCAGGTATTCACAGATGTTATTCCTGAATTATATAAGAGCAAAAAAATTAGAAGTAAGCCAACTAAGTTGGTGAAAATGTCACAAATGGATCACTGATCATTTCTAAGGAGAAAAGTAACTTTCTTGGCAAGGGACTTACGTCCACATATATCCTGTATTTGAATTTTATTTGTCAATGTTTCTCACCTGGACTTGAGCGACTCAAGAGCAGGGAACCATCATATGCCCACATACTAGGTCCTTGTCTTTATGCTAATTAATTAACCTTATTTATAGACACTGGGGGTACTGCAGGTTGACAATAATGCCTTTATTTCTAAATTCTTTGAATATTTCTTATGCTTATGGTACATGTCAGGCATTGTGCTAGGTACCGGGGATACCTGCACCCCACCCAAAAACCCTACAAAATCCTACAGAAAGTTAGGGCCCACAGGTTTGCCTAATTTTAAAAAGAGAAAGGGAGGCAGGAAGGAGAGACTAGGTTGCAGTACAGTGGAATAAGTTCTCAGGAGGCTTGGGTTTATTTTGAGCTTTCTAGCTGTGTGACCTTGGGAAAAGCACTTGACCTTCCTCTGCCTCAATTTCCTCATCTGTAAAATAGGGATAATGAAAATACCCAATAAAATTTCTGTGAGGATTAAATTAATTTAGCTGTAAAGTGTCTAGAATAATATCTGGCACATGTTGCATGCCCAATAAATAGCTATTTATTGTTATTACTGATATTAACAACCGAAGTGGATCACATAACAGCTCAGCTTCAGTTTCTTCTGCTGTAAAATAAGATAATAGTAGCATCTCCCTCATGTTACTTCAACTCCTTCAAGTGAGATGAAGTAAGTGAAAGCGCTTTATAAACCGGGGGCTCAAGCTTGTGACTCAAAGCCTTTGTGGCCAGCTGTGCAGGGAGCCCAGGGAGGTGAGGGTAATGAGCTGGCAGGTGGCAGAGAGTCATGGGGACTGAGCGGAGCAAGAAGCCAACACTCAGCTCCAGCGATTGTGGTCACACAGATGTTTTCAATGAAGCCGCAAATCCAGGCTTTTATGTAAGATCTCTAGTTTTTAAATGTTGGCAATCGAGTCAGATTCTTGTAAAACACTTTGAAGGCCAATCAAAATAAGGGTTCAGGTCGCCAATCTGTGACTTGTTATAAACTTTTATAACTATTACTTAATAAACCAAGTGGGGGGGACTATGAAAACAGCTGATGCAATAACTAAACTGAAAAGCCAAGAAGTAACTAACAGTAATTGGGTGCTATGTGTGACGCACATTATAGCATTTGATTCTCCCGGCAATCCCAAGAGATAGGCATTAGCATCCCCATTCTACAGATGAGGAAACTGAGGCCCAGAGATGCCTAAGGTCACATGGGTGGATGCCATGTCTCTTACTCTAAACCCCAACTTCTTTTCACTCTGATGGTGTGGCCAGATTGCAGCATGGTTTCATCTGTGCCCACAGGCCCCTGGACTTCACTGCAGAACTGAAATGCGAAGCAATGGGCAAAGGCAGTGGGCCCAGCATTCAGACTCATCGCCCTGTCCTGCTCCTCAGTGTGGAAACCTACATAAAGGCCATTAGTGTCAGCGTTTGATATGGCCCTTGCTTACAAGAGGGTCTTAGGCATTAGGGTGTTTTTCAGTAAGGCTTCCAAATCTGGACTAGGCAGCCTAAAGAGAAAGGAGAGATAGGACATCAGAGGCTCCAAATCAAAAAGGGTCTCAGGACCAGTTCCAAAAGCAGTGCACAAAAATGCAGCAATGTCTATATGTTAATACACTTTATATTAATAATCCAAGCCAGAAGTCTACATTGCTGTGGGTTAGACCAAGGGCTCCCAACATCCTCAACCCATGTAGGGTCCCACTGCCTCCAAACAACTACATCAAACCCTACTGGCCCAGTAGGTCTCAAAATATGATCCCCTGTCTGGCAACCTGGGAACTTGTTAGAAATGCAGAGTTTCAGGCTCTGTCCCAGGCCTACTGGATCAGAAACTCTGGGAGTGGGAGCCAGTAATTGTGTTTTAACAAGCCTTCCAGGTGACTCTGAACCATGCTGAAATTTGAGAGCCATTGCTCTAAGCTAATAAACATTTCTCTTCATTTCTTAAGTATCGTTCCAGTGTCTCTTTGTAAATATGGGGTGTCCCAAAATTCACGCAAGATTTGAATTTTGCGTGAGCATGAACAACAACAACAACAAAAAATAAAAGCCTAATTTTACTTGGTTTATTGAATCAGATTCTAATATCTGTTGCCCTTTGATTTCAATCCCTTCAATTTGATAAGCATTACCAAGTACCAATTATGGCCCAGGAGCAGGGACAATGAAGACCAATGAAGACCACGGCTTTTCGTATGTGCCAGCAAAGCCGTGGAGGCCATTTACCCGAAGTGCTATTCTTTACATAACCCTATACTATATACTTTATGAATCAATAAAAATTTTACAATTTTTAATTATAAACCTGTGTTTTCTATCAAAATTACTTCTTGCGTGAATTTTGGGACACCCTATACCAATAACACCAATATTCATTCTTCTTTTCTCCCTTCTTACACAAACACTATTCTGCACCTCAGTTTTATTGCCTAATATATGCTAGAGACCTTTCCATATAAGTACAAAGTTCTCTATTTCCTTTACATTCCTATCACTTCATTGTGTGGATGCACAATAGGATATTTAACCAACCCCCGCCTAATGATTGCAGGTTATGTCCATCTTTTGCTATTCCTTTTTTTAAAAAAAAATATTTTTTATTGATTTCAGAGAGCAAGGGAAAGAGAAGAAGAGAGAGATAGAAACATCAATGATGAGAGAGAATCATTAATCGGCTGCCTCTTGCACACCCCCTACTGGGGATCGAGCCCGCAACCCGGGCATGTGCCCTTGACCGGAATTGAAACTGGGACCCTTCAGTCCACAGGCCGGTGCTCTATCCACTGAGCAAACCAGCTAGGGCTCTTTTGCTATTCTTATTTGTTACTATCACAGTTAATAACCCTGTGCATGTGTCATTGCACATTGATGCGAGTCAGAGGATGAATTCCTACAAGTGGGATGTAGGAACAAAGGGTAAATGAACTTGGAAATTTCAAAGATGGTGTTTGCTACTCATAGAGCTTTTTGCTTTCTGTCTGCAGTGAATGAGGACATTTTGTGTCACCACAAACTCACCAACAGAATGTATTGGATTTTTGCCAATCTGTTAGGTAAAACATCGTAGCCTAGCATAGTTTCAATCCATAGTTCCCTTATTTTGAATGAAGTTGACCGCCTTTGCGTATATGTAAGAGCCTGTATGTAACTGGAACTACCCATTCTCATCTTTGCCCATCTTCCCCCGCTATTTCTAGATAATACTTTGTGATATGAGTTGCAAATAATTTCCCCCAGTTTGTTCCTTGCCTGTTGACTTTATGGATTTTTGTTTGACTTTCATTTTAATTCTTAATATTGTTTTCTACCTAAAATTTAGTTCTTGAAAAACCTGAACTTAGTAGCTCATCCAAAGTTTATTACAGCCTAGCAGAAGCAAATGACTGAGTTCTGATGAAGGCAACTGAGACCCCAAAAAAGGTAATATTTGTCTGCAATATTTGCATGCCAGCATTAACATCGTACCTACTATGTGCCAGGAACAAAGTGGTTTCTTTCTTTTTCTTTGAGCCTGTACATTTTTCCCCTACAACTTTTTATTATGCATATATGTCGCTATACATAATTATGTATTAAATATTTTTCCATTGAGGGGGCAGGAATATAAAATACAATAGAGTGTATAACCTTTATATGCCCCAAAGAACAGATTTTTTGTGAGAACCAAGCACTGATTCACAAGTGGAATTCCAGGATGTAGCCCATTTGTAGGTTCAACAGTGGTTTGGTACATTTTACGTCTGCAGCTCAGTGCTTTGCTCTGTGGAGGCAGAGACCAGGCCCCCCACTGCGCTCATGAAATACTTCTGAGGACTTACTAGTGGATAAACCATGGAGAAGATGGCCTAGCTGAGTGTGTCATGCCTTTAAGTGTCCGTGTCTGTGCACATGTTGTTCCTTCGGTCTGGAGTCCCTCTGTGTACCCATCTTCCAAAGCTGGGGCCTTAGCCACCTCCCTGGGCAGGGCCTCAAGCTGGGGGCCTTGTTACTTCTGGCTCATCGCCCCTCTGCGCTGTTGGATGAAAGTAGACAATTGCCAGCTAGGGCCAGAGCCCGAGAACTGGTCTTGGAGTCCAGAGTTCATCATGATCTGAGCCAGCTCGACCCCTCTGTGTAGGAAGCCCCCTCTGACCACAAACCCCCTCTGAGCTCAAGATAACCTTTCTCTCTGTGAAGGAGACAGAGGAAGAAAACAGAAAATAAACTAACATTTACTTTTTACATATTCAAGGCCATCCCATTGAGGTTGGGGTTATCCATGATTCCCCATTGGTAGCCTGAGGAAACTGAGGCCTGTAAAGCCAAGGGACTTGTTCTGGTCACATAATTAATGGGGAGCTAGTCTAGAATAACAGCAATAGTAGTAACAGTTAGTGAAAGTTTGCTGTAGGCCAGAAACTGCTATGCTGTTCTAAGAGTAGACATGTTGGAGGTGGTATGGGTAAAGCCAGTGTGGCCCACAGGAGGAAATGAGAACAAGGCTTGAAGAAAGTTATTATGCTCACAGGCCCTAGAGAGGAGTCACCGCACAGGGCAGGGCCACGATGGGGTGGGGGGTGGGGGGGCGGTGCGGGGGAAAGCGGGAGTGTCGGTCAGGAGACAGAGGAGCAAGGGAACAGTCTAGGCCAGAGCCTTCCCTAGGGTTCCTGCAGGAAAGGTGGGGCTGGGCAAGGTCAGCAGGAAACAGTTCTGACGGGCTTTGGGCTCTAGGGGTGGTCTCTAGTTGCCTGGTACCTGACTCTGGGATGATTAGGGAAGGGAAAGACTGGCTTGGTGTGTGTGTGAGCTGGATCGGAGGTGGTGAGGGGGTGCAGACTCAAGATGGGCTGGTTTGGGTATGAAAGGTGCACTCCTGGGCAGGTTGTCCTAGCCCTGGGAAGGGCAGTCTCTCCCTGGGACTGTAAAGCTGTTGATGCCAGAGCATCAAGAAAACAAGAAACACAGAGTTCCTTTAATTGGCCCTGTGATGAATGGATGCCAAATAGGCAAATACTGAACCTAAGAAAACACAGAACATGTGTTGCTCATTTGTAATGCTATTTAATGCTCATATTGTCCTCCGAACAAGGAAGTTATTAGCCCCTCTAGTTACTGACGCGGAAGCTGATTACTGAGCAGTTAAGTGACTTACCCACTGTCATCCAGCTGGGAGGCAGGGGAGCAGGATGCACACCTGGTTCCTGTCACTTCCGCCTGGATGTCCCACTGTGCGGAGTACCAGGGCTCAGAAGGGAGTGGGGGGAAAAGTGACCACACCTCCCTCCCCTCCCCACCTGCTCTCCTGGCTGCTCCCTGTGGATTGAAAACCTTCCCCTACTGAGGTCATGTTCTCTGGTTTCGCCTTCAAACAGGAAGTTAAGGAGTGCTGGGGCCCAAATCCTGGCTCTGCTACTTATTAGCTAAGTGATCTTTGGAAAGTCCATTTATTTTGGCCTCAGTGTTCTCATTTGTAAAATAATGGTGATAGTATCTCCCCCATGGGGTTGTGGTGCAGATCGGATGAAATCATGCATGCCAGGGACTGAGCACAGAATAGGTGAAGAATCGGTTTTCTCCTGGTGAGTGGGTTGAAACCAAAGTCCTCATGCACATTGCGGGTGGCTAGTTCTCTCGGGATGCAGACATCTCTTCTCCTAAAATATCCCCAAAAAAGATATTCAGCATCAACCAGGGAGGAGGAGGCGCCGTGTCCTTAGCTGTGTGGGGATGGTGTCTGGTAGGGAGGAAGCCTCGTCCCCACTCACCTGACTGGTCTGACTGCCTCGGAGTCTGTCGGAACATGGCTGGATATGCCTTTCCTCTGAGTCCAGGTCCGACTGCAGGAGGAGCTGGTAGCGGCATCAGTGTCTGTGCTTGGAGAAGAAAAGAAATCTAGAACCTGGGGGCGGGATCTAGAACCCCAATGTGTTGCATTCCTCTAGTACAGTGATGGTGAACCTTTTGAGCTCGGCGTGTCAGCATTTTGAAAAACCCTAACTTAACTCTGGTGCCATGTCACATATAGAAATTTTTTGATATTTGCAACCATAGTAAAACAAAGACTTATATTTTTGATATTTATTTTATATATTTAAATGCCATTTAACAAAGAAAAATCAACCAAAAAAAATGAGTTCGCGTGTCACCTCTGACATGCGTGTCATAGGTTCGCCATCACTGCTCTAGTACATACATCTACTTCTATTTACAAACCGAAGTTTCCTAGGTCTGTCCGGCTTTGAAAGGCAGGCCTTCTTTCTCTGTCATATTTTTTGATTCTTTATACAGAACAACAAGTGACTTGAATGATCTGTTAAAGACTTGTTAGTGTTCTCTGGCATCCCAAGGCAATGCTGCATACCACTCAGTGAAGTTGCCCTTAGATTAATAAAAGGATGTGGGCCTGGCCTGGAGGAGGGAGGCGGGGGGAAGGGTGCTGTGCAAACCTCCCAAGTATACAGTCCATGAACTTTCTCCCTGAAAGATACCAACATCAGACAAACTAGGCAAAAAAATAGTGCTAGACATAAAGAGGGTCACTACCTAATGATAAAAAATCAAATCACCAAAAAACTTGTATTAAACTTAACAGCTTTAAAATATATAAATTACAAATGGAAAGAATGACAAAGAAAAAGACAAATCCATTCCTAACCGGTTTGGCTCAGGGGATAGAGCGTCGGCCTGCGGACTGAATGGTCCCAGGTTCGATTCCAGCCAAGGGCATGTACCTTGGTTGCGGGCACATCCCCTTAGGGGGTGTGCAGGAAACAGCTGGTCGATGTATCTCTCTCATTGATGTTTCTAACTCTCTATCCCTGTCCCTTCTTCTCTAAAATCAATAAAGTATATTTTTAAAAAAAGACAAATCCACTATCTTATCAGTAGGTGTTAACATACTTCAACCAGTCATTTATAGGAGACACAAAAATGAGAACAGACAGAGAAGACTGGAATTAATGCATTCTCAAGTTTGATTTAACGGATGTACACACAACACTGCATCCGTCATCTGCAGAACACGCATCCTTTCCAAGCACATGTGGACCATTTATAAAATCGAACATTTACTGGGTCATAAAGCAAACCTCTGCAAACCTGAGAGGATTCCTGTCATATGTCCTCCTTCTGCCACAATAGGGTTATTAGAAATCAATACATTTTTCAACGAACAGTGATAAAGCATGCAAAGAGGGGAATTTAGACCCTCACTTCACACCACACACAAAAATTAATTCAAAATGGACCCTAGACCAAAATTAAGAGCTAACGCTATTAGAAGAAAATGTAGGAGAAAAATCTTCTTAACCTTGGATTAGGCAAGGAGTTCTCAGCTGTGACACAAAAGCATGATCCAGCCCTAGCCAGTGTTGCTCAGTGGATAGAGTGTCAGCCTGTGGACTGAGGGGTCTCAGGTTCGATTCCAGTCAAGGGCACGTGCCAGAGTTGCGGGCTTAATCCCCAGTAGGGGCGGCAGGAGGCAGCTGATCAATGTTTCTATCTCATCATTGATGTTTCCATCTCTCTCTCCCTCTCCCTTCCTCTCTGAAATCAATAAAAAAATATTTTTTTAAAAAAAGCATGATCTATAAGGGAAAAAATGGATAAATTGAACTTAATTTTAAAATGTGTACTTTAAAAGACACTACTGAGAAAATGAAAAAAATAACCTACAAACTGGGAGAAAATATTTGTAAACCGTAATTTTAACAAGAATTTTAATATATAGAAGTTTTACAACTCAAGGAGACAAACAACCCATTTTTTTTAAATAGGCAAAAGATTTGAATAGACATTCCACCAAAGAAGATGCAGTAATCTCCCTTTCTGGTTTCACTTTCTGTGGTTTCAGTTATTTATGATCAACCTTAGTTCAAAAATATTAAATGGAAAATTCCAGAAACAAACAATTCATAAATTTTAAATGACATGCCATTCTGAGTAGCATGATGAAACCTCTTGCTGTCCTGCTCTGTCCCACCTGGGATGCGAGTCACTTCTTTGTCTAGCGTATCCATGCTGTATACACTACCTGTCCTTTTGCCCATCACTTAGTAGGTTATCAGATTGGCAGTCATGGTATCACAGGGCTTGTTTTCAAGTAATCCTTATTTCACCACATAATGGCCCTGAAGCACAAGAGTAGTGATGCACAATTCGGATATGCCAAAGAGAAGTTGTAAAGTGCTTCCTTTAAGGGAAACGGTGAAAGTTACTGACTTAGTAACGAAAGAAATTGTATGCTGAGTTTGCTAAGATCTATGGTAAGAACAAAACTTCTATCGATGCAATTGCCTAATTTATAAATTAAACTTTATCATAGATATGTAGGTGTAGGAAAACACACGGTGTATGCAGGGTTAGGCGCTATCTATGGTTTTAGGGATCTCCTGGGAGTCTTGGAAGGTACCCCCTGCAGATAAGGGGGGACTCCTGTATATGAATAACTAATAAGAACATTAAAAGATGTTCAACAGCATTAGTCATTAGGAAAATGCAAATGAAAACCACAAGGAGATGCCACTTCATATCCACGAGGTTGGCTTTGGTAAAAAAGACAGTAACGATGAGAAGAGATGTAAAGTCATTGGAATCCTCAGACATGGCTGTCAGGAACATAAAATGATGTATCCACTCCGGAAAACCGCTTGGCAGTTTCTTAAAAAGTTCAACATAAATTTGTTTAGCAACCTAGTCATTTGACTCATAGATATCTACTCAAGATAAATGAAAACACGTGCTGACAAAAACACTCGTACATGAAAGTTCATAGCAACGTTACTCATAAAAGTCAAAAAATGGAAACAATGCAAGTGTCTATTAACTGGGGAGTGGGAAAAACAAAATGTGTAATACTATTCATCAGTAGGAGGAATGAACTACCAGTACATGCTACAAACATGAATGAACTTCAAAAGTATTCTGCTAAGAGGAAGAAGTCAAATAAAAAAAGAGAGCACATATTGTGTGATTGCATTTATCTAAAATGTCTAGAAAAGGAAAATCAGGGGAGATGGGACACAAATTGCTGTTTTCCTGGGAATGGGGATAGGAACAGGGATTGATTAAAAATTGTCAAGCAAGTTCTTTTGGGAAGATGAAAATGTTCTAAAATTTGATGGTGGTGATGATTACAAAACTCAGTAAATTTACTAAAAAACCATTGAATCGTATGCTTAAAATGGGTGAGTCATATGGTATGTTAATTATACCTAAAGAAAGCTTTAAGAAAAAATAACAAGGTAAGTAGGAAAACCTTATGCTAGGGAGTTAGAAGCATACATCTTTTTTTTTTTTTTTTTTTTAAATATATTTTATTGATTTTTTACAGAGAGGAAGGGAGAGAGATAGAGAGTTAGAAACATCTATGAGAGAGAAACATCCATCAGCTGCCTCCTGCACATCTCCTACTGGGGATGTGCCCGCAACCCAGGTACATGCCCTTGACCGGAATCGAACCTGGGACCTTTCAGTCCGCAGGCCGACGCTCCATCCACTGAGCCAAACCGGTTTCGGCAGAAGCATACATCTTTAAAAAAGCAAACACCCTTTTAGCAAACTAAACATAAAAAGGAACTTCTTAATCCCATAAAAAGTATGTACAAAAAAATAAACACATAACAATAGCAACACTTAGTGGTAAAATGTTGAGAGTATTTCTCTTTGAGATCAGGAATAAGATATGGATGTCCCAAATCATTGATTTTACATTCAACTTTGTACTGGAGGTCTTGCCACAGCAATATTTTTGGGGGTGGCGGGGGGGGGGAGAGAAGGCCATAAAATGTGTAAGGATTGAAATGGAAGAAGCAAAGCTACTAATATTTGTTAATGATATGTTTGTCTACATAGAACACCTCAAAAGTATAAGGGAATTTACTAAGTCAACAGAATACAAAATCCAGATACAAAACCAATTTTATTTCTACACATCAGAATCAAACAGAAAATATAATAAAACAGGATACTATTTAAATAGCATCAAAAATATAATGTGTGGCCCTAGCCGGTTTGGCTCAGTGGGTAGAGCGTCGACCTGCAGACCAAAGGGTCCCAGGTTCGATTCCGGTCAAGGGCACATGCCCAGGTTGCAGGCTCGGTCCCCAGTGGGGAGCGTGCAGGAGGCAGCCGATCAATGATTCTCTCTCATCATTGATGTTTCTATCTCTCTCTCCCTCTTCCATCCTCTCTGAAATTAATAAAAAAATATAAAAAATATATATATAATGTGTGTAGGAATAGATGTAAAAAAGATATTCAACTCTTTTGGAGAAAAATGATAAAGTTGTTGTAACAAGATCTAAATAAATGGAAAGATATATATGTTTATGAATTGGAAAATTCAATATCATAAAGATGTCAAATCTATCAAATTGATTAATAATTTCCATGCAATTACAATAAGAACCACAATTTTCTTCTGGAACTTGACAAGTGTTTTGTTGTTGTCGTTTGTTTGTTTGTTTATTGAAGACCTATACATTCCTGAAGAGTAAAAAAAAATTAAAGAGACTTGCCTGGCAAAGTATCAAGAATTATCATAAACTTAGAGTAATTAAGACAAAGTGGTATTGACAAAGGTATTACAAACCCAAACACACACAGAACTTGATTTTATTATAGAGAAGTAATTTTAGTTCAAGGTAAAAGAAGAGATTTTTCAACACGTGGTACTGGGACAATTAGCTAACTTTAAGGAAAACGTTAGATTCTTACTTCAGTCTTTAACCATGTTGGTTACACATCTATGAGAAAAGTAAAAGTACACAACTCCTAGAAATTTACATAGCAGAGTAACTTTTTTAAGGATAGGCAATATTTTTGAAACAAGACACAGACAAATCATAAATAGATTGACACATTCAGTTGTCCTTGAGTTCCGTGGAAGTCTTTTGGACAGGACTGGTGTCATGGGCACCAGAAGAGTCCCATGATTAATGCTGTGCTTTCACCATCTCTAAACTCTCATTAATTTTATCTTTGAACTTGCGTTTTATAAGCAAAGTCTGACAGGACAATGGGGTATGGATGTGAGCAAACAGATACATGCAATATAAATGTCCATCACTATTCCTTGCCACTCAATTTGCATACAGTGTATGTGATGCCCCATGAACTCAGAATTCAGGCAGACTGGAGATGCCTGGGAGTTCAGCAAGACTCAAAGCAAGTGCCAGGAAAGCATGTTATATCTGCAACTGAGTAACCAGGGTGCTGACAGCCGTGAGAAACCACACTTTCCTCAAACCAGAACTTGCTTCAAACACGGAAAAGAGACAATGGCTTTCTAAGAAATACCAATGACCAAGGAATCTTATCCTATCCTTCCTTACTTGCGTAACTTCCCTGTATTACCCAACCACTGACACTGAAATGATACAGAAGAAAAAGGAGACAGGGCTCTCCACAGTTCCTTTTCTCTTCAGTCCTTCCTTACTCCCAGTAAGCCAATGGAGTAAGTACTGGTAGGAGGTATATGTATCAAGAAGTGAAATAAAAACAGTTGCATTAATTTTGGACAGCATTTTCACTGTTCTGGTTAAGAACAAAATACAGGAGAGCCGGGGCAGGGGGGAGGGGGGGCGGGGCGGAAAGCGAGGCCCACGCCTGTGCATCTAGTGACTAGAGGTAGGTACCTACCTCTCTCTGAGCTTCTGTTTCAATTGCAATGAGTGGCTCTCCAGGGCGTGGGCCACTTCTTCCAGGGGTTGGCGGAGAAGAAGCGCAAGGGCACCGAGCTTCTCTTAAAGATGCAAAACCAGCGTGGTGGCCGCATTGTCCTTGGAGAGGAACCTGAACCAGGCCCTTGTGGAGTTGCAGGCCCTGGGTTCTACCCATGCAGACCCTCAGCTCTGTGACTTCCTGGAGAACCACCTCCTGGATGAACAGGTGAAACTCATGAAGAAGATGGGCGGCCACCTGACTCACCTCCGCAGGCTGGGCTGGGCGAGTATCTCTTTGAAAGGCTCACCTCAAGCTCTACTAGGAGCCTTTGGAGCCCAGAGGCCTTTGAGGGGCCCCTCTGTGTTCCTATGGTGTCTGGCTTTTGCCTGGGCCTCTCCCTGAAACCACTAGCCATTCTTAAAAAACAAATAAAAGCAATCAATAAAAGATAAAAAATATCAAAGAAATTTTTATTTATTTTGTTTTATTGTTTTATTGCTTAAAGTATTACAAAAAGTATTACATATGTCTCCTTTTTCTTTCCCGCCCTTGACAATCCCCTGGCCTCCCCTACCCCCAGTGTCTTATGTCCATTGGTTATGCTTATATGCATGCATACAAGTCCTTCTGTTGATCTCTATCTCCCTTTCTCCCTTCCTCTCTGAAATCAATAAAAATATTAAAAAACAAATAAAATCAATCAGTAAAAGATAAAAAAGATAAAAGAAATTTTTAAAAAGAACAAAATACATATCATGTATGAGCTACTAAAAACAAATTGTGTAATTTTCGTGATTTTGCATACAAGTTAAGTGCTTTTACATTTGCATTTAAAATTGGCATTAAAAATATAAAGATGAATGGGAAAATTCATACTAGTAATTTAAAATTTTTATTTTTATTTACTTAAAGATGACATCAAATAGCAAATAAAAAACACCATAATAAGTTGAGAAAAATACTGTGGAAGAAGAAAAAAGCTTCACATTTTAGTACCTTTAATGCACTTTTTCCCTGCTTTTTTAAAAAAAGTTATTGATTCTTTTCTTTTTCTTTTTCATTTTGAGAGAGAGAGAGAGGAAGAGGGAGAGAAAAAGAGAGAGAGAAGTGAGAGAGATTTGTGTTCTAATTGTTTATGCAGTCATTGATTGCTTCTTGTATGTGCCTGGACTGGGAAGCCAACCAACAACCTTGGTGTATTGGGATGACATTCTTACCGACTGAGTACCCGCCCTGGCTTTTCCTGCTTTTTGAACAAAAAGCCACACATTCATTTTGCTCTGGGCCCCACAAATTATATGGTCAGCCTTGCTTATAAATTCCCTCTATCCCTAAACCAGCCTGATTTAATTGCCTATTGTTTGCTAACAAGAGTCCTAACTAATTTGGAAAATGTAATTTGAACTTGCTGGGGGTTTTAACTTTATACTCTGCTCCAACTATTATATTAAATGAGCAGAAGTGTGATTCAATGTAAAGAACACGGCTTCTATAGATGCCGAAGAGAGGCTCAGAGAATTTCACTCAATTGGACAAAGTCCCATACATTCCAAGGAAAGGATCTGAGATGTGACTCTGGCTCATTGTGACTCTAGGTCCAGGACGTTTGCTGAAGGCCCTGTTGCTGCGCTGTTCAATACGGTGGCCGCGAGCCACCTGTGGCTGCTGAGCCCTTGAAATGTGGCGAGTGCAACTGCATTTTCGACACCATTTCACCTTCAGTCATTTTCATTTAAACAGGGTGGCTAGTGCTCCTGTGCCGGACGGCACGGATGCAGACCTTGTGCCCTGCTCTGCACCATGGGCCGTGGCAGATGCAGCGCGTGCCTGTGGAAGGGCTGAGTGCTCACAGGCTCCGCGACAGTCTGGCGCGTGGTAGGTGCTCGACAAACGGCAGCTCAGTGGTTTCATGGGTGCTCGGGCCCGAGGGCTGGAAAGGGAAGCCGAGGTGACACGAGAGAGCCCACCACACGAGAGTCACTCTACCCCATCCGCTGAGACAAACATTGGCGAGGACCGGCCTCAGCGGCAGCCAGCACAGCCCCTGGGTGACTAACACTCGCAGGAATCCAGGCCGGCCGGTCTCGGTGTCCACAGAGAACCTTCCGGGAAGGCCCAGCCTATAGTGAGCCCAGGAGACCTGTCCGGGAGGATTTCAAGGCGCCTCTGGTATGTCTCTGGAAAGCAGCCAACGAACCCAGAGCTGTCATCACCATAAACCCAGCTGGGGGCTCAGACAGCTCAACCTAAACTCATTTTGATACTGAGTGGAAGGGGTGAGGCCCCAGGCCCGCCGCCACTCCAGCCCACGGATCCACTGCGGGTTCCCAGACCAGCTCTGCCCCTCCAGCCTGGGCCCCTTTTTCCAAACAGGCTCTCCTCTCGCCTCCCCCTTGACCAGCCCTGTGCTGGATTAACTCCTGGCTTACTCAGGGCTCTGAGGAAATGACCCCTCCTCTGGGAAGCCTTCTTACACTCACCTCCCGGGCTGAGCTGGCTCCTCTGCTGGCCCTAGAGAATCATTAATCATCAACAAAGAAATGGACCCTGCTCTCTCCAGCCTGCTCAGCCTGCACAGAGTTGCCTGGTGAGAAATAGCTCGAGGCAAACTCACTTCTGCAGAGTGGGGCGCCTGCGCTTGTGAGCTGTGATTCAGGGCCATTTTCTCTTCTCTGCCCATAGCATCTTATTCTGTGCAGCACAAGTCTCCCGAGGAACATCTTCCAGGCTTCCTGCTACCCATCAGTTTCAGCTGCTCTGCAGGGCAACTCCTTGATTCTTGGGGTGCTCTCCTAGTCCCCCAATATACGCTCCAACTTTGAGGATGACCCATCAAAGTGTTTTCAGATGACATGGGAGCACAGAGACTTCGGTTTATTCACATAGATTTTCTTAAATATATATTTTTATTGGTTTCAGAGAGGAAGGTAGAGGGAGAGAGAGAGATAGAAACATCAATGATGAGAGACAGTCATTGATCAGCTGCCTTCTGCACGCCCCTACTGTGGATCGAGCCTGCAACCTGGGCATGTGCCCTTGACTGGAATCGAACCTGGGACCCTTCAGTCCACAGACCAATGTTCTATCCACTGAGCCAAACCAGCTAGGGTCACATAGATTTTTATGTCTTTATCAAAGTCATTTACAAGGGAACTGGAGTTTATCCCCAAGTGGCCATGGGTGAAAGCACCGGAGTTAGTGGGAGGAGGAGGAGAGGGGGTGTTGTATCTGGGGTAGTCAGGGAAGGCTGCAGGGAAGATGGGGCATTTGACCTGTGACTTTAGAGACAGAGGGAAGAACATTCCAGGTAGAGGGAATAGCATGGGCACAGGTGTGTAGGCCTGAGAGAGGGTGCAGGGCTCAAGCAACTAGAAGTCATTGGGTGTTATAGAAGCTCGAGGTATGATGAGAGGGAGAGGGTGGTAGGCTGGAGAGGTGAGCAAATGCAACTCCTTGAGGACCTCAAATACTTCCCTAAGGAGCAGGGATTTCATCTTGGAGGCTGGAGTATTCCAAAGTGAGTTCTCCAAACACCTGCCCCATGGAATTCTCTGCTCCAGAAGAGGGCTGGGATTCTGTGTCCCTCACTTGAAGACTTCCTCTAAAATATGTTAGTAGTAGAGGCCCGGTGCACGAAATTTGTGCACAGGTGCAGTCCCTAGGTCTGGCTGGCGATCGAAGCGCGAGAGTCTGGCGTGAAAGGGCATGTCCCAGCTGACCTCTGGGCCCTGGGCAGCACCTGGGCTTCCAACCCCCCCCCCCCCCAACCTGAGTCTTTGGGCCCCTGCCAGACTCCCTCAGTGCCTGGGAGCCAGGCGGCACCACTGGTCGCCCTGCTCGCACCCGCCTTGGCCTGGCGCCACCCGTTCACCTGCTCCACTATCCCGCCGCAGTCCTGCTCTCGTCGGGGCCCATTGGGACAGGATGCACCTCCACTGCCACCCGCTGCCAGCGCCACGTTGCTGATGCCTGCCATGTTCCACGCCGCCCCTTGGTGGTCAGCACACATCATAGTGAGCGGTCAAATTCCCGGTCGAACTCCCGGTAAAGGGGACAATTTGCATATTAGGCTTTTATTATATAGGATTGTAAAGGCTCTGCTAAAACAAATAGTAACTGCGTGTAAATGTCTGCAAGGCGCCAGGCAATGCTCTTAGCACTTAGCATGTTTCCCCATATTTAACCCACATCACAACCCTACTAATGCAGTACTGTCGTATTATTCCTATTTCATAGAGAGGTTAAGAAATTTGCCCAAGGCCACACAGCTAGTAAGTGGTAGAGCTAAGATTTGAACTTGAGCAGTCTGACTTTGAGCTGTCCTGGAATAAAGAATCTGCTTAACTTTGTTTCAGCTAGCATTCCTCAACTTGCTTTTAATTATGGGGGGTGGGGGGGGGAAAACTGCATATCTTGTAATATTATAAGGCAACTGATTCTGCGGGAAATGGGGGACTATTGAAGGGTTCTTATCCTGGAGCCTTTCAATGTCATTTGCAAATATCCTTAGTGAGCTCATTAGCAGTCACTTGCTCATTCGTGTGCATCAGTCCTTTCTTAGAACCTCTCCATTTTCTTCTAAGCTCCCTGAGGGCAAGGACTCTGTCATTCATTGCTGTGTCCCAGTACCCAGAGGAGTGATATGAGTTGGTGCTATAAGAACATGGTTTGAGTGAATAGTCATTTCCTCGGTTGAAGACCGTGGGAGCAACAAAAAGAAAGGCCTATATTCTGGGAAGCAGGTGGTGGCCGAGTCCACGTGGGAGGGACGGAAGGCAGGAACAGCGGTGGGGGCACCGTGGGAATCATCTTGGAGTTCAAGTGGAAAGCAAGACTTCATGGCAGGGGTCCTCAAACCACGGCCCACAGGCCACATGCAAATACAAATATTGTATTTGTTCCCGTTTTGTTTTTTTACTTCAAAATAAGATATGTGCAGTGTGCATAGGAATTTGTTCATAGTTTTTTTTTAAACTATAGTCCGGCCCTCCAACGGTCTGAGGGACAGTGAACTGGCCCCCTGTTTAAAAAGTTTGAGGACCCCTGCTTCATGGCAAGACCAAAGGCCATTTGATCTTAAATGCAAATTCAAATATCTACTCAGAATGTTTTCTCTTCTAGGCAGTAACTAAGCCACCTGGTTAATTGGAAAATGAGGCATTTATTGGAGTTGAAGGTATATTAGAAAATTCTTGGTTTTAAGAGTTAGAGTTGGAGGGAAAAAATAAAACTCTTAGACTTGTAGCTACTCCACCCTCACACCCCCAAAGCTACTGGCAAGGAATAAAGGCTTTGGAAGGTTGGCTTGTGGAACTGAGGGATTCTTAGAAAGCACCTAGCCAATTTCTCCAATTCTAAGGGTGGCAAGATGGAGGCCCAGAGAGGCCAATGTCACAGCTGGTTAAATTGGGACTAGAATCTGAGGGTCCCCTCCCAGTCGGGAGCTCTGCCCAGGGCTTCAGGGTCTGCACCCTAACCCCCTCCACCTAAGCCGCCAGCAGCTCCTCGTGCCCACCCCCCGTCCTCTCCATCCATCACCCCTCTACGCCCTTTGTCAGGGTGCAGCCCTTTTGCACACCACAGACTGTGCTCCCTGCTGTGTCTGCCTGCCCCTAATGAGATTACAGATTCCTGGTAAAATAGACGGGAGTTAATTCCCTCTGGCTTTAAAGGGCAGGGCAGGCCACAAGAAATAGCAAAAAGCAAACCTTTCTCTAAAATGCTAAACGTAGATGATAATCCCTGTTCAGCACATTGCAGGTCACCACCGCTGAATTTCACAAATATTCTCCGGAGGGGATGTGGCACCGGCCCTCATAAAGTAGGTGCGGTATCACTGTGCCTGCTGTATGGATGGGGAAACTGAGGCACGTGAGCTTAAAAGGCTTGTCCAGGGTTACACAGCTAGTAAGTGGCGGAGCTGGGACTTGAATGTAGGTCCCTGGGCTCTGTCATCTTTAAAAATAATAGGCCCTGAGAACTGACAGAGGTCTTCGCTTGGGCTTAAAGCAGCCCTCGAGGAAGCATCACAGCAAGTGGCAGAGCTGGTTTGAACCCAGGTCCACTGGCCTCACAGCCCGAATTCCCCACCCTTCAAAGGCTAAGCACCTGTGAACCCATCTGCTTGTGCATGTGGTGAAAACCACACCAACGTTGGCCTGAATTCCGCTCTGCTGCGTGCCAGCTCTATGACCTTGGCCCAGGGACCCAGTCAAATGAAGGTCGGCCTCCTAGGCTGCTGGGATGATTCCCTGAGTCACACAGGTAAGGCAGCCAGAGCAAGTCAGCACACAGCACATGCTCGTGACTCAACCTCTTTGCCTCAGTTTCTTCATCTGTAAAACAATAGGTATTGTACTTACTTATTGGGATTGGTGCTTGTATTAAATGTGCTCATACAAGCAATGTGCTTCTAGAATAATACCGGGTGCGCAATAAATGCTTCATTAATGTTATCAGTTAATTGGCAGTGAGCTAGTATCCTATTGCCTTGCCTTCAATTCTTTCTGGAATGACGTGGGGGTAAAAATCAAAGCAGCCAAGCAAATGTTCCTCTCGTTCCTCCCACCAGTCCCTGGCCCCTCCCCTGTTTAAGAGGAGCACTTGGCTTTGAGGTCCGAGCCCCCAGACCACGTGGCCTGCTCTAATTTCCCAGGCCCTAATCTGCTCCCAGCTCCTAATGATGCAGCTGGTAATAGGATTGTGGCTTCCCTCTGGGGCAGCCACTCAGGCCATGGCCGAGTGGCTGGCAACTGGTGCTTAGCAACCCTGACCACCTGCCTGCTGAGGAGCCAAAGCCCCCAGCCAGGACCCTGTGCCCCCGGCTGGCCTCACATGCATGGAATGGTGCTCTGCCCGGGGCCAGCAGGCTGGGCTCACCATGGTGCCGGGTGCCATCCTGGCACGAGGGAGGGATGTTTGTAAGCGGAACGGACTGCTCATCCTGTCTGTGCTGTCGGTCACCGTGGGCTGCCTCCTCGGCTTCTTCCTGAGGACCCAGCGCCTCTCACCACAGGTCAGCCCCCGGGCAGCACGGGGTCCTCCTTTAGGAGCGGGGTGTGGGCCTGAGGGGTCCGAGGGTCACATCCCCCCCCCCCCCCCCGCCATGGCTCCCTGATAACAACACCGTGGGTGAGTCACTTTGCCTCTCTGGGCCCCAGTTTTCTCATCTGTAACATGAGTGTGAAAAATACATTATAGGACTAGAGGGACATCCAATAAAATGGCGAGCAAGTGGTTACAAACTGGCATCACCAGATGAATGGAGGCAAGGATGCCTCATTAGCATAACCGCAGGCTAAGAGCTGTGGGATCAATGATTCTCTGTCATCATTGATGTTTCTCTCTCTCTCTCTCTCTCTCTCTCTCTCTCTCTCTCTCTCTCTCTCTCTCCCCCTCTCCTTTCCTCTCTGAAATCAATAAAAATATATTTAAAATATTGGCCCTGGGAATTGGGCCACTAATCCTGTAGTAACACCGTGAAGCCACCTTCAGTTATTTAGGAAGAAGCATGGACTCTGGAGGCAGAGGAACCCTGAACTTTGACTCTCCTAAGAAGTGGCTGTGTGGCCCTAGGCAAAATCTTAACTCCTTTTTGACCTGTTTCCTCATCTGTAAAATGGAGTGGGGGCACTATGTGTCACTAGAATTGTTGAGGAGTAAACAAGGATCCATCAGTGCCTGGCATGTCGTGGGTGCTTACTGAGTGTTATCTCCCTCCTCCCTCCCTTACCTACCTGTCTATGTGCTACCCACATCAAGACCATCTCCTGTTCCAAATCTTAGACAAATTCTTCCAGATCTGCCCAGATCTGAAATGTTACTCTCCTCCCCCACTCACCCCAGGCTCATCCCTCCAGTGTAACCCTGCTGCCAGCTGCCTTACTTCAGAGCCATTTGTGTAGAAGTCTATTTCCCCATCAGATTTCAACTTGCTGAATATCTCATGGGCTTTTCTTGAATCAAAATGTGAACTTAGGTCAGTGCTTATCACAGAAAGAACCCTCAACTATTTGCTGAATTAAACTGGCAATAGCACAAACCATCTGCTATCTACTTTCTTTAATTTTCCTCAACAACAAAACTATCTTTCCTGCAGGAAGATTATTTTGTGAAAACAAGTTGGAATGCTTATTATGAAAAGCCAAACTCATCTGGGGCCTCCTTTGCCAAAGCTGCCTTCCCCATCTGTTTGGAAATGCAAATATATTCCCATCGGAATTAACCTGCCAGATAAACTGAAGGAAGGATGTGGAGTCTTAGAACAATTATTTGGCAGAAATTGGCTTTCTCAGCATCTTACTTTGAAATCCAGGAGTTTGTTTGATCTCTGCCTGTGATTCAGAAACCAAGCCCTTCTTATTTTGTAAGCTTATGCAACAGGCAAAAAAATTATAAACAGTTTACAAATAGAAAGTCCTATTTCAGAAAATAATCTACAAGATTTATAATTTGTAATATTATTGAAATAAGTATCTCATTTAAAAATATAGATCATTTTGAGAGTTCCAGTTAACATGGTGAATTTACAACTGCACACATTTTCCTGTCCTTCCTGGATTCTACCAAAATTATAGTAATGGAATTTTTTAATCCTCACCTGAGGATATGTTTTTATTGATTTTTTAGAGGGAGAGGAAAGGAGAGAGAGAGAGAGAGAGAGAGAGAGAGAGAGAGAGACAGACATTGATATGAGAGAGAAACATTGATCAGTTGCCTGTCTCCCGCACACCCCATGACCAGGTGTCCAACCTGCAGCCTAGGCATGTGCCCTGAGTAGGAATAAAACCTGCAACCTTTCGGTGTGTGGGATGACAATGCTCCAACCACTGAGACCCTCCCCCGCCCACCCACCCACCTGGGCCAGGGCTAAATCTTTTCTTAAGTTCTTTGAAGATATGAGAGAAGATATAGTGACTATAAAACGGAGTGGGATGCAAAAAGAAAAAACAATCCAAGAACAAGAAAGAGCTTTTGGAAATTAAAAATAGGTAAGCCAGGATTAAAAGGTCAATAGCCGGGATAAAGTTGCAGAAATCTTCCAGAAAGTAAAACAAAAAGAGATGGAAACAGATAAATAAAATTAGAATGCCCAATATCCAACTCTCTGAGAGTTTTAGAGAGCACTAAGAGAAAAAGGTGAGACAAAATTCACAGAGAACACAAGAAGGTTTGAAAGGTAATATTTCACGAGAAGAAAGTGTACCTAAAATAAAAAGGTATAGTCAAGATTACAGAACCTGTTAAAAATAAAAAAAATGATAGGTATGCACACACTACTAGTATGAATTTTTTAAAAAGAAAGAGGAAAACCTCATACCATAGTTTATCACTTTGAAAATTACAGAAAATTGAAGATAAACAGATGATCCTTAAATGGTTCTGTGGGAATAAAACAAGTCTCATGTAAAGAATAGAAAGTAAGAGTAGCTCCAAACATCTTAAGCAACACTGGAATCTAAAAGGCAAAATGTAAGTGCCTCTGAAATTTGAAGGGGGAATTATTTTATTTATTTATTTTTAATGAATTTATTGGGGTGGTATTAGTTAATAAAATCATATATGTGTCAGGTTACAATTCTATAATACATCATCTGGATATCATATTGTGTGTTCACCGTCCCAAGTCAAATCTCCTTGGAGGGGAAATTCTTTTAAACTAAGGATCTTATATATGGCCCAACTACTGTCAGAGGTAAAGGTAGAATAAAGGCATTTTTACTTATATAAGGACTCCGAAGTTTCTCTTCCATTCACTCTTACTGAGAAAGCTACCAAAGGAGATGTTCCTGAAAAACAAGGAAGTAAATGAAGAAGACAAGAAATCCAGGAAAGAGGGGATAATATACAGGAGAAAGTCCCAGAATGACAGCAAAGAAGAGGCCTAGAGAGCAATCTGCCCAAACTGGAATAGGAAGATGGAGTGCTCTTGAAGGGCACAAAAGGAATGGTTATGCTTGAGGATACAGAAAATACTCCTGTTGGGCCTTTTTATTTTTATTGTTTTTTGTTTTTGTTGTTTGGACTTTTAAATATATATATATATATATAACTGATTTTTTACAGAGAGGAAGGGAGAGGGATCAAGAGTTAGTAACATTGATCAGCTGCCTCCTGCACACCTCCTACTGGGAATGTGCCCACAACCAAGGTATAGAGTGTCCCAAAATTCACCCAAGAAGTAATTTTGATAGAAAACACAGGTTTATAATTAAAAATTGTAAATTTTTATTGATTCATAAAGTATACAGTATAGGAATAGCACATCAGGTAAATGGCCTCCACGGCTTTGCTGGCACATACGCAAAGCCGTGGTCTTCATTGGTCTTCATTGTCCCTGCTCCTGGGCCATAATTGGTACTTGGTAATGCTTATCAAATTGAAGGGATTGAAATCAAAGGGCAACAGATATTAGAATCTGATTCAATAAACCAAGTAAAATTAGGCTTTTATTTTTTGTTGTTGTTGTTGTTAATGCTCACGCAAAATTCAAATCTTGCATGAATTTTGGGACACCCTATACATGCCCTTGACTGGAATCAAACCTGGGACCCTTCAGTCCGCAGGCCAATGCTCTATCCACCGAGCCAAACCAGTTAGGGCTTGTTTGGACTTTTTAAAGAAATGTTGAAGCACTTGGAAGAAATTAGTGAGTGGTTCACAGAAAACAAATGAAAAATTAGTCAATTATTAACTGCAGGAAACTTAGGTCATACAAGAAAGGTTGTACAAAGAAGGTTCTAGCATATTACTTGGCTCAATAGTGACTATTAATTAAACCTTGACTATTAATTTAACCAAAAATTGTGATATAATGGTGAAATGGTAGGAGGAAAAAGGGAATAAGTCTTCATCTGTCATGGCAGATGTCAAAAAGGGAAGTTAATAGATGTCAAAAAGATATATCTAGAAATAGTATTATAACTGTATTATTTAGAAATAACAATACTAAGGAAAACATCTAAGAGAGTTGAGGGTGTTCAATCCTGGGAAGTTGGGTTGGGATAGAGATGGGTGAGGAAGGGACTGCCTTTTTATCATTATAGTGCTACGTAAATTAAAGAATAGACACATTGGTTAAAATTAATTAATCATACACAGCCATGATGGGTATATTTTTAAAAGTAGAATTTCTGTGCATTGGAAATGGTAGCAGAACGGGAGGCCTGATTTCAGGTTCTCACTGATGCTAACTCACTCTGTGAAGCAAGTCACCTCCCTCTCCTGGCTCAGCTTCCTCAACTACAAAATGAGTCAGCTGGACTGAAAGATCTTTAAAAAACCCTTCTCGGCACCAAAATTCTAGGATTTGGAGCTTTTCAAATCATCAGACCATTAACCAAGTGTTATGTTTGGCCTTTAAAAAAAGTTTCAAGTACAAACCTTTAATTTGGATGTACCAGCCTTTACCACAACCTCACCCTTTGATGAAAGTGGCCTCAAACTAGGGTTGCCAGAAACAGCGAAACTGAACTAAATTAAATTTGAAAACAGCATACCCAGTTACATTTGAATTTCAGATAAGCAATATTTAGTATAAGTAAAAAACAAATGTAGTTGTTTATCTGAAATTCAAATTTTACTGGGCTCAGTAGTCCCCTCCCATTCGGTTGTCAGCATCTGGTCACAGGATCTGGAGACAGCTGATTGGGCAAGAATTTAGGACCCTGATGCCAGTCGCATAGATAGGCTGGAACCAGCAGCCCAGGAGGAAGCCCAGCATAGAACTCTATCCAGTAGGGCTCTTTATACTGAGTGGTGTCTCACCAATCCAATCCAATTCTCTTTCAGCATTTTAAATGTTGAGGGCGCTGTGTGGGGAGGCAGACAATGGACCCAACACTGAATGAGAAACTGACTCAAGAATACCATGGTCTGTTTCTGAGTCAGTCTCCTCATAAACTAGACTGAGAACTTCAGGGCGAAAACTGTGCCTATTTCATTTGTGGGTACCCAGTGTGATGCCCGGCGCAGTAGGTGTGGAATGAATGTGTGAGCAGCATGCAGCCCTGCCCTCGTGCCTCCTAGCATCTACTGCATGAGACCGATTTGTAGCACCATAGGCAGTGAAGGGGGCGGAGGTGGGGGAGAGCTGTTATTTACTGTGATTACTGAACATTTACTCTCAATCAGGCTCTCTGCCCAATGCTGCATGTGCATCCTCTCATTTCAGCCTCCCAGTGACCCTATGAAGTGGTTATTACTCTTGGGTCACAGATGAGAAAAACTCCAAGTAGCTCGCTTACGGCCACAAGCTAGTTAGGAGGGGGCAGGGGACAAGACTTTGGCTCGACAGCCCATGCTTCCTCCACGGACTCTGCTGTGCACGTTGTAGACAGGAGAGTGCGAATGAAGCAGTGCTTTGAAGATGATAAAGAACTGAGCAATTGTAACATCTGCAGCGCCAGCTGTAACCTCAGCTCTTGCTGTGTTTTCAGGAAATTAGTTACTTCCAGTTTCCTGGGGAGCTCCTGATGAGGATGTTGAAGATGCTGATCCTACCGCTGGTGGTCTCCAGGTGAGGGCCAAGGCGTTTGGCCGGGAGGTCTGGGCGGGGAGGGGAGAGGATTCTGTTCGGTTCTGTTGGTTCCCTGCTCCTGCTGTGAGTGACTGGACTGCACCTGTGGGCCTGGGAGCCGTGTGATTGTGGGGCCTTTATGGGAGGAGTCTGTGGCACAGGCTGCTGGAGTCTAAGTCGTCCAGTGGCCCCAGTTATTTCAGTCCCATCCAATGGACCTTAACAAGTGATTGGGAGTTATCAGATGAGACCTGACTCCAAGGTAGCTCGGGGGCTCAGGGATTGCTTCCCAGAGGGGGCGCTCTTTATGGTGAAAGCAGCAAGGTGTGGGGGGGAAGATGGTATTGGAGACTCTCCCAGGGTGATATCCTAGCTCAGCTGTGCACTGAACTGGCTGTGTAAACTTGGACAGGTTATTAAACTTCTCTGAGCCTCAGTTTCCTCGCCCGTAAAATGAAAAATGACACCTACTCCCAAGCGTGATTGTGAGGACTATATGAGGTTATATATTTGCATGTGCTAAATGTTCAGGGGGCTGGGTCCCAGAGTGTGAGGGAGGGAGGGAGGGGGAGGTGAAGTTGGAAGGGGGCTTCTTGCTCAATCATGAAAGACCTTGAATGCCAGGCTACAGAATTCAGACTTTACCCACGAGAGTGAGGGACACAGGGAATCACTGAGATCACCTGGTCCCTCTCGCTGGTGTGCTGGGTGACCCTGAGTAAGGCCCTGCCCCTTTCTTTTCCAGATGTGTAGCTGGCTGCTCCATTTAGTATCAAAGAGCCCTGTGCTCTGCGGCCGTGTGTTTGGAGTCCTCACTTCCCAGGACTTCTCTGCAGGGAGGGAAGCAGATGAGCCTCTGAGTCCTGGGGAGTGTTATGGGCTCTGTCCCCCGAGCAGGGTCATCAGCCTCCCTGCCCCACAGCCTCCCTGCTATTGAGGAATAAGACAGCTCCTCCCCCTTTCCCTGTAGTGTCATGGACACAATGCTCCCCAGTCCCAGAGGCCAATTAACGGTACCTTCGGTTACCCCCAGGGGAGCCTTGTTCAGCATCTTGCCGGCAGCATTTAGGTCTCTCAAGACTCATTCTTCAAGGCTCTGCTGAAATGCCACCTCCCTCCATGAGCTTTCCCAGA
>NW_005871085.1:7535217-7552340 GCF_000147115.1 Myotis lucifugus | reverse complement strand
TCCCAGTTTCTCTCCTTCTACTCGACCTCTAAATGTTGCCATTTCTTCGGCTTTTTCTAATCTGTCCTCATGGCTTTAATATCTCACCTATAAGTCCAACACTCCCTCCCCCATAGAGATCTTCCTCCCTGTATTTTCCACACAGCACTTATTGCACACAGTAGGTCCTCCTTAATACTTGTCAAGTGAATTAATGAAACCATTCAACAATCATGCATTGTGCTTTCTGGGCACTTGGCCCTGTACTGGGCGCTGCGGCTACAGAGATGAAGGAGGTTCGGTCCCTGAGGAGCTCACAGGCTGTGAGGGAGACCGATGAGAAAATAGTCAGTTACGTGATGGCTAAATAAGTTAATGGAGGAAGCGCAGGATGCCCCCTACCCTTCTTTCCAGTTTTATTACAAAGTAAAGCACAGGACTCTTGTTAGGCACTTCATCCCCCTTCACCATTGACCACCCTTCCTGCCTCCTACTCTCTATGTGGACCCTAGAGTCAGACAGAATTGGGTTCCCACCCTGGCCCTGCCCTTTCCTAGCGGTGTGACCCGGGACAAGTCATTTAACTTAAAAAGAGATCCTGAGGTCAGCGGGTCAGGGTCTAGGTCCTAGGCCTGCTTGCTCCACAAACCATCCTGTGGCCTTGGCTAGGACACGCCTCACCTGGGCCACAGTTAACCCGGTTTACCCAGTGACTAGGGGCCCATCCAGCTGTTGGAGCCCGGCTCTCAGGGGCCGGATCGCTCTTTCCACCAGACCCACGTGCTTTCTCGTGGCTGGAAATGCAATGTGGCATTAACTTGAGAAAAGCCAGTGTGTGTTCATACATTCCGTTTGTTTATTATACAGTTTGGGCTGGTGCAGAGCAACCGTGTCATTGAAAAAAAAGCAGTGCTTTAACATTTTCCTCCTAAGGAGAGTTAAACCTTCTTAGGGAAAAATGACACATTTCTGAGCCTCAGACCCCTGCGTCCCTGAACCCTGCTTCCTGTACCTTCAACTGGTCTGTGATCCATCCATCCATCCATCGCCCACAGTTCCCTCAGCTCCTGCTCCAGCCAGCCCTGGGCTGGGCAGCATGGTCCCCATGGGGCAACCGCCCTGGTGCGGGGACTGTCCCTCAGGGCTGAGCAAAACCACCAACGATGCTCTGAAAATTCAGATGCCAGGCCCCATGCCGGGCTCACTGAGCCAGACTGCCAAGGGGCCCAAGCAGGGGTTGGTTTTCAAAGTTCCACAAGTGTTCAAACGGTTAAGAAAAAAGCCAAACCCTGATGTCTTGGGCTCAGGCCGTCTGGCTGAAGCCAAAGAGCCTGGTGTGAGGGCTGCGGCTCTTCAGTCCCCAGGGGCTCCCGGCTGGAACCCAGGAGACCAGGCTGTCTGTGGTGTGTTACGTGGAGATGCAGGGGACCTGGTCCATGCCCTGCAAAGGCTGCCACGAACACGGGTGTGCAGGATCACGCAGGTTATCAGCGTTGAGGGAGCATGTGTGCCTGAGTGAAGGTAGACTTTCCAGAGGAAGTGACGAGCCGTGGTGCTAAGTCAAAGCACAGAGAAGGAGGGGGTCGCCCACAGGCACTGCCTGCGGAGAGCAGAAGCAGGGGGAGGGGGTTTCGTGAAACATCTCATCTGGGCCTTGGAGGAGCCTGGGGAAGCTTTAATAAGTTAGAGAAACATGTGACACCCGTAGTGAATCAGGAGCCATGCTGGGTGTTCTGAGTACGTTCTCCGATTTCATTCTCAGGAAAACCCTGCCAGGGAGGGGGGTGCTCTCCCCATTTTACAGGTCGGGTCACCGCGACTCAGATGGGGAGAGCCTTGGTTGGGTTCACATTTCTGGTGAGTGACCCCAAAGCTCCTGTTCTTCCCCCGGAGCCTCCTGCAGACTCTCAGCCACACCCGCCTGTGCTGTCTGCTCAGCGCTCGCCCTCATGGTGACAGGAGCCACAGCTGGCTGGGGGAAGGTTGCCCTCAGCTGGCCTGTGACGTGCCTGTCTGAGGTGGGGCTCCGGCCAGGTGCCGGTTTGCAGCAGATTGTAGAGAAAAGAGGCCCAAGAGCCGGAATGTGCCAGACTGTTGGAAGAGTGACTGAGCTGGGCTCCAGCCGAGGCCAGCTGGCCCCACCTCCCTCCCCCCGGGCGTCCTTTCTCTGGAACAAAGTGTCTCTGTGACTGTCTCCCTGCCAGATGGTGGGACCCTCCAAGGCAGGCACAGGATCTTTTCATCCCTCGCGTCAGCCTCCACCAGCACCGCCCATACTTCTTTACACCTTTTCATCTCCCTCTGCTTGTCTATTAGATTTCTGTCTCCTGCAAAAGTCGTTACACGGACCACCAAGTAGAGGTTAGTGCGAAGGACACAGGGAAATGTAAACCTGACCCCGCAGTGTCTCCCATAAAAACACAGTGATGTACATGGAGGGGTGGTGGCGACTGGTCCCACCCCTCGGCAGGGGCAGTCCTTTTTTTGGCGCCACGAGTGGCTAGTCCAGGTAGGAATACTGGTTTGTGTCTATGTCATTACTGTACAAACAACGGTGTCAGCACCCCATAAGGGGCATGCCAGGTGTGACTGCAAATTCGGTTCACTAACAACACCGAGGACTCCCAGGTTTACCTGCAGCATCAATAGCGGAGACAGGTCATCGTCCATATGTATCAATGATGAAGAGCCGGGAGGATTTCACAGACGGAACCTTGAGCTGGGTCTTGAACATGGAGTGGGCCTTGGCTGAGAGGAGAAGTGGGCATTCGTGGAAGGAGGAACAGCATGGGCAAAAGTGTGGAGGCAGAAAAGTGTGTGGCAGGGGTGGGGGCCAGGGAGGTGCCAGCCTGCTCCAGGGGCTTGGCAAAGGGAAGGGTGGCAGGTCCTCCTGGAAGAGGGTAGAGCATTTAGTGTCATGTGTGTCAGGATTTGGGGCCCAGGCTTGCAGGTTATTGGAACTAGAAGCAAATCGTGTGTCCTCCCACTGCCTCGGAGCAATTGCACCGCAGACAGCCCTGGTTCCAGGTTCCAGCCGGGAGCCCTGGGGACTGGGGGCAGCAGCCCTCACGCCAGGCCCTGTCGCTCCAGCCAAAGGCCTGAGCCCAAGGCATCAGGGTTTTGCTTTTTTCTTAACCATTAGAACACGTGTGGAACTTTCATTTACTTATTACTTA
Organism: Myotis lucifugus; assembly: GCF_000147115.1. Lineage (NCBI taxonomy): Eukaryota > Metazoa > Chordata > Mammalia > Chiroptera > Vespertilionidae > Myotis > Myotis lucifugus. Next base: position 7,549,185 of record NW_005871085.1, on the reverse strand, counting down.
TTTACTGTTTACATTCAACATTATTTTGTATTTGTTAGTTTCAGGTGTACAGCATAATGATTAGACCATCATATACTTTACGAAGTGCTCCCCTTGGTATTTCTAGTCCCCACCTGGCACCATTCATAGTTATTACAATTTTACTGACTATATTCTATGCTGGACTTACGCCCCGTGACTATTTTGTAACTACCAATCTGTACTTCTCTCTCTCTTTTTTTTAAAATAATTTTTTGTTGTTGAAAGTATTACATATGTCCCCCACTTTCCCCCATTGACACTTTCTAGCCCACCCCGCCCCGCCCCCTCTCATCCCCCCATTGTCTGTGGCCATGGGCCATGCATACATGCATACAAGGTTCCTGGTTGATTGCTTCCCACCCACCCACCCTCCCCTGCCTTCCCTCCGAGATTCCCCACTCTCTTCCAGGCTTCCATGTCTCTGAATCCACTCTGTTCATCAGTTTATTTTGCTCACTTGTGGAACTTTTAAAACCAACCCCTGCTTGGGCCCCTTGGCAGTCTGGCTCAGTGAGCCCGGCATGGGGCCTGGCATCTGAATTTTCAGAGCATCCTTGGTGGTTTTGCTCAGCCCTGAGTGACAGTCCCCGCACCAGGGCGGTTGCCCCATGAGGACCATGCTGCCCAGCCCAGGGCTGGCTGGAGCAGGAGCTGAGGGGACTGTGGGCGATGGGTGGATGGATGGATCACAGACCAGTTGAAGGTAAAGGAAGCAGGGTTCAGGGACGCAGGGGACTGAGGCTCAGAAATGTAATTTTTCCCCCACGAAGGTTTAACTCTCCTTAGGAGGAAATTGTTAGAGCACTGCCTTCTTCCCTCTCCAAAGATAGTTCCCAATGGGGCTCTCTGCTTTATCAAGGCAGGAGTACGATCCCTCACTCTCCGGTCTTCTAAGACAAAGTCTTATAGAACGTAGTCACAGGAGTGGCACCCCTCACCTTTGCCTTAGGCTATTAGAAGCACTCACACTCGGGGAGGGGGATTACATACGGGCGGGGATCACTGGGGTCACCTTGGGTTTGTGCACCTTGCTCTCTCTCCCTGCACCTTCCTTCTCTCCACTGCCATTCCAAGAAAATCCAGAAATCCTGTCCTCCTTGTCTTTCAAAAGTCACCTCCACTCGTGCCCTGTTCCCTGGGGTGAGGGGCGGGGGCGGTCTCAGCTCTGACCAAATGGCTCATCCAGGAATTTCTTGTGAATGAGGATAACTCCCTTAACATGAAAAGAATTCCGGAGAATATCAATTTTTCTCTTTCACAGGGACATCACAGGGTCTGGTACATAGTAGGTGCCTAATAAATGCTTATTAAGCGACTAAAGAGCAGTGGAAGGGCAGTGGAAGTGGAATTCGGGGAAGTTTCACGACTAGCATTTGAACTGAGGATGTTAGGAGTTATCTTTTAAAGCGTTTTGTACTTTAAAACATTATGTCAGCAAAGCAGAAACATTTTGGGAAACGGCGAGGCGGGGGGCAGGGGGGGATCCTCCTATTATCACACAACCCTAATTCTGCCACTGTTCTTTTCCCGTTTGTTTTATCATTCTTAGCAGTGAACGTGCCAGGCCCAGGTGTGGTCCTCAGCTGACCGGTTCAGAAGCTCTACCTTGTCTGAGCCTCTGAGCTGGTCACGCCTGTCCTCTGAGACCAAATAAACCAAATGCCAATTGATCACAGAGATAAGTAAATGGCCAAGAACACAGATGTGCACAGCCTCAGGCCAGAGCATCCCTATAGGGTCACACTACTCGGGAACCCACTGGTTAAATCCGTTTGCTGGCAGGAAAACTCACTTAATTGTATAACCAACGTGACCCCAGGTTTGCCATTTTCGGTGAATTTCTGGCGTCCCACCTGGTAGAGTCCCACCATATGTGCATTTAACCCAAGTGACTTCAGTTACAACGAATGCTGTGAAAAGAGAGAAAAATAATGTAAAGGTGGCAGGAGCTCTTCCCTTCGGAGCTATGCCCCCAAGTGAGCGTACCGGGGGAGGTGGGTTTGCGTGGCACCAACCCAGCGCCAGTCCCTACCTGCCTCTCAAGGCGTGAGTATTTCCCTGCAGCCATTGTGATTCCAGGCTCTGAACAGGCTGTTTGGTTTTTTTGCCATCATGGCCTGTAAGGGTACACTGACTGCTTTGGCTGGTGCACATTCCTAATCAAGCCACAGGGATGCCCTGCTCTGGCTCCTAGATCCCAAAGCGCTCAATCCTTGTTCCTCAAAGCATCCTTAGTCATGCCCTGAGCTTAGTTCCTTGGGATTGAGCCCTGCGTCCCTTTTTCCTGCTGATAGGTTAGCCCTGGGGACCTTTAGTGCCCAGAGACCTTGGTATACCTGGACCCTAACTTCAAATCAGAGGGGCCAAGGGTTGGGATCTTCGTCTCTTTTCTCTCAGAAGGCCCCTGAGCCCCTCTGGCAAATTGAGGCACCTTCCCGTAACTCTGCAGGTCTTAAAGGCTCCAGGAGGGGCACTTCCACCAAACCACTAAAGTCTCCCCTTTCCCTGGACAATGAGTGCCCTCTTAGCTTACATTTGCCATTTGTAAAATTCTTCTAAAAACAAAATCAGCTGCAAGGAGACTTGCTGTCTCTAACTGTAAACATAGGAGCCTCAGACAAAATTTAGAAAAGTCTGCCTCTCATTACATCGGCATAGGAGCTGACAGCCTGATGATTGGACCTGCAACAGCATGTCATGCCCTTGAACTAGGGTCCCTCTCCCATGGGAGGTGCTTGGATGGGTGCTGGGTGGTTTGCCACCCTCAGTTGTCTTCTCTGTGCCCCACTGCTGACTGGTCCCATGCTAATAACACCTTCTTGCGTTTGAAAAGTCAAGTCTATGGGGCCTGGGAGCCTTTCTTTCCCACTTTCTCCCAGTAATACCACTGAGCCCTTTTCTTTTTATTTATTTATTTTTTTAAAAAATATTTTTTATTGATTTTTATAGAGAGGAAGGGAGAGGGATAGAGAGTTTGAACCATCAATGAGAGAGAAACATCGATCAGCTGCCTTCCCCACACCCCTTACTGGGTTTTGAACTCGCAACCAAGGTACATGCTCTTGACTGGAATCGAATCTGAGACTCTTCGGTCCATGGGTTGACACTCTATCCACGGAGCCAAACCGGTTAGGGTCCCTTTTCCTTTTAATGTATAGTTTAACCCAAAGAGTATGGGCAACTTTCTGTTCCTTTAAGTTTTGGGGGAATACTTACTGTTGCTTCTGCAAAAATAAGGCTATTTGCTTCTTTTGTCTTTTTCATTTAAAATGATGTCGTAAGATTTGTCCTGCGGCACCCTCATCTTCGTGGTCCTGTTTCACTCTTCCACTCAGGGCTGGGACCGAGTGTGCACAGCCCCTTTGCCTTCACTAGATACCTAGATGCCGTCGGGTACACTGTTAGGGCATCACTGTGCCCCAGGATTTTACATTCACCTCAAGTTCTGTCATTTGCCATAGCCTTAGCCTCAGCCACCAAACAGACACAATGCCATCTGCAAGTTTACAAACAGGTGCTCGTGTGTGTGTGTGTGTGTGTGTGTGTGTGTGTGTGTGAGAGAGAGAGAGAGAGAGAGAGAGAGAGAGAGAGAGAGAGAGAGAGAGAGAGTGACCCACTATAACCCCACTGAGGCTGGAGTTCACATCTAACCCTTGGAAGTCAACTGAGCCTTGTTTTCACACATCCCCAGACCAGGGCGACACAGGGAACCAGGGGTGGGTCAAGTCAGCATCTGGATCCAACTAGGGCCTCCAATTCTCCACTTGCTTTTTGCCAAACCCTCCTCTCCCCTCATTCTTCACTTTCTTAAACCAGGCATCATTCAAGGAAAACTGAATCCATGTGTTTGTGATTCACTGAGTCTGAACATGGCAGAATGTTTTGTAAGCTCTATCTCTTAACAAAGAAATCCAAGTGCGTGTGTGGGTTTATGTGTGGATGCATGGTGTGTCTTTACATGTGTGTATGGTGTGTGTGTCTATGTATGCATGTGTGTTCCTGTGTCTATATTGTTTTCCTTTCTATTTCTTATGAGAATGCTAAACTGATTTTTCTTAGAATCAGGAAATCATATTTGGCCAAAGAAACCCAACACTCCCTTCTCCCCCTTCCTGAGGAACTCTAGTTTGGCAGAAAACTCCCAAACACCCACGTCCTAACTTATTGGAGCTGGTCCTGGGCCAAGCAGCCGTCAAAGTCTGGTTTGGGAGCCAGTGTGCAGGGGGCAGCTGCCCCAGGCTGCCTGGGACCAACAGTGAGTGGGAAAGAGGCAGGAGGCGGGCAGCCTGTGCTTCGAGTCTCTGCCCCTCAAGCCATGGGCATCTGTTCTTAGCAGAACTCTGCTGATCTCTCTGATGGGGCCCTGGGATCTGTCTTTGGCCCTCTTGCCCAGTCAGCTGACTGCCTTACTCATCAAGAAAAACATGGCCCAGCTGTGTCAGACCATTAGCCTGGTGACTCTGACAAAATCCCAGGTTTTATCACCCCTCACAGACTCCCATGCTCTTTCCCCCTCCAGATAGAGTTCCTACTCATCCTTCAAGGACCCATCCAGCAGTCACCTCCTCTAAGAAGCCTACCCTGATTCCCAACCCGGGCTACACTCTACCCCTGGCCTCTCTCAGTCCCAGCATGACCCAGGGTTTTGTGTTGTCTCTTAACCCGCTGGGCAGAGCTCCTTGAGGACCACAAACTCACCCCATTCAGTTCTGGAACCCCACAGCATCCTGAGCAGATGTTCAACTTGGGGTGGGCTGGGAACGTACCTCAGTCTGGGGAGGGAGTGAGGTTTTGAAAAAGCTCCTGTTCTGTTCTCTGTGGAGAACTGCAAGACCCTGCCCTGGAGAGGGCCTCATCGGACCTAGGCCAGAGCCTTGGGGGGTGTAGGCACCAGGAGCTCAGCTGGAGGAGGAGGGGGCCTGTGTTCTCATAGGCTCCAGTGGGGTCTTTCTTTCCCGGTGGGGCTGGGCTCCTAACCGTGGCATGTTGGTGCTCATCATAAACAGCCATGACAGGCGACAGTCTGTAACTGTAGAGCAAAGTAATGGAAACTCTGGCTCCCTCACACCTGGCATTCTTTGCCTCGAGGGAAAGAAAGGTCAGGGGTTCAGCTCATGTGGGGCTGGGAACCTGACTTGGCCCTTATTTCCTGGTCGACGGTCAGGCTGCTCTGAGCTCTGAGGGCGGCAGCAGAGGTCCCTCCAGCTTTTGCTTTTGATCCAGTTCAAGCTTGTTTGTAAGTCCCAGTCAAGCCCTGTCCCAGTGCCCAGGGCCATGGGAGGAGGGACCTTCGGAGGTTAGTTGGGGATGCCAGGGTGATGTCTGTCTGTGCACGGCCCCTTCTCCTCTCCCCCGCCCCACCTCCTGCACCCTGAGCCAGCACACCCTCCCCACCTCCCCCATGGAATCTAAAGTGAAGCCAGGGGTGGGCTGGAGGGGGTTGATGAGGGAAAAAGGGGACCTATGTAATACTTTCAACAATAGTTATAAGTAAATAAATAAATAAATAAATAAATAAAGTGAAACCAAAGGGTGGGGTGTGCATGCCTCCAGAGAGCAGGGCTGGGCCCTGTGTGGGGGATTCTCCGGAGGCAGATTTCATTCTGGCGCCAGGAAGCACTTTCTAATAAGCATAACCATGGAGGTAGTGAGTTCTCCGTCTGCTGAGGGGTGCAAACAGAGGCAGCAGAGGAATTTCTGCCCCTGACATGGGGGCACTGGGACCAGATAACCCAGACTTTCGCCAAGTGGGAGTCTGGGCATCTTGCCTCGGGTCTCAGAAGGCGCTGGCTCGGGGCTGGGAGTGTGGCAGAGCCATCTGGGGAGCGTAATTCTGCATAACGTGGCACTTGCTGTCAGCTGCTGGCCTGTCATCTGCTCAGGGGAAAGGAAGCCGCAATGCTTGGCAGAGCGAAGGGGCCTCCACGGACCCCAGATGCCTCCTCTCCTTGCCTGTCAGGTGGACTCCCTGCAGCTGCATCCCAGAGGCCGGCTGGGGAGAGCCTCCCCGAGGTCAGCCGAGGCCAGAGCCCAAGGACTTGGCCATGGGGCTCTGAGCTCCTTCCTGCCTCTAACATCCAGGGCCAGCGTGTTGTGATTATGGATGTTGTCATGCTAGTAGACCACGTTCAAATCCGCTTCCTCGCTGTGTGACTGGAGCAAGCTCACTGCTCCTCAAGGTGGTTCCTTTCTGGGCGGGGCAGCTCTGTTTGTTAGGAAGTTATTCCAGGTGCTGAGCCGAGATCTGCTTCCCTGTGGCTTTCCCCATCAATCCCACGTCCCCCAGGTCTGCTCTGCCCAGGCTCCACAGCCCTGCCCCTCCAGGCCTGCCTCACTGTCACCTGCACCTACCCCCGCTGCCCTCTGTGGGACACACCCACCCTCCCCGTCAGGACAGGTCCATGTCCTCCTTGGCAAGTTCCCCAGGCTTCTGACCTCACAGGCTGAGCACTGACTGACCCCCCACCCCACCTCCCAGGCCCTTCCCACAGGCGGCTGCTGAGGCCCCGCCTCCCCCTCCCTCTTCCACCCGGGTTTGTGCTCTCTCCCAGCCATTGAAGCCAAGTATGGCCCAACACGTGTCCGTGTTCAGTTTCATCATGTCAGAATTGGCCCGTGGTCCCAGTCTGCTGGGGTCTGCTTAGTCCCAACTCCCTCATCCAAGACATTAGCTGTTCCTCCCAGCTTCCTGTCCTCTATAAATCCGATCCACATGCTGTCAGTGGCCTTGGCCAAGCCATTGATAAAAAACAACCAACCGGGAAGGAGAGGGCTGAAAGCGGGGCCTGGAGTACATACACCTCCAGAGACCCGCCAGGTTCTCTTCTCTCAGAAGAGGGCACTGTCTGCGACAGTCATTCCCCGAAGTTCCCCGTGTTCCCCAAAGTCTGGTGCCAGCTGCCTCAGTGTCACAGAGACACACAGAGCGGGGGGCATCCCCCTAAACCTGGCAAGGAAACCACAGCTGGCCCAGACGGCCTGTTGTCAGGGAACCCACAATGGGCGCTCATGGCCATCCGAGCCCACAAGCTGTCATTCTAACACAGTCTAGACTTCCACCCTGGCTTAACAGCACACACGTCAACACACCTGCACCCAGGCCAGGCCAGGCCCCGGGCTCTGTGGACCCAGAGCTGAGCCAGATTCAGCCCTTCTCTGGAGGTGCCCCCAGTCTGCAGGAGACCAGAGAACAGTGAGTGCTAATAAATAGAATGTATTGAATACTTATTATTCTAAACCTAGATTAACCTTCACAAAAAACCATCATTGTCCCCATTCTACCCTCCGTGGAAACTGAGGCTCACAGAGGCTCAGGAACTCGCCCAAGGCCTCCCAGTTGGTGAGGGATGCAGGCAGGAGCACACTGGAGCTGCCTAGTGTAGCCTGGAGGGCTCCAGAGGGAGGTGGCGCCTGAGTGGAGACTTGAGAGATGAGTAGCAGCAGAAGAGCGGAAAGGAGAGCAGGGAAGGCAGGGGACTGGGTTCCTCCCTGGCTTCACTCAGCACCGTTCCTACAGCCTGTGGTGCACCAGAGCTGGGGACTCACGCAGAGCGCCCGCCCGTAATAAACTGGGAAGCACAGGGTGCCCAGGGGAGGAAGGTGAGATGGCTGTCAGGGAAGGCTTCCTGGAGGAAGTGCTGTCTAAACCAGCCGTGGGCAAACTATGGCCCACGGGCCGGATCCAGCCCGTTTGAAATGAATAAAACTAAATAAAAAAAAAAAGACCGTACTCTTTTATGTAATGATGTTTACTTTGAATTTATATTAGTTCACACAAACACTCCATCCATGCTTTTTTTCCGGCCCTCCGGTCCAGTTTAAGAACCCACTGTGGCCCTCGAGTCAAAAAGTTTGCCCACCCCTGGTCTAAACTGATTTTGGAAAGGATACGTGGAAAGGACAAGAAGGTGGATGGGGGAGACAGAGAGTTCCAGGCTGAAGGAACAGCCAGGACAAAGGTGGTTCAAGGACAAGTGGGGGAACTGGGGTGGCTGGAGCGGCACCAGTGAGAGGAGGGGGGTGACCTGAGAACATGAAGGAGTCTGGAAGCTCCTGAGGACTTCGCACAGGGAGGCACCCCAGCCTGAGCAGCCGTCCGCCCTCCGGGGTGAAGTGCGCAGGCAGCAGTGGGCACCTCCGGTGTTAGATGGGTCACAGTACTCACATCAGGGGTTGCTGTGAGAACCAGGTTCGAGTCAGCAAGCGGCCCTTCTCCCTCCATGAGGAGCCTGGCAGTGGTGCCTTCCTTCCCCCACCCGCACAAGTGGAGCAATTACCAGATCGAAACAGATGCCTCCTCTCCTTGGACCCTGGAGCCCAGCTTACCCTCCAGTCACCACAGTCTCTTCCTGGGCTGGGTGGTACCAGGTGGCTTGGGAGGCAGCCCGGGCCTCTGGGCTTCTGAGGCTCTCCCCCAGGGCCCTTGAGGATATGGGGGCTCACTTAGCTATGCTGGGAGTTGGGGAGGCAAGGTGACCTCTTCTCTCCTCACCATAAATCACAGAGCCGGAAGGGACAGCTGAGGTCATCCTAATGCAGTGGTTCTCACCCTTGGCTGCACATTAGAATCACCTGGGAATCTTTTAAAAATCCTGATTTCCGGGCCCCATCCTCCGGAAATTCTGTTTCTTTGTCATGGGGCGGGGCCACAACATTAGTAACAAAGAAACAATTTCCGGAGAATGAAGCCCAGACATCAGGATTTTAAAAAGATTCCCAGGTGATTCTAATGTGCAGCCAAGGTTGAGAACCACTGTCCTAATGGAAGCTCCCACTCAATCTGGAAGCCCTGACCTAGCATCCCAACAGGTGGCCACCCCCAAATCTGAGGGCTGTCACCTGGGGCAGGCCATGAACTCGGAGAGTTGAACTAAAGAGGCAGTACCTGGTCTGAGTCACATTAAAATCCTGGTCAGCCAAAACCAGAGACCTTTTCCTTCCACAGGAGTTCAACCAAGTCTGTGCCACAGAGAGGCCCTGAGGGAGAGGGGGAGGCTGACAGGGGCTTCGGAACCATAAGCCTTCACTTGACAGCTGACCAGCTGGGAGGCCTGGCCAATCATCTCCGCCAGCTGAGCGTTATTTTCCTTATCTGTAACTCAACTGCGCAGCCCAGTGAGGCAGTCAGCAGTCGTAAATAATGACTGCTCCCTTGAAATGTGGCCAGTACACCTGGAACTGAACTTTTAAAAAAATTAAATTTAAAAGCCTGAAGCAGTTTTATAAACATTTGAATAAACATTTTTATATTGATTTCACATTAACATATTTTGGATACACTGCTTTTTGCTTTTTTAATTTGACCACTAGAAAATTTTAAATTGCAAATGTGGTTCACATTATAATTGTGTAAGGCAGCACCAACTTAGAACATCAAGGATCAAATTAAGTGGATAGTCAAGTGTTTGAGGACAGTTAAGCTCCAGACAAATGATGGTTTCTGTGGCTGCTGGGTTCTCAAGGGATGTGTTTTCTATCATACAAGCAAGACAAGCTCATCCTAGAAATAATAGAGAATGCGGGAAAACATTAAGAACAAAACAAAAATTACCCATAATTCCAACACCCCAAAACAGCTACTATGAAACTTCCTTTCTAGAGCTTTTTTTCTATGCATGACCATGTGACCTAATACTCCCTACCAGGCTTTAGGTTCTCAGACCCAGACTCCCCTAGTGCGAGGAAAGGTCACTTTAACAGTTTGGCCCGAAAGTCTGAGACCTCGAGGAGCCCCATGAGCTGATGGCAGGACTTTGACCCTCCTTTCTTATTCCTGAGCTCTGGTGTGTGACCTGGGGCAGGCCCTTCTCTCGGGGCCATGGCTTCCCTGTGGCCTGAAGCAGTTGGACCTTGCTGTGGGGGACTCTGTGGTAGTCAGGGGACAGTTTGGCCCTGGGCTGATGTGCTGGCCCTGGTCTGGGGATAATCTCTCTCAAAGGATAATGATTGTAGGGTGGCCCCCCAATTCCGCTGGCCATACAATCTCGCTATAAGCCCTTCATGATTTGTGTCTGAGACCCACCCTAAGCCCATTGCAAACATTGACTCGTTCATTCGTTCGTTCATTCATTCATTCATTCATTCATTTATTCATCCACTCCTTGATTCAGCAGACTGCTGGCAAGCTGTCCTCTGGCAGGGTCCTGTACCTGGCTTTTTGGACCCAGCATTGAATCAGATCTCAGCCCAGCCCTAGAGGCATTTCCAGGAAGTAGTCAGCAACTTAGTAAGGTGGGCCTGGGACAGAGGGCAGCACAGGGGCTGTGGGAGCCCGGAGAAGGGGGCTTCACCCTGCCTGGTAGTCAGGGAAGACTTCCTGGAGGAGGAGACACTTAAGTGGTGTCTTCACAGATGAGTGAGCTTTTGCTCATAGGCAGCAGTTACAGCCTGGGGTCGGGAGAGGCTAAATGTGCTAAACCTGATGCTGGTTGCTGCCTGCACGTAGCCTAATGATAAGAGGAGCATGGAAGAGGAGGGATTATCTGTTCTTGTTTACATGATTAAAACCAGACAAATACTCCCTTTATCTGAAAGAATGAAAGGGCTTTGGGGGAAAATCCTTTTGGATGCAAAACAAAGAAAGCATGAGCATTTCCTTAACTAATCTCTCCCTTCCCACTCTCCCTCCCCCTCCCACAGCCATGAGAAGAGTAGCTCCAGGCTGACCTGCACTGGTGGGTGGAGTCCAGATCAGGGTGGACAGGGGTGGGGTGGACCCAAGAGGAGAGAGACCCACAAGCCCCTTAACACAGCCTCCCACTAGGGGAATCTGGGTCTGAGCACTAACCCAAGATGGACACAGGGGACAACCTCTCAGGGAAAATCTAACCATGGCCACATATTATAGACTAGAGACCCGGTGCACAAAATTCGTGCATGGGGGTGGGGTAGGAGGGGGTCCCTCAGTCTGGCCTGCAACGACGCCAGCGTCTCGTGCCCTGGACTCTGGCCAGAGGCCCCTCCCTCCCTCCAAGTAACCGGGGCGCGGGACACTGGGCTCACATCACCAGGGCAACGCCACCAGCATCCCGCCCTGGCCTCTATGGGCGCCACCATCTTTGTGACAGAGTGGTGTTTAATTTGCATATTACTCTTTTATTAGATAGGATTGGGATCCTGGGGCCCAAAGACAGGGGAGTGACTTGCTTGCCTGAGGTCATATAACCAATGGGCAGAGCGAGGTCTAGGACCCAGGTCACCAGCTGCCAGCCCAGAGCTCTAACACATTCATTCATTCACTCACTCATTCATTAGTTTATTCAGCAAGCCTGCAGTAACCACCTACTTGGTAGCAGCACCAAGAACTCATGCTGGGCACTGGAGACCCACAGAGGAGTCAGATCTGTCCCTCTTCTCACATGTCCTCGGTCTGAGAAGGGAGACAGACAAGTAAACAGACCGTGACTACCAGGTCATTGACAGAAGGGGCCAGGAGCTCTGGGAACCCCATGGGCTCCTCACTCTGGGGGAGATGCAGGTAATCCAAACAGATTTTACCAAAGAGGCGACACTGCGCTTGGTCTTACCCAGTGGGTAGGAGTTAGACAATGAAGGAGGTTGATCAGAGACGTCAAACAAAGGGAATGGCACAGGGGAAAGCCCAGAGGTGGGAAAGGGCTTGGCTGCTGACCCTGGACCTGGGGGAGAGGGCAGAACAGGGGAGAGGCTGGAAGGAGCCAGGAGAACTGAATTGTTGGGGATGGAGAGATTCCTATGCCTGCACGTCCCATGGAGCACCGTGAGGGTGCTGGGCAGAGCCAGGAGGATGGCAAGGGTGGGTACACTCAGGACCTGCCCCACCCACAGACCCTGACCCACATTGCCCTCCCAGCTTGATATCCGGCCTCGCCTCTCTGGATGCCAAGACCTCCAGCCGCTTGGGCATCCTCACGGTGGCATACTACCTGTGGACCACCTTCGTGGCAGTCATCGTGGGCATCGTCATGGTCTCCATCATCCACCCGGGCGGGGCGGCCCAGAAGGAAGAGACGGAGCAGAGTGGGAAGCCCATCATGAGCTCAGCCGACGCCCTCCTGGACCTCATCCGGTAACCTTGCCACCAGCCCCTGCGTGGGGATGCCATGCCCGGGCCGGGGTTGCTGGTTCCACAGGCCCAGCCCCACATCTGCCAGAGGGCAGGGGAGGGGCTGCTCGGGGCTGCTCTTGATTCCTCATGGTAACAAGGGGCAGCCACAGAGGCCACCCTGTGCTCCTCCTTCAGCCCCTGTGCTCCCTCTGGGCTCACAAGACTCACAAGACACTGTCTGCCCCCATCAATCAGGCTGAGAGCACCTCAGGGCAGGAGGGGGCTGCTCCTCTGGGAGCCCAGCCCCAGGGCACAGCTGGGCGCAGTCCAGGTGTCAGGGGCTGTTTGCAGACTGACCGGGCTCGCTTGTGCACACCTAGCTTCTCAGGTGAAAGGCCAGCAGTCGTGGTACCCGCTCCCCACCCCGCCTCCACCGCACTTATTTGGTCCCCTTCTTACAGATGAGGGAATGAGGCTCAAAGAGATGATGTGACCTTTCCAGGGTCACCCAGCCGGTGGTGTGGAGCCAGGATTCAGCCCAGGCCGGTCTGACTCCAAGGCTGTGCCTTTCCTGGCACTGCCCCTGCCCGAGCCACGTGGGCTCTGCTCACCATTTGTTTCACGGGCCTTCGTTCTCCTCCCAGAAAAGTGCAGAAAGACCCTGCAATACACCCGCATCCGACTCCCCTTCCCCAAACACCCTACAGGCCATGCCTTCTCCCCTGGCTCCCTCACCAGGGCGGGCCCTGCGCCAGGACACTCAGAGCTGGCCTGGTTCTGGAGGAGAGAAAGGCCCATGGATAGACGCAGACAGTGGGGTGGGGGCTGTGATGGGGGAGAAGAGCGGGGTCAGAGGAGGCAAAGCTGCTGCTGTAAAGGACAGGGTGCCTGGGAGGGCAGGGGCGGCGGGGAGGCAACAGCTGTGCACAGGTCCTGAGCTGAGAGGGAATGTCCTGGGGAGACGTCACAGCCCATTTGGCGTGACTGGCGCAGGAGAAGTGGGGGGTGAGGGGGCAACAGTCGCTGGAGGAGTCGGTGGGGCCGGCCCATGAAGAGCACCGTGAACCAGGCCAAAATTGTGTTTTATCCTAAAGTGGTTTTTAAACATAGGCGTGGCATGATCCAATTCAGAAGGCTCGCTGCCTGACTGAGGGGCGGGAGGGGGCATAGTAGGAGAGGAAGACAGAGGCAGGGACTGGGCCAGGGGGTGGCCATGGGCATTGGGGGGAGGGAGGGACAGGAGGAGAGGGCAGACCAAAGGGCTCAGGAGGATAAATCCACAGGAGACAGGCAGACGAGGGGAGGGTGAGGGAGGCAGTGTGCTGATGAAGGTTCTGGTCTGAGCACCGAGTGGATGGCAGCGTGGTCACAAGCCAGAGGACGGTGCCAGAGCAGGACATCTGGGGGGGATGCCAGCTGATGGCTGGCTCCTGCAGCTGCCTCTCATGGGAGGAGGTGGGAAGCCAGGGGGCAGAGGCGTTCGGTAGACCCGATGGCAGAGGGGCCGGCACCCTGTGGGTGAGGAGAGCAGGCGGGGCACAGCCTGGGGAAGCACCACATTAGAAGCCGTTTATTGGGCTCAACGGGATACTCATCACACTTGCTCTGTGAACTCCTGGTCCCTTTCATTTTCTTGCCAATCTCAGATATAAGAAATCCAGTCCAGCCGAAACCGGTTTGGCTCAGTGGATAGAGCGTCGGCTGCGGACTGAGGGGTCCCGGGTTCGATTCCTGTCAAGGGCATGTACCTGGGTTGCGGGCACATCCCCAGTGGGGAGTGTGCAGGAGGCAGCTGATCAATGTTTCTCTCTCATCGATGTTTCTAACTCTCTATCTCTCTCCCTTCCTCTCTGTAAAAAATCAATAAAATATAAATATAAGATATATATATATATATATATATATATATATATATATATATA
>NW_005871085.1:7529179-7534718 GCF_000147115.1 Myotis lucifugus | reverse complement strand
GCATGAGTCAGGCACCAGCCCGACACTCCTCCGATCCTTGGAGGACATTCCTCTCCTCCCCTATGAGGGATAGATGCCCAGCACACTTCTCTCTCTTTCTCCTTCCCTCCACCTCCTTCTCCCTCCCTCCTCATCCTCTCTCTGTTATTAATTGCTGTGTAACAAACCAACCCAATACTGAGCGGCTTAAAAAAACAACTTTGAGTCTAAACATCAGCTGGAAGGTTGTGTATCTGCAGGCAGCTGGTCACTCAGCCGGGAGCAGCTGATCTAGGATGATCTTGGCGGAGATAACTTAACCGCGCTCCTCGTGGTCTCTCTCCTCCAGCAGGCCAGCCCGGATTAAAAAACGCTCCAGGAGGGTTAGATCTTTAAACAACCTGTTTCCTGCAGCGTCCTGGAGCCTAGAACAGCAGCTGGCACGGAGGAGGAGCCAAGTGTTTGCTGAATGCATATGTGGGTGTGGGATCGTCAGTGGAGCCGGGGTTTGAACCCCGGGAGAAGAGGGACCGGCCCAGGGGGACTGTGCTGAGCACACGGCACTGAGGCCTGCGTGAGCCGTGGCCCACAGCCACACTGGAGGCCGTATTGCTGACGGCAGGAGCAAGCCGAGGGCCAAGAGGAGAACCAGGACAGCAGATGTCCTGGAAGCCAAGGGAAGAGGAATTTCGAGAAGTTTCATTTCTAAGATCCGTTATGTCTAAGATTTGGTGACTATGACTCATCATTTCTTGGATTCTATGATTCGAAACAGCCTTCCCTCATGGTGGGAGAAGTTGTTGATGCTCGGGGAGCCCCGCCCACCCACCGCTGCCTCCCCTGCTCAGGGCCTGAGGGCTCTGGATTGGCATGTGTCAGGGTCAAATGTTCCAGGAGCCGTTCCTGCTCTCGGTTCCTTTTCACGTGGTGAAAACTGATCCTCTGGTTTGAGGCTTTCCCCCAGTCGCTCTCCACCCCCAGCAAGCTGTTCTGCAAAGCTGGGAGGTTGTCACTGTTTCTTAGAGAATGAGGCTGCAGGGGAGACGCATGCTTCCCCTACAAGCAGCCTGGGAGATGCTCTGCGAGTGAGCCGCTGTGTGGCTCTGGGCAGGCTGGTCCCACTCTCTGCCCGGTGGTTTTCAAGCTCCCTTCTAGTTCTGTGGTTAGGAAACTCAAAGGCCTCCAGGCCCCTGCGGAGGCTGCAGAGCATGAGCAGAGGCCTCTGGAGGCGGGTCCTGGGGGCTGAGGTGAGGAGGACAGTGCAGCCCAACCTTGAAGACATGACTCCAGGCTGAGGGTGGGCTTTAGAAACAAGAAGCTGGGAAGTTGGGGAAGGACGGATTGGAGCAGGGTGGCGTGGACAGGAAGTAACTGAAGGCATGGGGATGCCCTGGGAGGGGTGCAGTCAATTCCATTCCATTCAGCCCATCTTTATTAAGTGCCTGCCCTGGGAAAGACACCGTGCTGAGAGCTGGGGGTGGGATGGGGCATTTACAAGTCCCTGCATCAGGCCATCACCATCTCAGGACAGACAGACAAGAAGGGCGCACTGGACAGCCACTCTCTGAGACCCTTTCTAGCCCCGACGTCCAGAGAGGCTGTGTGTGCAGTGAGGACGCCACAGCAGGGGGGGCACCAGGGGCCCCCTCGCTCTCACTCTGGCCCAGAGCAGACGCCCACCATGTGTGGAAAACTGAACAAGAACACGATGACCAGGGCAGGGACCTGGGAACTGGGGGCAGGTGTGACAAATGAAAAGTCCAGAAGATGTGGGGGCCTCAAGGGTGGGAAGATATGTGTCTGTCTCTCAAAGATGACTCCAGAGGAACACAACCGGCTGTGTCCCTGGGTGACTCGCCAGGACATGCATTCATCTCCCAGGGCTCCGAGACGGACGCCTGCTCACAGGGCGGCCTCAGAGAGAGAGCCCAGGCAGTACCCTAATCAGCACCCCCGCCCCAATCTTATTAAAACACCAGAGAGATTAAGTAACGATTTGGCTCTATTTGCATCTCCCTGTTACCCGCTCAGGGATTGGATGGAGCTCCCAGGAGCTGTGCTTGGAAAGGAACAAGTCCCACCTTTGGGGTGGGTTGGGGACATGGGGTTAGGGGGAGCTTGAAACTGGCACCATGGGAACTTCTAAACAGTAAGTGAGGAGAGGAGCCAAGAGATGAACTTGCCCCGAGAGATGTGCAGGCAGGTCCACGACAGAGTGTGTGTGTACTCGATGGCCACGGCCATTGATGCCTCCCAGGCCCGACATGTCTGCATTTTATGTAACTGCCTCCAGGAGCACGCCTCCTGGGACACACAGGAAGGCTTCCCATGGGTGTTCAAAAGCAAAACAAAAGTCGTACACTTTCCCATTTAATCATCAAAAGTAAGTTCTTTATTAAAATCTGCAGGATACGTTCATTGACAATCAGTGTGAGCACACGCATTAGTCAAGAACTGCTTGTGGCTGCTAGTGAAGAAAACCTTAAACCAGCAGAGGCTTGAGTAAGGTAAAGGCTTGCCCTTTCTCCCAAATTAGCAGCCCAGAGGTGGGCAGCGCATGCTCATCGGGTGTTCCCGCCACCTGTGTGCTTGCTTCACTGTGCTTAGCACTTGCCTTACAGCCTCAGTGTGTCTCATGGTCCAAGAAGGCTGCTGAAGCTCCGGCTGTCAGGTCCATGTCCCAGGCAGAGGGAAGAAAGCTGGAGGAAGGCACCCAAAGGTCCTGGCTGAGTGGGCACCTTTTCAAGAGTTTTGCAGAGAACGCCTCCTAGTGACTCCCGCTTGCATCTCATTGGCCACGCCTTTAGCAAGAGAGGCTGGGAACCAGGGTGGGATGGCAGGGCCCCGTGGGTCCCCACATCCCAGGGCTTCTGTGAGTAAGCCAGGAGAGAGACGGAGACTGGTTAGGCAACTAGCCAGCCCTGCCACAGCACGCACGCGGACGTATTCTCACTTTAAAGGAGGTTGTTAAGAAACGTGCATGCTGGGTATGTTCCATTAGGTTTCTTACGGTCTTTCGGATGTGCTAGTTCCTACACAGGCTGAAGCAGCCTTCCCTCTAAGCTCCCTGAGGAACCAACCACCTCAGAAGTCACTGGAGCCTCCTGGAGCTGGACCCGGGAGAGCCTCTTGGACTGTTAGCGGTCAGCACAGCGGGGCATCCTCCGCCTGGTGGCGAGCACCGGGGCTGGTGGACCGTGGCGCTCGGGCGGGCTGTGTGCCCGGGGCGTACTCGGGTCCGCTTGCTGTCAAAAGCCCTTGCAGGCAGCTACGATGGCAGGAATTCTGACGGCAGGAATCTGCTCATAATTCATTGGGAAAAATCCTGCCTCGAGCTTCTGAGAGCTCAGTTCCTGGCTCTGCCTCTTCTCTCCCTTGTGATGAAGCTGAACTCGGAGGGAACAGCCACGACCATCCTCTCGGTTTCTGCCTCGGTAGCTCATTCTAAGCCCTTTCCCTCTGGCCATGTGCTCACACTGAACCTGCGTTTCAGGAGCAATGGAAACAAAAAAATGGTAGTTTCTGCTTTCCAACAGTGGCTGCTGGGGTGTAACGTTAAGAAATAATCACACTCGTATTTACATCTATAACTCCATTTACGTGTGAGCTGAGTTTTGGAGGAGTAGAGATTTGCTGAGAAGATGGAGTGCGGGTTGCAGGCTTGATCCTCAGTGGGGGGGCATGCAGGAGGCAGCCGATCCATGATTCTCTCTCATCATTGATGTTTCTATCTTTCTCTCCCTCTCTCTCCCTCTCTGGAATCAATAAATAATATATTTTAAAGAAAGAAAAAGAAGATTGAGTGGGAGGGGCGACCCAGGTGGAGGAGGCGGTGAATGTGAGTGTGAGTATGAGTGTGTGAGTGTGAGTGTGAGGCACCGGCCTGTTCCAGGAAGGGCAGGCATGTGAACAAGGATCTTGGCTAGATCTCTGGTTTAGAACAGATCCCGGAAGCAGCTTGTAAAGACAAAGATGTAATGCTGCTAAGCCCCTGGGTATGGATTGCTAATTGCTTCACAGCAAGGTTGCTGCCAGAACCCTGGGCGGTGCCCATGTCACCACACCTCTCAGCCTTGTTTATTGTCATTTTAAAAACTCTTTACCAGCTTTAATTTATTGATGAACCTGAACATTTTTTAAGAGCGTTTGAAGCTGCTTATGTTTCTTCTTTGGCGAAGTGAGCTGCCGATGAATGTTTCTGTGGCCCATCTATTTATGCAGCAGCAAATATTTACTGAGTGCTGGTTACTGCCAGGCAGTGTCCCAGGATCCGGGGACACTGCGATGAACAAAACACAGACCTCTGCCCTGCAGGGAGCCGACGTTCTGGGGAGAGGAGACAGTGAGCTCAGAGACAAGGATGGGCCTTGTAAAGGGTCTTTATAGATGTCAGAGGACCTCGCTTTGTCACATGGTTCCCCCAGTTTGTCGTTTGCTTTAGAATTTCATTCGTGCTGTCATCTGTCTTAGAGAGAGTCTTACTTTTATTAGCCTTTTCCTGTGGCATAACTTTAGGCTTTCAGAAAAGTTACAAAGATGGCCCAGAGTTCCCACCTGCCTTCAGCCAGCTTCCCTGACGTTAGCCACTCACATAACTGGCTCATTTGTCACAACTGGAATTAAATCAGTACAACTAGTAACTGAATCACAGGCCTTATTTGGATCTGACCAGTTTTTTCACTAATGCCCTTTCCTTCTGTCCCAGGACCCAATCCAGGAATACCGTATTGTACTTATGACATTCTTCATTTTAGTATAGCACCATCTGCTAATTTTTATTGCTCATTTTGTTTTTATGGAGTCCTTCCATATCCTGAGATATGGTGGCGTTTTTTAAATTATTGATTTCTTTAAACCATCTGCAAAGTGTAAGTCAGAATCGAATTTTTATTTTTCTGAATAGTTGGGTGTCTGTACAGCTCTCTATAATGAATTCTTTTCTTCACTGATTGCAAAGCAGCTTTTGTCAACGATAAAATACTGAGATGGCCCAGGGTCTGCTTCCAGCTACACGTTCCCCTATATTGATTTTTCTATTGACCGCTGTTTCTCAATATTTTGACAGTTATGTCTTTATAGTATGTTATCATATCTGGTAGGACAAGATATGAAAATAATATTACTAAGAGTAATGATCCCACTTATGAGCCAGGACCTGGGTTGGGCACCACAGATAAGATATGAATGACCAAGCGCCACCTTCAAGGAAGCCAGTCTGGGGGGAGGCGGACATGTGAGCCAGTGCGCCCTGTGTGCTAGAGAGCAGGTGACTCAGGGGAGGGGCTGCGGACTCAACCTGGAGCAGTCGGAGGCCTGGCCTATTGATGGGAGGAGGCGTTAGAGAAGCAGGAAGGGCATTTCAGGCAGAAGGAACGGTGTGAACAGAGGACTGGAGCTGAAAAGGATGCAGCGTTTAGAGGATGCAGCTGTGTTGGAGCTGAGTCCTGGGGGTGGCCGCATGGGAGGAGGTGAGCCTGCAGGGGAGGTGGGGCTGGGTCCTGAGGGCCTTGACTATGAGGGAGGCTCTCAGATGATCCCAAGGGCCTTCCTGTCCCAGGCT
>NW_005871085.1:7526122-7528363 GCF_000147115.1 Myotis lucifugus | reverse complement strand
GTGTAGGCATCACACACATGTGTAGGCATCACATACGCCGTGGCTTGGCCTGTGTGATCCGTGATCTGCTCGTGTATCCCTGCCCCCGCAGGCATCATGCTGGGCCGCATGGTGAGAGCGGGGCCCCCCTGGTCAGCTTCTGCCAGTGCCTCAATGAGTCCGTCATGAAGATCGTGGCAGTGGCTGTGTGGTAAGCCTCACTGGGATGGGGGTGTCCTCTCCTACCTCACCTCTTCCACTCCTGTCCTGGGCAGACAGAGGGACCCCATGGTCCCATCCTTTCTTCTCCTAGGAGTGAGCTGCCCAGGAGACTGAGCCCTGGCCTGGGTTCTCCAGAGTCACACGCGCTCCCCTGCTCCCCAGCCCTGACCAGGCCTAGTTCCAGCCCTGGGCCTGCCACTCTGGCCTGGTCAGGCCGCTGCAGGAGAGCCCAGCGCTGAGCCTGGCGTGCTCTCCTGGCCTAGTTTCCCCATCACATGGAGCTCATCAGCTCGGCTTTTGGAGGAAGGAAGCTCTGGAAGTGAGAACCAGCTGCCACTCCGTGGTTCAGAGCTCAGACCTTAGACATGGTTTAGATGGGGACGTGCAGAGGCCTGTCCCAGTGCCTGCACAGAGAGCGGCATTGCTGGGTTCACACATGGGCCCGCAGAGGGCAGGCGTACTCCTCAGAAGCCTGGGCAGGAAGGCAGGGTTGTGAGAGGTTGTGCAGGGCTGGGCTGGTTGAGGGTGGAGGTATCAATAATGCCATGTTCCTGGCACCTTGGCACTCAGTTACATTCACCCTTCACGGGCCCTGGCAGGCTCAGGGGATCAGGCAGTGATGCAGTGCCAGGGCTGCCTGGGACCCTCACCTGCCTGGCACTGAGCTGGCTGCCCCTGCCCCCAACCACAGGTACTTCCCCTTCGGCATTGTGTTCCTCATCGCCGGCAAGATCCTGGAGATGGGATGACCCCACAACCGTTGGGAAAAAGCTGGGCTTCTATGCAGTCACCGTAGTGTGCGGGCTGGTGGTCCATGGCCTCGTCATCCTGCCGCTGCTCTACTTCTTCATCACCAGAAAGAACCCCATCGTCTTCATCCGCGGTGTCCTTCAGGCCCTGCTCATCGCACTGGCCACCTCCTCCAGGTAGCCCTGGGCGCAGGCAGAACAGGGTGGTGCTCAACTCCGTCCACCTGTTCAGCCACCATTTGTCCATGGCCATAGACGCGTGGAGGTGTCAGTAAGGCCTGCTTCACACACTCGGGGGTAGCTATGGTAACAAGACCAATCTTTGAAATGTAATGCTTAAGGCCCCACCTGCCCAAATGGCAGGAAGCCTTTATCGCCTCTTGAGGCCTTCCCCTCCCCCACTCAATCCACATGGGGGTTGGCTTCCACACAGAGCAGCCCTTGGCCACCTGCCCGACAGGAACAACCTTGGGCCCGGCAAGAGGAAGTGGGGTCCCCAGTCAGTGACCTGTGGGATGGGAAGGGCTCTGCAACCACACCAACCCAGGTATTGGCCCCAGCACTGCTACCAGGAACTCTAGTAACAAAACAGTAACAGCACTAGTAGCTACCATTGCTTGAGTACTTGTGATGAGGCGGACACTACTCTAAGCGCTTACTCATTAAAGCACCCTAAGAGCTGAATCCAGGCGTTCTCCCGCCCTGGGACAAGGAAACCAAGGCACACACAGGTTAGGGATCCTGCTGCCCTGGCGAGGAGGAGGCTGGAAGCTGAACCCAGCAGGTCCAGCCCAGAGCCCCGCTGTTAGCCACTCCTACGCTTGGCACAGCAGTGTGACTTCGAGTCAGCCCCTCCGCCCTCTGGGCTTCAGTTTCTTCATCTGTAAAATGGACTCAAAACCCCTCCTTCGCCAGAAGCTATGAGGATCAAATGAGAGTGTGTGTAAAGCACGGAACCAGGCGCATAGTAGGTCCCTTCCTGACCTGTGTGTAGAGGGGTGTCTCTGAGGCCCAGGGCCTGGGTAGGCCTGGCTCGGCCACCGTCCCACACTCCCAAAGGGACCATTTTCAAGGCCCCGTCAGCCTGTTCTCCCTGCGATGGGCCGGCTGCCTGGGGTGGCACGAGCTTCCTGTCACTGGCAGGAGGGCAACCCAGAGGCCCTGACCATCCTGGAGGAGGATGGAGGGCAGACGCTGGCCCCTCTGCCCACAGCTCGGCCACACTGCCCATCACCTTCAAGTGCCTGCTGGAAAACAACCACATTGACCGGCGCATCGCCCGCTTCGTGCT
>NW_005871085.1:7523590-7525370 GCF_000147115.1 Myotis lucifugus | reverse complement strand
GGGTGGGACGTGACCTGATCCCTGAGACTGGTGGCACAGGCTCCCCCCCAACCCTCCCCAACGCTGCCCTGCGGGGCGGGAGCTGAGACCCAGAGGAGGGCCTGCATTCTGGACACGCAGGGCAGAGAGGGGGCAGAGGCCCGGGGCGGGACGCTGGAGGGGCTGCTGGTGTGGCTGGAGCAGAGGGAAGGGTGCTGAGGTGAGGGGCAGAGGCTGAGGGAAGGCCTCGCACGCCAGCCTGAGGGCACAAGGCTGACCCTGGGCACCAGGCCCCCGAGGGAGGCTGGGCAGATCAGAATTTCTCAGCGGCTCCCTGAAAACCTTCCTGGCAACGGCTCCAGGCACAGGGTTTCCCACAGATTCCTCAGGGGGTCCTGCTGAGGCCAGGTGTGGGGCCCATGGGGTTATAGGACCTCAAGCAGGAACGTGTCCCCCCAAGAACTCCTTGATGTGGCCTTTCTAACAACCCTGCCCCGTTTGGCTGGCCACAGAGGCGCTGGCATTCTGGCCTCCCCTTTGAAGCGAGGGTCCCAACGAGGCCGCCTGCTCCTCCTGCTTCTCTCTCCTCCTTCTCTCCCCACCCTCTGCAGCATCACAGCCACCGCAGCCAGCATCGGGGCAGCTGGCATCCCCCAGGCCGGGCTCGTCACCATGGTCATCGTGCTCACCTCCGTGGGCCTGCCCACAGACGACATCACCCTCATCATTGCTGTCGACTGGGC
The DNA here is from genome assembly GCF_000147115.1 of Myotis lucifugus. Taxonomy (NCBI): domain Eukaryota; kingdom Metazoa; phylum Chordata; class Mammalia; order Chiroptera; family Vespertilionidae; genus Myotis; species Myotis lucifugus. The sequence goes on along the minus strand of NW_005871085.1, from coordinate 7,524,648 downwards.
TCTGTGAGTGGGGTGCACCCCTCCCGCCCCCACCCCGCAGGCAGCAGGCAGCAGGCTTTTGGGGTAGGCAGGGGAAACCTACAGAGGCAATGGCTCTGGCCTGGCTGCATAATGTAGAGCCCAGTTTTCAAAAACAAAAATGTGGGGACCCTTGTTTACAAATTATAAGGGATTTCAAGAGGGTGAGAGCAAACCGTGAAACCAAGCCTGGGCCCTTCTTAGCACAGGCCCTGTGCGGCGTCCGGTCACCCGCCATGAAGCCCGCCCTGCATCAACCCTCCTCAGCATCCCTGAGGGAGGGGTGGGCTTGAGAGGACTAGGAAAGCGCCTCACTGTGGGCTCTGCCCTGGCGGCTGGTGCCCTCAGGGGCTGCTGGGCTGGGCGCTGCCCCCTCCCGGCTCCCCTTACGAGTGCCCACCGCTCGCCACCACCAGGGACCGCTTCCGCACCATGATTAATGTGCTGGGGGATGCGCTGGCCGCGGGGATCATGGCCCACGTCTGCCGGAAGGACTTCGCTCAGGACACGGACACCGAGGTGAGAGCAGTGCCTCCCCCCAGCCTGGCCACCCAAAGGCCCTGGCGGGTGGAGCCCAGGTGGGATGGGCACCAATCTTCCACTCACCAGCCGGGGAGCCATCAGCCAATCCCTCCAGCCTCCCTGCCTCAGTTGCTCATCTGGTACCGGGGTGACTAACTCCTCTCACAGCTAGTTGTTGAGCACCCACCACGGCTGGCCCTGCTCTAGACACAGGAACAAAGGAAGCCAGCGCCCTGCCCGCGGGGAGCTGTACCCTAGGGCGGGTGGCGCTGCCCACAGCAACGCGAATGTTTGCACATCTGCACGGGCTTCGTGGTCTTCGGGCTCCTTCAGTAGCCACGAGCAGCAGGCTCCCACTCCGCCAGGAGGAATGCTGGGGCCCAGGCAAGGGCCCGGTTCCCTCGTGGACCCTGTGGGTCAGGTCCCCTCCTCTACCACGACAGCCGCAGGCCGTGGCAGGGGCGGACCGAGAGAGGCCCCGTGACCTGCCGAGGTCCCACAGTACATCCGTAGGAAAA
>NW_005871085.1:7518849-7521670 GCF_000147115.1 Myotis lucifugus | reverse complement strand
GGGGGGGGGCTTGCACTGTGGAGCCATAAAGACATTGAAGCCAGGGGAGGAACTGGCCTCCCAAGGTCACTCAGAGAATCAAGAGGGCACCTGCCTCCCAGTCCCCAGTTCCTAAACTACTGCCCATCCTCCTCCCAGGGCCACAGTCTGAGGATCCCCTGGCTACTATGGGAGCATCCTTCCTTCATTAGGGATAAGCAGCTAGGAAAGGTCGGATGTCAAGCTCTGGTCACGCCCACCGTCAGGTCTAAGGCCCTCTGAGCAGTGGAGTCTGCCCCAGCACAGTGTGCTTACACACCCTGGCAGCGGGGTCACTGATTCCTGGGCATCCATCCAGGGCAGCTCTGCCTGTCAGACTCTTCTCTGCTCTGAGCAGGTGCTGTCCCCCCCACACCCCATCCCACTCTGGCCCTGTTGGGGTGGTAGGCACCTGGGCATGTCTGCACCTCTTCCCAAGGCTCTGCTCCAGCTCTCAGGCCTGTCTCGGGTCCCCTTCCCACCTCAGCTGTCCTCTATGGGACAGACCCCGTCGGGAATATCCGCTCAGCGCACAGGCGACCCTCCAGGTGAGCCCTGAGCAGCCCCAAGCCAGCGGTCGGTCCTTTGCTCGGATGCTCAGCCTCTGGGCGTGCACAGTGAGCTCACAGACCCAGTGTGGTGGTCCCATCGGACCTGCTGACCCCCACCCTGCTGATGGGGCGCACATGCCTTTAGGCTGGCTTACCTGTGACTACACCCTTTGTCCCCAGACCTCTGCCTACGGACTACTCTGCTGGCCCCAAGGGCTGAGCTTTGCACTGACTCCTGCTGGTCTGGACGGATGCTGAGATGCTTGTGCCCTGCCCACCCTGGCCGGGTGCCAGCTCAGCACCTGGCAGGAAGCACACACAGACACAGCCACAGGCTGCCAGACAGGGCTAATGCTTTTATATTAGTTTTTCTGTAGAAAAAAAAAATCAGCTTTGAGGTTTTCATCACTTTTTTCTTAAAAAAAAAAAAAAGGTACCCAGCACTCCCTGCGGGCCCAAAGAGTAAAAGTGGTGTCTCCTGGGTGGGGCCGGCCCTTCCTCACTCAGCCCAGTGCCAGGACCTCCACTCACTCCGGCCCATGGCCTGTGGCAGGCCCAGGAGAACTGTCCTCTGGCCTTGCCCATCCGAGACGTGCCTGTGGCTGGCCAGGGAATGGCAGGGAGTGACTCCCCCAGCAGCTGGGGGCAGGGTGGGTGGGGCAGGGGCAGCAGTCCTGAAGGTTCCCGTCCCCAGAGGGAGGGAGAAGGAACAAAAGCCAGCTTTTGTGAGTTCCAGAGGGTAGTAGGCACCTGGCCGCAGAGAGCTCGGACATAACTCTGTGTCTTCTCCAGAGGATGGACAGACTGACAGACAGGCAGACGACAAGATGTTCTGGCCACTTTTGGCTGGGGCAAGAGCTGTTGTGGCACAGGCCAAGGAGGGCCGTTTGCATGTGACTGTGTGTGTATGTGTGTGTGTGTGTGTGCCCGCGTGCGTGTGTGTGGAGTAGGAAGTGTGAGCCCGTGCACACCAGGGTGGGGTCAGGCCCTTCCCTGAATCTGTGTGATTCAGAGGGAGTGATGTGGGGGGGGGGGGCGGTGTTAGAGTTTGGAGGGCAATGTGCAGCGGGCTGTGTGTAGGTGGGTCGTGGTATCTGCAAGTGTCTGGCTGTGGCACAAACTGCAGGAAGGTGTGGGGATGGGAGACTGTGTGTTCAGCTTGTGTTGGGGGGCATGGGGTGCAATGCTGGATGTGTCGAGGGGGGCAGAGTGGAGGCTCACAGGGCAACAGGCACGTGCTGCAGAAAGGGGTCCGACGTCCATCGTCCTGCAGAACATGTGGGAGAGTCAGGGAAGCCAGAGCAGACCCGCCAGCCATAACCTGCCTGAGGGAGCCCCTTGACCAGAGCTGGAGAGCCCCCTTGACAGTGCTCTGGGGGGACCAGGTGACTGCGGGCAGGAGGGGAAGCTGCCCCTGGGAGCTCAGAGCCACTGGGAGGTGCTCATGCGGATGTGGCCGGGCCTGCTGTGAACGAGAGGGCCTTTGGGTCCCACTGGACTCCTGGGGCCTCACCCAGGGTCTGCTCCACTGACCTGACCATGGCCAAGAAGGGGCAGATTCTCAGCCATCCCAGGACTCCCCAGGCCCCTCGTGAGGTCCATGGCAACAGTCACCCCTGTTGCCGACCCCCTCGCTCTGCCTGAGGATAATGCCTGGAGAGAAGGGGCTCCACCTTCATAGCCCTGGGCCCCTGGAGTAGAAGATGACTCCTGAGCACTGCCCTAGGCCTGCCCTCCGCGCTCACACCACCGCCCCTTCACACACTCTTCTCCCCACCTGCCATCCGCCCCTGGGGTCCTCACACCCCTCAGGTTCCTTTCCGCCCAGGGCCCTACTTCAATTCAACTTCCTAAGAGTGGCTCCGTGGCTTCCCAGAACCACACCCTGACCCTGACACCCAGCTTGGCTCACCCCGATATCGCTCTAACCAAACCTCTCCACTGGCTACTCGCCAACATCCCCCCTGCCCTGTCCAACACCCCCTCCAGCAGTCCTGCCTGCCAACCCCTCCTGTCTGCACCTCCTGCCCTCCCAGCCTAACCCCAGGATCCACCACTGCAGACAGTGTCTTGCCAATGCGCTCAATTTCCTTGTTCCTTGCCCTCCTGTCCCACGCACCTGGTCCACACCCAGCCATGGATGGATCATGTGTGCAATTATCCATCTTCACTCACACCCACCCCCGTCTGCTGAGCACCCGCTGCAGCAGAGAAAACACGCGGCTGAAGACACCTGGTTGACGTGACTTTAT
>NW_005871085.1:7499937-7511464 GCF_000147115.1 Myotis lucifugus | reverse complement strand
GATTAGCAATGACTTGGGGTAGAAGGCTGTAGCATGGTTTCTGATACATGGAGGCTTATTTGAAGACCAGTTGTTTAAGATCTTTTTGGGGAGGGCTACTTTGGACTCTAAAAAAAAAAGTAAAATATATTTGCCTTCAACAAGAATGTTTGAGTTTCTATTTTGTACCAAGAAGCTGGCCTCTGCCAACGCTTCACTATCTCACTGGAACTTTGGCAGCCTTGCCCATACACATCACTTGTTCTTGGGGACAGAAATGTCAGCAGAGGCACAAGCCTCAAAGTTCCTTCTCCAGGGAGCCTGGCCAGGGCAGGTGGGTGGGAGAGGCGTGTGGGAGGGCCTCCCGGTGCCTGGTCCTGCTGAGGCCCCGGCGGCCCTGGCAGGGGCTTACCAGAAGGTCTCGTTGTCCAGGCCCTCATCAGTCAGGTAGTTGTTCTGCAGGTACAGCTCCCGCAGGTTGCTCAGCTCACTGAAGGCACCTGGTGGGATCTTCTCCAGCTTGTTGTTCTAGGGGAGGGGTAGGGGGGAGGGGAGCAGGAGACAGCCAAGGGGCAAACGTGCTCTGAGGGCTCTGAGGGAGCCTTGGGGAGTGGGCCCAGGCCCGGAGCACTCTGACAGCCAGGTGCCCAGGCTTCTGCCTGCTTCTCTACAGTGGATGCCATGCCCTCTGGCATGTACTAAAGGCCCCACAGCCTCGCCACGTGGGTTCTTCCCCCACTCTGGCCCCTGCTCTGAGGGCCCCATCTGCCCTCTACCTCCTACCTTGAGGTGCAGCTTATAGAGGGCCGGCGGCAGGTGCTTGGGCACATGGCGCAGGAAGTTGCTGGACAGAATAAGGATCTCGACGTTGCTGGAACCGTTGAACATGTTGTCTGGTAGCCCGGCGTCTGCCAGCTTGTTGTTGTGCAGGTACACGGACCTGGGGGTGAGGTGCAGGTCCTCACCCACGCAGGCCCCCCACTCCACCCCTGGCCACAGTGCCCACTCACCTAACCTTGCTCAGGTGGGGCCTGGGGCCTAGGGCACCTTCCTTCCATCTGAGGAACCTGAGACTCAACCTAATGTAGTCTCCCCCACCCCCACCCCCACCCCCGCCCCTCGGGTACAGCTCAGGGGACCAAGGACCACCAGCGGTTGCCCCACAAGTTAGTGGCAGGAATAGGATTTCCTGACTCCCAGTCCATCTTCCCCATACCCTTCAAGCTTCTCAGTCGTTCCCCGCCTGTCACACCCACACAGCTGGCTCTGAGTTCCGTGGGACCTCCTGAAGGTGGGGCGTGTCCCTGACACCTCTTGTCCCTGATGCTCAGCACAGGGCTTAGCTCAGAGGGGGTGATGCCTCATTCATTCAGTGAGTATACAGTGAGTGTCCCCACATGCCAGGAATGTTCTAGACTCTGAAGATATAGCAGTGGACACCACCAACAAGATCCTGCCTTCATGGAGGTTACGTAACTAGAGGGCCAGAAGACCAGGACCAAAAGGAATACACAGAAGATACAGCTCATTCTTGCTGTGTGCCTCTCTTGGGCCTCAGCCTTCTCATCTGCGGGATGGGGCCACACACAGTGACCCTGGCTCCTCAGGGGAATGGACAGAATCGAGTGAGGTGACAGATTCAGGTACAGAAGCGATACCAGGAGTGTCAGTCCACCAGCACCACCCTGCCCTGCTCATTCCTCCCAAGGCTCTGCCCCCAGGGGCTGAGGAAGGAGGGAGGCACCCTTACCCAGCTCCCACTGCTCCACAGACATCACCCTCCTCCATCTTGCCTCCTCATCCTTTAGGTCTCGGCCTGTGGAGCCCGTGCCCCTGCAGCCCCTGGCGTCTCTCACCACAGCCCTGAGCATGGGCCTCATGCCCACACTGCCCCGCATGGCCCTCCTCCAGGGCCCATCAGGGTCCTCTCTGCCTCAGTCAGGGGAGCAGCCTCTGCTCAGCTCCTCCCTCTCCCCAGCCTGAGCCCAGGGACCCCTCTGACCTCTGACCTCAAGTTTGGCTTCTGGCCAAAGGTGAGCCCGTAGATCTTGGTGAGATAGTTGGCAGCGAAGTCCACACTGATCAGGGTATTTGGCAGGAATCGGGGTGCCAAGGTCAGCTGGAAAGGGAAGAGAGAGGGCAGAAAGGCCGATGGAGGGGAGGCGGTCAGCTCTGGGTCCCACTGCCTGCTGCCATTCAGGCCCCTTCACTTGTCTCCTCCCAGCAACCACAGCTACCTTTCTATAGTGGAAACCCGTCTCCTTCCTCTGATAACACTAACACAGGCCCTCCACAGCACCCCACGGCCCCGAGCGTGGCATTCAAAGCTCACCAGCCTGTCCCCTGCCCTGCCTGTCCTGTTCTCTCCCCTCACTGGCCCCCGACACTGGCTGTGAGCACCCACACGTTCCCAGACACAGCCCACGATGCCCACCCTTCATTCATTCAACAGTAGAACCTGAGTCTACAACATTCCAGGCACGGTTCCAGGAGCTTGCTGGGCACATCCGGGGCAACAAGACAGAGAAGTACCTCTGCCCCCCACCCTACCCCACCCCAAACTTATATCCTCATCCTCATGGAGAAGACAATAAACAGGGGATAAAAGTATCTGATAATGATCACTGCTATGCAGGGAATTCTAACAGGCTGAAGACAGAATGACTGGGTTGGGTGCTCAGGGAACAGGTGACAGACCCTTAAGGCATGGCACACTGTAAGTGCCATCTGAGAGGAGGGCTCCCAAGGCAGCAGAGCAGCATGCAAACCCCGCGTGGAGGGTGGGGCTGCAGGGCCCCGGGGCTGGCGAGGAGCAGGAGGGAGTGAGTAGGGCTATGTTAAGAGAAGCAGGGGGAAGCAGGCTTTCATTCTGGGTGGAAGGCAAAGCCACTGGAGGGTTTAAGCAGGGAGGGGGGATGTAGGGGAGAAGCAGGGCACGATTTTTAAAGGTCACTGTGGCTGCTCTGAGAAGGGGCAGCGAAGGGGGAGGCAGGGTTGGCCAGTTGGGAGATAGTGGGGGAAGGGGAGGGGGGCTGCAGTGCTGCTGGACAAGGTGAATGAAGCCCTCGGGCTTTGCACTCAGACTAGCAGTGCTGTGAGTGGTTGAGACGCCCTTTCACAGAGATGGAGAGCCATCTGTGGACAGGAAGCAGTCCTACTTCCATTAGACCTCTGGGGAGACGTCCAGGGGGCAGAAGGATCTTTGAGGCCCAAATGGGAGGAGGGGGAGGGGCTGGAGACTGCACTGGACCAGGCAATTATGGAGAGTTCAGAGAGAAGGGCCAGGACAGAGCTCTGGGCGCTCCAGATATATTGAGGCTGAGTGTCTTTGTGCCTTTTCTCATGCTGTCCCTCTACTTCAGGACCCCTGCCTGACCCTTCATGGTCCTTTAAATGCTATCTCCTCCACAAAGCCCTAGAAGTGTACCAGCCCCGCTATCACCCCACCCCCTTGGCTTCTGTCTTTATTAACTGACCACTCTGACGCCCCCGGTTAAGGTGTGGGGTATGGGCCATGTCTCAGCAGCAACAGGGACCTGAAGAAGTCCTGGTGAAAGCTCCCTGAACTCAGCCTCTGACACCAGGGGGTGTGGGCAGCACACCTCCTCCCTGCTGAGGCCCCTCACCTTGTTATTGGCCAGGTACAGGTAATTGAGGTCGGTCAGATGCTCAAACGCCTCCTCGGGGAGCCCTTCAAAGGACAGGCATCGGTCAGAGCCCTGGATGAAGGAGACGCTACAGGGGAGCACACCAGCACCAGCCCCCAAGCCCACCCACTTGCCAGGACTGGGAAGGGCGCGCCCCGAGGCCGGTGAGGCTCTGCTCTCGTCCCAGCCAGTCCCAACAGGCCTTCCCAGCCCCTCAGAGAAGCAGGTGGAAAGTGTCTACTGAGGCATGAGCCACCGGGTGGGAATGGGTGCCCCCCGGAAGGTCAGGCCATGGGATGGAGGACCCAGACTAACATTTTCCAAGTCAGGAAGGAGTGCTCCCTGGGGGCAGCCCCACAGGATCAAAAGCAGGACACGGTTTCAGCCTCGGAGCCTCCCCACCACCTGCCTGCCCCTGCCCCATGGAGTGTCAGGACTCGCCGTCACTGGGATCCCAGCCAGGCTGGCCCTTCTCCAGTCCCGAGGCTCCCAGACCCTCAGATGCTGGGACTCACCCAATTATCTAACGGGAGGGAACAGTTACGTAAACTGTGCAGCATCCCTCCATGGAAGAGCGGCCGTGTAAAGATGGCCACGGAGAGTTTTAGCAACAGGAGGAATGCGGCTGAGCTAACTGCTGAGTGAAACAAAGCGCTTACCGTCGTTGTACTGCCTACACTCTCAACTCAGCCAGGAGTGAGAAAATGCAAAGGAAAGAGACTAGACTGGATTGTGATGGTGGTTGGGCAACTGGATAAATGACTAAGAATCATCAATTTGTACCTTTTAATTGGGCAAATCTTAGGGTGTACAAATTACACTTCAATAGAGCAGCTTTTTAAAAATGGAAAGGAGTATAGCAACACGTCAATAGGGATGAACTCCAAGTGGCAGAACTGACTGGGTTTTTTATTTTCTATTTTATTTTCTTTATTTCCAAAATTTCTATCATAATAAAAATTATTTTCATCAGCAGCAAAAGAATCACTTCTTAAAACTTGAGGACTGTACAACTCTGATTCTAAAGTCCTTCTGTGACCTGAAGAGTCCACCACAAAGGTCTCTGAATCCTCTCCCGAGTCCACTCCCCGGTCCCAGACCCTCAGGGGTGGCTTTCAGGCAACATCTGGGACCCACTGCCGCCCAGCCCAGACCTGCTCTTTCCCACACCCAGGGTCCACAGGGTGGGGCTCTCCCCTGCCTGGTGCCCCGCCCCGGCTCTGGGTGACCCCTCACCTCGGGACGTCAGGCGGTTGTTCTGAAGGTTCAGAGTCTCCAGGCGATGCAGCCGGGAGAGCTCCTCCGGGTAGATCTTCTCCAGCTGGTTGTTCTGGGGGTCAGGGGTGGGAGTGGTGAGGAGGCAGCATGGGGGGCAGGCCCAACCCATCCTCAGCCCCAGTCCCTCTGTTGGGCACCTCTCTTGGGATTCTCCCCCATGGTAGACAGGCTCTGGGTGCAAGAGGCACAGCAGGGACCACAACAAACATGGGGGTCCCGCATTCTAGGAGACCACGTGGGTGTCCACAGGAGCTCAGACTTGTCCCACTGGGTGACAGCCCGTTCTCCCACAGGCCCACTTTTGGTTCCCTTTCTGGGCTGCGTCCCCCACTCCCCTGGCAGCACTTTAAAACCTGGGTGTGGTACCACCTCCTCCAGAAGCCTTCCCGGGTTGGATTGGGAGTTAGAGTAGGAGCCGCTCTGGGCTCACACTAGTCCTTCTATCTCCTTCTAGCATCCCCTCTACTTGTTTCGTTTACTGCCTCCCCCACACCTGGGAGGGCCTCGGGCAGGGTACATCCAAGTCCCCCCTATGTGCCCAGCACCCACACAGGACCAGAGGTGGAGAGCAGGTTTCCAGGAGACATTGTATGAACGGAGGAGTGCGTGAATGAGCCAAAAATAAGTGTTGTCATCAGCTTGTCCCTTTCCCTCCCACCTCTGCCAGCCCAGGCCCACAGGGCCGTGCGGTGAGCGGGTCACTTTCCCTCACTGGACCTGATCTCCTCTGGAAATGGATGTACAGCCCCTCCCTCCCCCAGGGGTTCCGGGCAGCACAGGGTGAGGGGGTGCCCCAGCACTCCCAGTCCCCATCGGGAACTCCTTGTCCCCCTTCCTAGACCTCAGCTGGAGAGAACACTGTCCTCTGAGCCGCCAGAGCCCTCTATCAGGGTCCACTTTGCTCTTGTTTTCCTGGCCTGCAAGGGTGTCTGAGGGTCAGCTGCTGGGCAGGTCTGTGTCCATTTTCAGACAAGGCCTGACTCTACGTACGGGCCTCAGCCAAGACTCCTCCCAGTGAAACAAAGCAGGTTATGTCATGTGCTCGGTGACCCAGACAATGATCAGAGGGGGGACACCTCAACGTGGAGCTAGATCCTCGTGTCTGACCTGCCCTAGCACCCCAGGCCTGGGGGTGGGGAGCCAGGAGCACTGGGGGTTCTGGACAAGCAGGGAGCGTGAGTGTGGGGGTTCTGGGATAGGAGCCGTGAGTGTGGGGCAGCCCCTGGTCACCACTGGCGCAGTGCCCATCTCACCTGCAGGGACAGGTGGTTGATATGCTCAGGCAGGTCCCCTGGGAACTCGCGCAGGTCGATACCGCCGCAGTCCACGACACCCTCCTGGGAGCAGGCACATTCTCGGGGGCAGTTCATGGTGGCTGGGCCAGGCCCCGGCTCCTCAGGCCTCAGGACCAGCACTGGCTCCTCCTCCACAAATTCGTTCTCTTCAGGGCTCAGGTTGTGGGCGCCGTTTCGGCCAAACACGGGGGCCCTCACCGCGAGCACCAGTCCCAGCTGCAGCTGTGGAGGCAACAGCAGCAGGAGCAGCAGCGCCCTGCTCCGGGCCATGGTGCCTGCAGGAGGGGTTGAGTCAGACCCACCTGGGAACCAGGGCTGACTTCACCTGTCAGGTACAGCAGGCACAGGGCTAGGGCCACAAACATCCGCATGGGGCCCTTGGGGCACGAGGCAGAGCCCACTCTGGATCCTGTCCTCAGCACGCATCTGATCTGGTGACTGCTGTTCTCACCCTCATCCCCCAAACCCCCGTCAGGGCTGCCCTCGGGAGGGATGGGGGTGAAGTGAAGGTCTGCAAAACCTCCCACAGCCCTCACCAGGCCTGGCCCAAAAGAATCTGTACCCTCCTCTACAGAAGGCCCAGGAAGCACTGTGCTGTGCAGGGCGTGGCCTGGGCTTTGCTGAGCTCTCCAGCAGGCAATGCTGGGAGGCCTGTCCCCCTGCAGCTGCCACAGGCCACGGTGGGCCGCAGGTGCCTCTCAGCTCTTCAGCTGGCCGTTCTAGGATCCTCAGATCTTGGCCTTGCCAGTCTTCCAACTCTCCCACCCACCTGCCCCAAGTATACAAGTCTATTTAGTAGTTCCTCCCTCCAGGCCTTGTTCCTTTTTCCTGGAATGCCCTCCCCTCTCTTGTGCAATCAGCAAGCTCTCCAAGAACCAATTCCAGCACTGTGTCCCCTGGGAAGACTCTGAAATGCCCCAAGGCTCTCCATTACTGTGTCCCCCCCCGCCACCCCCCCCTTGGCATGAATTGGGTTGGGTTATGAATACATAATGGTGTCTTTCTCCCACAACAGGGTAAGTCTGGGTGGAAACCCAGGCAGAGCCGGGCACAGAGTAAGCATCGGTGACTGGAGCTGCTGCTGCCTCTAGAACCTCCCAAGTCCCATTCCTGGTGTTGGACCCTCAGCTGCCCTCACCAGGGCCTGCTGTGCTCACAGGACCACTACCACCTGCAGGAGACCACTCCCAGCATGGTCCCCTGGGGCAGCAGGGAGGGGACCTAGAGGATAGCTTCAGGCCATTGAGGAAGATGCTGGTTCCATTGTCCCAACAGCCCATGGGCGGGGCTGGCCCCAGGAGTCCTCTCACTCAGAAAACCTCTCTGGGGTGGGTGATCAGTTGTGAGGGGTGGTAGCTCCTGGACACTGATGGTGGAGTCCCACCCACCCTAGTTCAAGTCACCGTCCTCCACTTCACAGCTCTGACCTCGCTGAACCTCAGCTTCCTCGTCTTAGTTAATCCACGTGAACTCACAGCTTCTGCGAGGAGTCCATAAGTAACAGCCGCAAAGCACCTGGCACCTCTCAGGTGATGTGCTGCTCTCAGTCTGCAGCGAATACAGACGCAGGTCTGCGGCAAGTATCTGGGCCTGGGGCACTGCTCCTCAGTCTGAGCCCTGAGTAGGGTCTGCCGAGATGGCGGGCCTGGGAGGTAAACTGGAAGCTTGATGAGGACACGGCTGACTGGTTAAGAAGGCGGGCTCTGGAGCCAGACAGCCGGCTGCAAGCTCAGCCCTGGCTCTTACCAGCTGTGGGGCTTTGGGCGAGTGCTGTCACCCTCTCAACCCCAGCTTACTTACCTGTCCCTGAGCTGGTAACAGGGATGTCCTAAGGGGAAGAGTGTGAGATTCAGTGGGATGAGCACACTGCATTCAGTAAGTGCTCAATAAGTGTTAGCTCTTCCCACCATGAATATCTGATCTGTGGGCCTTGTTCGCGTTTCAGCCACACCACTGCCCACTCCAGAACCCCCTGCTTCTTACCCATCCCTATTGTGCTTGTGGTCCAGTTCCAGGCCCACCTCCTCCCGGAAGATTTGAAAGGTGTGAGGAGAGAGAAGAGGGGTGGCAATCAGGCTTGCTTGACCCTAAAGGTCCCCAAGGCCTAAGCAGACTTGGGCCCCAGCCCTGGCCTGGCAGAGAACCAGGGAGCCCAGCACACACAGAGTCCTGGGCTGCAGCCTGGCCCAATGCCCACCCTACCACGTACTTGCTGCCCCCGTCCCCTGACCAAATGGACAATAAATCCTCAGCCAGTCTACAGACCATCATTCCCTTGGCACAGTATAACCGCCAGCAAGCTCAACAGCCTTCAGTCCCTGGGTCCACCAGCACTAATCTGTCTGACTCTGCTCAGAACAGGACTCTGAGAGGGGGAGGGGGGCACAGGCTCAGGCCCCAAATCCAATCAGGGCAAAAGGCCAGGGAAAGGAGGCTCTCCAGGCATCCTGTGCACTCATGGACCAGCTATTTTCCTCCTTGGGTTTTGTGTCTGTATAGGTCTGTAAACTGTATCTGTAAAAATATGTAATTCATGTTAACATTATGGGCCATATTGAAAATGTTATCATCACCACTTTATGGATGAGGGCGCTGAGGCCCAGTGGGAGTGGCCAATGTAACACAGCTGTTAAATGGCAAAGCTGAGCTCCCAGCCCAGGTTTTAACCACGATGCTATGGTTAATGCAAAATACAGCTGGGCACTGAGGACCAAGACACACCACTCAGGGTCGGCTCTGCCCTTAAGAAGCTCACCCTTGAACTCATCCAATGTGGCTGCCACATGTGGCTACTGAGCTCTTAAAATGTGACTAGTTTAAACTGAGAGGTGCTCTATGTGTAAAATGTAGTGTACATGGGTTTCAAAGACATAGTACAAAAAAATGTAAAATATCTTATTATTATTAATGATCATAAAATAGCTCATTTATCTTTTTTCTTCCTTTTTTGTTTTTTTTCCCTCACTTGAGGATATTTTTAAATTTATTTTTAAAGAGAGAAGAAGGGGGAGAGAGAGAGAGAGAGAGAGAGAGAGAGATTGATCTGTTGCCTCCCATACATGCCCTGATTGGGAATAAAATCCGAAACCTAGGTATGTGCTCTGACTAGGAATCAAACCTGTGACCTTTTGGTATATGGGATGATGCTCCAACCAACTCAGCCATCCGGCCAGGACACTCATTTATTTTTTTATTGATGACATGATAATATTTTGGACCTACTGAGTTAAGTTATTAAAATTAATTTTACCTGTTTCATTTTACTTTTTTACTGCGGCTTCTAGAAAATTGTACATTGCATATGTAGCTTGCATTTGTGGCTCATGCTATGTTTCTTTTAGACATTATGAGTAGATTGTGTGATGAAGGGAAGCTAAAGTCCATGGGAACCCAGAGGAGGCCTAACCCTGCCTGGGGCCAAGACGACTTCCCAGAAGAAGTGATGCCTCGTCATAAAAGGCAAAGGGTGATACAAGCAAGGGGTGCACAGGCCCAGGGACAAGAGAGCCCCGGTGATGACCTCTAAAAAGCTCATCGTCTGGGAGAGGGTGGAGACTGGGAGTGATGCAAGTGGACAGTGGCCACGGTCCAGGCGAAGAAGGGACTTGAGAGCCAGATTAGGGAGAGTGGCCCGTATCTGTGGGGAGAGGAGCGGTTGAAGAGGAGTGTGGTGTAGGCAGGCTTATGGATGGCCCGTGTGGAGCTTTCAGAGGCTGTGCAGGGGTGCAGGCACCAGCTGCTAAGCCTGATCTGGGCTCACAGGGAGGTGCTGGGCGGAGAGGGAGCTGGGTCTGGGGGAAAGGAAAGACAGTGCTTGAAGAGTGGTGACCCAAGTGCCACCCCTCCTCCTCCCCCCGCTTGACCGGTCACCCTAGGACCTGGGAACCCTGGGCAACTCCAGCTCCACCACCTGGTTTGCCGTGTGGCCTTGGCTGCATCACGGACTCATCAGAGTCTCAGTTTCTGGTGCTGTTGTTCTAAGAATGTTAAGCAACCTAAGTCCCCAGGCCCCTCCTAGGTGCCCCGCCGTGTTGGAGCTGTGCGTGGAAGAAGAGAGAACAGACTCCTGCGTGAAGAGTTCCCCTCACACCTCGGGAAACAGCTCACACCTTTGGGAACGCTCTGAGCTCTGTGTGGGCAATGGCAATGGGGACTCCTCATGAGGATGAAGTGACATGACATGCCCGGCTGGAGCTGGCACTCAGCAGCTGTGGCATCCACACCCGGGGTTATTGCTAGTGTACCTGGGACCCGCTGCCCCGCCACCCCAATTCTCAGTGCTCTGAAGGGCCAAGTATGGGATTAAGGCAGGAAGAAGACGGAAGGGGAGGGTAGGTCCCCAAATCAGGAGACAGAGCCTCAACCCCCAGCACCACCTCCTCCTCCACTCAAATTCAGTAAAGACTCGCTGATCCACTGCTCTGCATCAACTCCCACAGAAACCCCAAGACTAAGAAACTGAGGTGCAAGGGGTGCCCACTGCTGCCGAACCCCAGCAGAGTCCTACTCGAACGCCCCTGATCCGGGAAGCTGCTCCTGCTCGCGTGGCTGGGTTAGGGAGTTCCTCTGGGCTCCCACAGCACCCCTGGCCCACATGGAGTGGGTCTCAGGAAATGTTTGCTGAATAAAGAAATGAACTTGTGAAAGGCAGAGTTGGGAAAGATCTGCAGCATTATCTGGTCTGATTCCCTCCGTTTACAGGCAAGACCGGGACTAGAATGTGTCTTCTGACTCCTGCCAAGAGCCTTGAGCTGGTCTTGACAGCTAAGTACGAGTTCCCCAGGTGGCAAGGGGGGGGGGGGGGGAAGGCACTCCAGACAGGGGGGAGGGGCTGCGCCAAGGCACGTGTGGGGGTGGGGCGGAAGGCGGTATGCGTAAAGAGGGTCCACAGGATGCAGGTCCAGGTCTCCCAGCGCATCCGCCACTGTGCTAACGGGTTGGTGATAGGGCGCCATCAAGATTCCAGGCCGGTCATGAACAGAGCTCTTACGCATGGGCTCTGCCAGGTCTAAAGGTGCCACCACCCGTCACCTTAACCAACTCCAGGTAAAGGGACACAGTGCGCTCCCACCAGCTCCCATGAAGGCATGGGAATCTGAAATCCTCGGCTAGAGTACATTGGGCCCTGGGCCTTCAAAGGGGAATAGGCCCGCCCAGCCTTAATTTTTCCTTGGCCGCGAGGGCCGAGGGCCGAGGCACAGGGTGCGTGGCCCCGGTAGCTGGAGATGCCCACGCAGCCGCCGGCGCGCACCGCTCCCTCTGCGCCTCCCAGAGCCGGGCCGTCGGCCCCGCGCGCACACCCGCCCCGACTCCTCTTCTGAAGTTCGG
>NW_005871085.1:7471462-7499240 GCF_000147115.1 Myotis lucifugus | reverse complement strand
TCAGGAACTAGGATAAACCCTCTGAACATTATCCCTGGCTCCCCGGGGCTCCATCTCGGAGCCCTCTAACTTGTAGAGTCCCCGGGACAACGCCGTGCCCAGCCAGCAGAAACGCGATCTCCAGAAGCTCCGCAGAGCTCAGCGGGTTCGTTCCCATTCAAGGCCCCGCCGTGCGCTCGGGCGACGCAAGTTTTGTTGTGGGGTTTCTCCTCGCCGCCTCTCCTCCGCTCGCCCCCCCGCCCCGCGTACATCTGCCGGACTCCGGCCTCCTCCGGACACGGGCGGAGGGTCCCCATAGGCGCGAGGGAGGGGAGGCCTGCCCGTTCCCCACCTTGGACGGGACCGGGCCCCACTTCCAGGGGAGGCAGAGCCGCCGGACCGACCCCTCTCCCCGTCTCGGCCCTGGCGGGACCGCCGAACCACTCCCCTCCACCCGCGTCCGCCCCGCGCCCAGGAGACTGGAAAGGCGGGGTGTGTGGCCCACACTGCTTTCCAGTCCCCATCCCTCCGCAGTGGAACTGGACCCCGTTTCGGCCCCGGCACCTGAGTGAGGGACGGGAGAGGGCCCCTCCACCAAGAGCCTCTGCGCTGTTTCTTCCTCATGACGGGTTTGCAACCGCTCCAGGCGCAGTACCTTTCCGTTCCCTCTCCCACCCCGGGGTCCTGGGCCGTGGCTAACAGGGCCGCCAGCCAAGACCCTGCTGGGTCGCTTCCCGGAAAAGTTCCCGGCCCTCCCCACACTCCTTACCCCCTCCTCGGCCCTGGGCCCACAGCCTGGTCAGCCTTGAAGGATGGTAAATGGGGCAGGGAGTGGGGTGCCTGTGGATCCCCGTCGCGGGGAGACGATGGGGGTGAGGAGTGAGTCCTCCCCATGTTGCTCCCAGGAGCTGAAAACGTTTCCAAGTCAAGGAGCATTAACTACTAGCAGCTGAAGCAACACTGTTGGCGCCAGGGGCTTTGGCAGTTGAACGGGGTGGGGCTGAGTTTCGGTGGTACTTGGCACCCCCACTGCCCAACAAGGCTCTCCCCCCATACCTGCTCTGGCCTTGTGGGCAGGGCACACACAACCACCTTACCCAGCTGCCCACCTGCTGCAGAAGGAGAAGCAACTCAAACTTGGGATCACTTGCTCAACCTAAATTGCCAAGGCCGTGAGAGAATGAATGAATGAATGGATGGATGGATGGATGGCTCATGTGAAAGCTCCAGGCCTTTCACTGGCTTCTGCTACCACATCCTGACTGTACCACATGCATTACTCTGCACTTGTCACAACCCTGCAAGAGAAGCATTTGCTGTTGCCCCCATTCACTGCTAAGGAGACAGCCTTAGAAAGGATGTGGATGGGTAACTGAGTAAAATGGCAGTTTATCCTTCCCCAAAGCTCAAGTTCTTTCCACGATGGAAACAGGTAGGTAATTTGAGCAGGCAAGTGCAGAGGCTGGGTTCGAACCCAGGACTGTTTGTTTCCATTATCTCAAAAACTCAAGAATTTAACAAGAATGGGAAGGGGAAATATTTTGCCTTCTTTGGTCTCATATTCTAAATCTGAGCTCAAATTTATGAGCATTGGTATGATTCACAGACTGGACAGGGGCCAACATAGAGCTGCATCTCGTGTCTTCTCAACATTGAGCTTAGAGTCAAGTGGAGCTAGAACAAGGGCTACTGGTTTGAATGCTCATGAATTAAAGAAAACCTTCTAGAAGAACAATGAGAAATAGCACATACCAAGTTCCTACTAAGTGCCAGGCACAGTGTTAAATCCTTAAATATCTTCATCATCTCACACTGTGGGGAAGGTATTCTGTTTCCTGTAACTGCGGAAGCCAGCCAGAGGGCACACCACATACCCGGCCCCCCTCCCGGACCCCAAGAAATAGGCTCTTCTGTGGAATGCCAAGCCAGTGCATGCCCACACCTGCTCTGTGGCTGCCCAGTGCTGTAGACACAAGCTAAAATCACCTGTCTGAAGTATAATATGGAGGAATCACTTTGAGTGTCTCTGGTGGGAAATGGGGGCGACCATGGTGCTCTCAAAGCAAACCCTCTAACTTGCAGAAGGGCTGTAAAGACAGAATTGATTTTGAATGGCAGGTTTCCTGAATCTACTTGTGCTGCCCCCTCTGTTTCAGCTTCCGTTTAAGTGTATAGTGTCAAGAACCAGCTTCGGACTTAACTTGTGTTCAAATCCCAGCTGGGTCCAAAGGAAGATAAAAGTAGTACCTATACCTTCCCGAATGTCTACATTACTGAGAACATGGGAGCAGAGGACTCTGCACAGCACCTGGCACATGGTAAGTGATCAATAAAAGGTAGCTGCTGTTCTTATAAACCATCACCAAGACCTGACTAAACATGCAGGAAGCGGGTATTAAAATAGAAATGACACGTGGCAAGGATGATACAGAAACCTCTGCATTGCCCAGGATTGGTGCCTTCTAATTCAAAACAACAAGAAACAAGAACACTCAAGAGGGAAGGAGTAATGACATACATGTGGCCAGAGAGCTCGGAGTAAAGGAAAAAAGACTGTCCTGGGCGTCTGATGAGGGAAAAGGGGACATAAGAAATAAGATCAGGGAGAAGAGGTGTTGCTATACTTCATCATCAGAGAAGAAAGCAATTCCTCTTACTCTGAGGACTCAAAACTTTTCCTTATTAAGTAGAGTAGCAGAGTCCCAAATACCGAGCTATGGCAGCAGCTTGATTTTCTGGACATTTAGAAATCAAATCACATGGTGTTGTCTTGTGTATATGGATTCCATCTGAAGGATCTCAATAAACGACATTACATAACAAGCAGGGTATGATGGAAAAACCACAGGCCAAGTCAGGGACAGAAGTCTTCTGGGCTCCTGCAACATCCCATACAAACTGCTGTTGGACTTTTCTGCCCTCTATTGTTTTCGTCTCTTTCCCCCACTGGATTGTAAACCCTCCAGGGCAAAAACCTTATGTTCTGTAAAGTCCCTTTCTAGCCCCAAAACACCATCATTGTCAGAGGCTGAAGGAACCTCCAAAGATGTCCATACCCTAATCTGTAGAGCCTGTGAATACGTTACCCTACACGGCAAAGGAACTTCAAATGGGAGATTACCCTAGATCAGCGGTTCTCAACCTGTGGGTCGCGACCCCTTTGGGGGTCAAACAACCCTTTCACAGGGGTCGCCTAAGACCATCGAAAAACACATATATAATTACATATTGTTTTTGTGATTCATCACTATGCTTTAATTATGCTCAATTTGTAACAATGAAAATACATCCTGCATATCAGATATTTACATGACGATTCATAACAGTAGCAAAATTAGTTATGAAGTAGCAACGAAAATAATTTTATGGTTGGGGGTCACCACAACATGAGGAACTGTATTAAAGGGTCGCGGCATTAGGAAGGTTGAGAACCACTGCCCTAGATTGTCCAGGTGGGCCTAACCTAGTCATACCAGCTCTTACAAACAGAACTTTATCTGGCTGGAGGTAGGAGAGATGAGGCAGAAGGGGTCAGAGGACTCAACTAGCTTTGAAGATGAAGGAAATGCAGGCAGCCTCCAGGAGTTGAGAACACCCCAGGCTGCCAGGCTGCCAGCAAGGAAGCAGGGACTTCAGCCCCACGGCAGCACGGAACCGCGTTCTGCCAACATCCCGAAGAGCGTGGAGCAGATTCTCTTCCAGGGCCTCCAAGTAAGAGTCCGGGGCAGCCAACACCTTGACTTTGGCCTCATGAGATCTGGAGCTGAGAAGCCAGCCAAACCGACCCAGACTTCTGAACTACATACATTTGAGTTAAGCCGCTAAGTTTGTGATCATCTGTTACAGCAGCAATAGAAAACTAATACAAACGTTAATAATTAAAACTGCATTTTCCCACACATCATTTCACTGAACCTTCCCAATAAGCATGATAGTGTTATTGGCTCCTTATTTTAGGGAACTGGCACTCAGGGAAGGATAAGCAACTTGCTCAGGTGACCAGCTAACAAGTACTTGAGCCACAAATCAAACTTTGGTCTTCAGGTTCCAACTCCAAAGAGAGCTGGGTCCCGCACTGCAGCTACCATCCTGTGGCCTGAACAGTCTACCTTAAGATAAATAAGAAATGGACTAAAAAAAAAAAAAAAAAGGACAAAAATGAAAGAAAATCAGGCTGCTTTCACAGTGAAAATGTAAAAGCTTTTGGATTCTCCTTTCTGTTTCTTCCAAAGATTTCAAGTCGGGGAACAAGTCAGAGTATAGACAAGTAAACATAAGAAGGTTCACGTCTCCTTTCTGGCCCATAGAAGAAAAAAAGGTTTTGATAAACGGCAAAAGGAGAAATCCTCAAAAGAGTGGCTGTCAAGGAACTATTTCCTCCCATTGAGATGCTCTCTCAGCCATTGCTAGGGTACGTCTTTCACAATGAAATGCAGCGGGTTTAGGAACATCTCTGGTTGGAGAGTTCAGTCCACTCGTGACCAATTTTTATTGTCAGGGAGTTCGTCTGATTTTCAGTCTGAAATTTCCCTTTTTATATTTCTTCCCTTTACTTCTAATAACAAAGAAAAAGAACTCTCCCCTTTGGTCTTCCCATTTCTTAAATATTGGTGAACTGTTATCAGACTCTACCCTTGGATATCATTTTGCCAAGCTGAAGTCTCTTAAATCAGCCTTTCTCTTCTACTGCTGTGCCGTCATGTCTGAACTTCTTTTCCACTTATTTAAGTTCTAATGAGGTGTTTAATCCTGAACCAAGAGTTCTGTACACTACAGAAGGGGCCATATTCTAAAAGGTGAATTATACAATAACCAACTTGGTAGTTGGTTAGAACATAACACTACTGCTTGCTTCTCCGCCTGCAATTTAAATAAATAGCAGACTACAATGAATTTCCCCCAATTTTACATAAAAGCTTTTGGCCACAAATTCAGGAACTAAAAGGTCAAGTATTTACTACATGCTGCTGAAAACAGCACTGTGAATATTTACAAAGTATTTAAATGACTAGTAATAGAACAGACAGACTAAATAGACATTACTTTTTGCAATAAGTTTTGGATATGATACATTTAAAAAGTATATTTCTCCAAGAAGTCTGGCTAAAACTCCACACCATATTAAACTTCCTGCCAAATGGAATCAGACGCCACATTTCTTAAGGTCCAGAAATCTGGCCCAATATTCTCTGCTCTTACCAAGAACTAAAGAGCTGTTTGTTTGCAGCAGTCTCCAGATAGATATTAATACTGGACCTTTCCAGTAGGTTTTGTAACTCTCTATTGAGAAAAACTCTAAAATTTGGCCAGACGTGGCTATGGTTCCTGATCGCGCATAAATCTTTCAGGGCCCTCATTAGCTGTTTAGTACTATAACCCAACTTCCCAATTCATATCAGTGGGGTCTCTAAGCACACTCAATCCCACTGAGTAATTTACCCAGAGGTACAATCTGGCTGATTACCTCCCCCCCCCCTTTATTTCTAGACAATAACATCAAGCAACTTCTTTGTGCTCAAAGAGCAACCGTACCATGGGCAGCGAGAACTATAATCTTTGGCTGAAATGCAAAACTCCTGAACATCAGACAAATAATTCTAAGTTCATTCACTTAGTTACAGATACTATGAAATGTTAATGATTCTTGAGGAAAAATATAAGAATATAGACAGTCTATTAAAAAAATGCAACTTGTCTCCAATCCTGAAGCCAGCTGATTATCTGAACTCAAGGATTGTCACAAAATGTTCCAATGAATAAATTGCTTCAGGTCAAAAAAATTCTTTTTCTCAAATAACATTAGGCACCACCTACCTACTGAGTACCTACTGTGTGTTTGACATTTGACAACGAGAATTGCTAATCCTCACAAACAACAAGGTGCGAGGATTATTATTCCCTTTTTACAGAGGGAAAAACAGGCTCAGAGTCATTACCTCTAAGTCCCAAAGCTTCATGAATGCCCAATCTAGGACCCAAACCCTCATCTGGTGGGCTCCAAGTTCTCCCACTATACCAGACTGCTCTAAGTGTATTATCTTCTGAAACTGCTTACGTTTCAGAAGATAAAGCTGTTAATTATAGGATTTAATGTCGTATTTCTTTTTTTCTAAGGTAATATATATGAGAAAAATAGAAGTTTATATGTGATCGAACCTTTGAAGGTATTTTACAATTTAAAAAGAACTTTAGTGATCACTGTCTAATCCTCATTTCTTCAAGAAGCTTTTACTCATGTGTATTCTGGCAGACATGGTATTAAGGCTAGAGACATGAAGATAAATGACATAGAGTTTCTTCCCTTAAGGTATTCACAGTCTAATGAGACAATTTTTAAAAAATGTAACAGCGTCCGCCTTGTGGAGAGGAAGAAACTGAAGGCTGGTGAGGGTTAAGTGCCTTGTCCTAACTTAGCTTCCAGGAGGCAGACTGGACCTGATTCCAGATTCTTCTGATCCCACCTCACTCTGCCCCCACCACCTCCACCCTCCTCTTCCTAATCATGCTCTCTGTTGTTTTTCCACATATGCAACAAAGACTGTGGAAGCCCGAGAGTTGGAATTGTCTAGACAAGTACAGCAACAAGACCACTGACTCTAATGCATACAGAACCCACTAGGCCACCTTGCAAAAAACATGTAATAAAACCACAACAAAGTGACTTTTCATATTTATTACTTTGGGCTGCTTCAATCTTCCGTTGAACTCTGTTCTGAGAAGCTGCAAATATTTTCAAAGAAAGAGCAGGACAGGTCATGCTAATGGAGAATTTTTAATGTTCTCTTTCATCATCAGGGCACCAGAGGGTCATTGTAATAGAGAATGCATTTCTGTGGCAAGGTCCCTATCCTCAGAGATTGTTATTCAGCTTATCTTATTTACTCACTTAATGACAGTAAGCCAAGACTTTGTGCTGAGGGTATCAAAACAGATGCATGTGATGCAGTTCTCCCTGCCCTTAGGGAGCTCTCTGTTCAGTGGAGACAGAAACAAAATTATTACAAAGGAATGGTTAGCTCTATTCTGTCACTACATAGGTGACAAA
Organism: Myotis lucifugus; assembly: GCF_000147115.1. Taxonomy (NCBI): domain Eukaryota; kingdom Metazoa; phylum Chordata; class Mammalia; order Chiroptera; family Vespertilionidae; genus Myotis; species Myotis lucifugus. The sequence continues at coordinate 7,492,216 of NW_005871085.1, read as the reverse complement.
CAGGGACAGCTTCCTGAAAGCTAAAGGTATGAAAAGGATTTTGCCACATGGATAAGGTGAGGGGCAGGGACAGGGAGAAACTGGAGAGGATGGGCAGAGACCAGCATGTACAAGATGGCCTAATTTAGAACCAGAAGAATTAACTAAAGTGCTTGCTCACTACCAAATGGAACTCTCCTGTTCTTACTCATAGCTCTTTACGTAACCAGTTCCCATCTTGCTTTTATCCCTACTACTCTACTGAAACAGATTTCGTAGTGATCACCAATGACCTCTATGTTGCCAAATTTAACCCAGTAGATGATTTTTAGACATCATCCTACTCGACCTCACAGTAGCACAGGACACAGTTGATCACTCCCACTTTTTGGTTTTACTGTACTCTCTTCTCCGGAAATTTCCCTCCACCTCTCTAGCCCCTCTGCCTCATCCCCACTGCCAGATTCTTCCTCCTCTACCTGATCTGTAAAGTTCCTCAAGGCTTACCTCAACCCCCCTCCACTCCCTAGGTGATGTCAGCCATTCCTGTAGCTTTAAAGACCACCCCTATGCTCGACTTCAGAATACATCTCCAGCCCAGCCAGCATGGCTCAGTGATTGAGTGCCGACCTATGAACCAGGAGGTCACTGTTCGATTCCCGGTCAGGGCACATGCCCAGGTTGTGGGCTCAGTCCCCAGTGTGGGGCATGCAGGAGACAGCTGATCAATGATTCTCTCTCATCATTGATGTTTCTCTCTTTCCCTCTCCCTTCCTCTCTGAAATCAATAAAAATATATTCTTTTAAAAAAGAATATTTCTCCAAGTTGACCTTACCTCTGAGCTCATCCCGTAAATCCAATTGCCTGCTTGCTAACTCCACTGGTAAATCTCTCAGGCATCTCAAAGTTAACAAGTTCCTAAGTGGAGCCTATTATTTCAACCACTCTCCCTAAAACCTGCTTGTCCCCGCATCATCCCAGTCATGACCCGCTATTCACCCGGCCTGTCACTGGAAGTCATTCTTGCCCCTACATCCGGTCACCAAGTCTGTCAGCTCTACCTCTGCTTACTTTTCCACTTCTATTTCCATCACTGGCACCCTATTCCAGGACACCATCTTCTTGCACCTGGGCATCCACTCCTGCCCCCTACCCTCAGTACATTCTCCACAGGGCAGCTACAGTGAGTTTAAATCATTTCATTCCCATGCTTACAGCCCTTCTGTGATGTCCTTCAGTTCTTTCACAAATATCCCAACTCCATTCTCTCCTTCTGGTACATGGTAAGATTGTGAAGTTGGGGGGGGGGGTGCCTGTGACTTTCTTTGGATAATGAAGTGGGAGTAAGAGTGATCTGGAACACTTCTGGGTGGAAACTTTAAGAGCCAATGTGCACTTTACCTTTTCCTCTTCCCCTGCCATGATGGTCACAATGCTCCAGAGAGCAGCTACTCCCTTAGCCCGATTCTTCACTTAGGATATGATGGCAAAGTGGACATGCAGCATGAGTGAGAAATAAACACACATGAAGCTACACCTTCAACAGCTCCCAACTGCACTAAGAATGACATGCAAACTCCTTACCATACGAACAGATTCCAGATAACCAGCTCCTACGTACCTATCCAACCTCATCTTGGGCCTGTCCTTCCCATTCACTATATTCCACTCACATGGGCCTCGCAATTTCTGGAACACGCCAAATTTTGGAACAATATATGTCCTGCCAATTCGACTTCTCTTTCTACCCTTTCATGCAATGTTCTTTGTATGGTTCACTCCGCCACCTTTAGATCTCAGCTTAAATATTACCTCTTCAGAAATGTCTCCCTTACCACTTTATCAAAGGAGACCCCTCACTGTGATTCTCCATCCCAGCACCCTGACAATTTCCTGCATGGCTCACCACAGTCTGTAATTATTATTCATCTCTTTGACTGACTGTCTCTCCAACTAAGACTGTAAGTACTGTGAGGGGAGGAACTCACCACTATCTCCACTGCCTAGCACTGTATCCTCCACATAGCACCCTATATAAGGTAAGCATTTGATAACTATTTGTTCAATAAATGAATGAGTAAAACAAAGACTCAAAAAGTGGGACATTAGAAAACACTACAGACATCATATCACATATCAGAGCAAGAGGTAGAGGTAGTGGCGGGGACAGGAAGGGAATTCACATTTACAGTGAGGGGACTAAGAATGACTATGATGCACCTAACACTAATTTAGGTCATCTCTCTAGGTCCCCAATAATCATAGGACATCAATATTAGTATCTTTATAAGTCAGGCAACTGAGGCTCAACCTGCTCAAGTAGCAAAACCAATAACAGCAGCAGTTTTAATTACTAAATAATTTTCTATTATACATATAAGTTGCACTTTTATGCAAATACATTTCTACTACAAGAACCAGTTTTTGGTTTTGTTTTTTCAGGCTCATCCTAGAGCCTATTTCAGGTGTCACTTATTATTTGGGGATAAGTGAATGCAGAATAATGTAGTAAATCCAAACTACAGATAAATCAGACATTTTTGTGGAAAGTTTTTTCTTGAAGTCTTTCATCTCAGAATCAGAAGCTACTATGATTAGGAAATAGGTCTGTGTTCTAAATGCACTTTATGGGACTTGAATTAAGCTTATATTGGCTTAATTTGCCATCTTTCCCCATCACCAAATGCTATTCTACTTGATCACAGAAAAGCTCAAAGTTCTAAGGGGATCTGATCCACAGTCCTGATCAGCACAGGTTCCAACAAGCATCTAAAACTTAAATTGGCTTTTTGCCTCTGACCATCTTCGGGCAAAGTAACGTATTAACAACAGAAAGGTGGAGCCTGAATAACTCTCAAAAAGTGCTTCTGGGCTCTGAATAGACTCACAGGATGATCAGAGCATCAGAAACCTTACAGACCACCTACTGAAATCCCCTCTTTCAACAACTGAGCAAACAGGCCATGCAGGCAGTTACTTATGTGCCTGAGAAAAGCAAGAGTCCTGGCTCCTGGTCCAACGTTCCGACAACCCATGGCTCCCTAATGAAGACCTGCTGATTGTGTCAAAGTAACCAGGAGGCAGCGTCTAGATGACACAGATTGGAAATCCCTCAGTGTTTCTCTTTCTCTTCATCTCCTTCATTTAGACAACCCTGAACAAAAAGGACAAACGCAATAAAAACAAAGGAGATCAGGAAGAGCAATTTTAATTTTCTATTAAACATTCTTCCATTATTTTACCCCATATCTTACTGAGTTATAAGAAATAACATTAGCATTAGAAAAACTAGGAAGAAAGATAAATGTGGGTAATTATTCAACTAAACATATGAAAAGACAAATTATAATAGGATTGAACTTTATAAACTTAAATTAATGAGATAATTTTTAAACTGTGCATATCAAAGCAAATTTTATTAAAATAATTTAACACTGATTTTTCAGGAAGGCAACTAATTTAAAAATATTTTTATTTTAAAAATAGGCCTGTGTTCAGCTATAAAATTTCCCCCCAAGCTCTGATATTCTTTTATTTAGATCTGGGAAGAAAATACCATTCTGATGGCACAAAATGCCAAAATTTTAATTGTTTTAATCCCAGCACAGAATTGTAAAAACTATTAATGGAAAACAGATTAAGGTCATTAAGTGCACAACACTAATTTCTGGCCAGCTTCTGGTATTTGGTTTCTTCCCTAGTTCTCCCAAGGAAAACTTAAATTGAATCTTCAGCAGAATAATCCTCAAATATACTTCATAAGCAAAATGAGAGCTTTTGTTTACATAGTTTTTGGATTTTGCTGTTCCTAATTTTATTCTGGAACTCAATTTTACCCAAAACCATAATTACCATATTAACTTTGTAATGCACAGTTGTATGCAATTCAGCAAAGCAGTAGTACACCATCAGGCTCTATTTACCCAGAGCTTAGGAAAAACAGGATTGGTCACACCCACTTAAAAACAAATCTCATGCTATTTGTCAATGCTTGGTTTCAGTCTAAGTTCTGACAGTGAAACACATGGATATATATCTGTAAGTCTCATCTTGATTTTCAAAGGTAGGCACAGGAAGTTCTTCACAGCTTAGCTTTCCCCGGCTGGAGCTGAAGATTCTGTAACTTCATAGCCAGACCCATGTTGCCAGCGATTTTCAATTTGCCTTGAAAGAAGGCCTGTAAGTAAGAAAGAAACTTTATTACTTAGTGTTATTTGCTTTGAAATTGCTGATATTTCTAGACTAGCCAACCCTGAGATCACTTATTTATCAGGTCTCTTATACTTTCTTCAAAACATGAAACTCAGTGTCAGGAATAGATTTAGAACCAGATTCTTCAACAGGAAGGAACTATAAAAGCCATGCTTTGCTTAGCGCAGTCAAAAGGCACAGCTTTCCCAGATACCTTCTCTTAGAAACCGAGTCTGTTTTTACCTGCCTTCGCAGTGCCTTTTCCAACACCAGGCTAGGTGGGTTCACACTAGATTGGCTTTGTCTAAAGAATTACATGTGGGTAAGGAATATGAACTGAAAATTTCAGGAGTCTGCTGAGAGGAAAAAGCACATGCTTAACACACTCAGAAACTCTTGGAATACGATATGGATGAAATGTCACCAATTTCCCCCCCCCTCTTCGATCTTCATGATAAAGGACTTATCCCTACGGAGGGAGGCCGGCAGCCTGCTGAGACTGAGGAGCTTGTGTTAATCTTTGGCTCAATAAGAAGAATCAAACCAACCCGTAATGCAGAGCCACAATTTGTTCCATTTAACAACGGCCTGGGATTAGATCACATGATGCTTGCTAAATTTATCATGTAACAAAATCCCAGGAAAACTTGGGAGAAATTGCAAAATCGGGAACACAGCCTGATTTCCCTGCTATGATCTCAGTCTTTTCACCGGATTCTTAAAGTAAGGGCTAGATGCAAAAAGTCCCAGTCTTAGCTTTTTAACAAGTACATTAAGAAGTTAGGCGCTCTTCTGCCTCATCCAGGGGAATGCAGAGAGCCCTGCTTTTTCTACACCTTCTAGTAACGGTGACTAATTCCTTTTTCCCCCTCCTCTGTCTGGACAAACTAAATATTTCCTTCCTATATGGCACTCAGCCTTCTGTCTGATGACTTAAAGGTCAGGTGTCTCAGAACACAATATATTTAACATATGTCCTTTAAAAATATGAACCAGTGGTACCTGGAAGAGAAACTCACCATCCTTCCCTTTTTGAAATTAAAAGAGAAAATGACTATTTGCTAATTATTATAGAGAACACATGAATCTTCACCCTTCAGAGAATCCAAATATAAGAATCATTTTAATCTGGCCCTAGGTGTTCTTAATACGTGCTTGCTGCTGGAGAGCACACTGCTCTGTTTCAACTGTAGCCAAACACTGAAACTGTAATTTCCACTGCAGCTAATGGTTTCCAGTCAAATCCTCTACGGAGCATGAGGGAAGGCCATTAGCACATTAGTAGGAAGGTCTGTCGGTTTTTTATCTTTAATTCCTTTGGGTGCGAACAGGTGCTCAAGAAAAACAAGCTGACACTTCACTCTCCGAAATGGATTGTAAATAGATAAAGTGAGTGAACTCAGGGTGGCTGGTGTGTGAAGTCTGACCACCCTGCCAAGGAAGTGCATGGAGTGAGTGCACAGTGGGAGGAGGAGCAGTGGGTGGGAAGGAGGGTGACAGCCAGCTCCTATACTGGTGGCCTCTGTTCCGTCCAGATTTTTGGAGTAGGCTCAGTGGGTGGAAATGTCAGTGCCAATGGTGTCTATTCAGTTGAAACGTCACAAATGTACATCTCTCGTTTGTCAATGCATTAACTGAAATATGCTTAGTTGCTTAGATAAAAGCATTTTAAAAAGGAATACAGTGGGAGTCAGATTTCGTTGTTTTATCCAATCTCTATAATTACTAGGGGACCACAGGAAGACCTAAAACAAATCAGGCTGAGGCAACAACAAAGAAAGGTTACAATGGAAAGAAGCATCTGAGTTTCCTTTTTATTATCTATGGCTAATGGAAAGCTCTGTGTACAGTGCTCTATTCACCACTAGCAACTAAAGAATATAAGATGATAAATTCTGGAGACAAGAAGATAAGATGAGGTTTGTTCCTTTAAGATAAGCACAATCTAATGGGGAAGAGAGGCACATTAAGACTCATATAACCCTAGCTGGTTTGGCTCAGTGGACAGAGCGTCAGCCTGCAGACTGAAGGAAGGGTCCTGGGTTCAATTCTGGTCAAGGGCGCATGCCCGGGTTTCGGGCTCAATCCCCAGTAGGGGGCATGTAGGAGGCAACTGATCAAAGAGTCTCTCTCATCATTGATGTTTTTATCTCTCACTCCCTCTCCCTTCCTCTCTGAAATCAATAAAAATATATTTTAAAAAAGAACAAAAACCTCATATAATGTGGCAAGTGCTAAGCTAGCAGCCCAGGAAGTGGAACAGAAGAGGAACTGGCTACAGCTCCCCACAACTTGGAAGGAGGTCTTTGGAGATAATATCTGAGCTTAATTTGAGAGACACGGGGAGGACCGATTAGGCAAAGATACAAAATGTAAAAGGTCACTCCTGTGTTCACGCCTCGCCCTCCTTCCACCTGGATTGCTCCTATTCTCCATGTGTGCACCACTCACTTCTGAACCCCGAGGACTCAGGTCACTTGTCACTTCCTGTGGGCCTTTCTCTGAGAGCCCAGGAAGTCAATCAAGGCTGCTCCTTCCCCCACCCTCCCTGGCCACAAACCTGGCATGGCACCTCTGATATCTGGCTGCACTTACTCTTTTGCAGATCTGTCTTATACCAAACTGTGGATGCCCTGAGCGTGGGAAATATTTCATATTCGTCTGGGCATTTCCAGCACACAGGACCGTGTCTGGCACGTAGTCTCCACACGTGTGTCGTTTGTTAAGTGAACACTGAGTTTTGTGGGTGTGACCACTTTGCACTTCATGATATTGCAACAGGAGATAGAGTGGAATGGGCTAAAAGACCCACCCACTGGAAGGATGTAAGTGCCATTCGACTTACCGACTGAGGATTCATTTTACCCGTCATTAAAGCCATCAAGTCCGAGTCAGCCATTGTGATGGTGCAGTCAGCCTTCTTATCTAAAGCGGATATTTAGGAGAAGGAAAGAGAAAAAGGGAGGGTTCAATTTTATGTACACATTTTAGTCAAAGGCCACTGACTGCAACAGAAGCACACCCAGACCAGAGCAGTGTGGGGAGACGGGCACTCCGTGGCATTAGTCACAAGCAACCACAACATTTAACAAGAGAGAACTGACTACATAGATGATGGCTAGTGTAAACCAGTGGTCGGCAAACCCATTAGTCAACAGAGCCAAATATCAACAGTACAACGACTGAAATTTCTTTTCAGAGCCAAATTTTTTAAACTTAAACTATATAGGTAGGTACATTGTTATTAACTTAATTAGGGTACTCCTAAGGCTTAGGAAGAGCCACACTCAAGGGGCCAAAGAGCCGCATGTGGCTCACAAGCCGCAGTTTGCCAACCACTGGTGTAAACAATCATTTGTTCAACAGGTATTCTAAAAACATCCAGATATGCTAAGTTTTTTCTGAGTTTTTTTGAGGACTTTTACTGGCTAGTGTACTGACATTCTCAAGAATACTAAACGCAGAAAATGGATTTCTGCTAATATATCGTTGATGGTTTCATCTCTTAGATTTTTCCTAGTTTCCTATAAACTAGTAAACATGTAAGAGTTTTTATTTGTAAAAAATATTTTAAATGGAATCACACAATATTTATTCTTTTAGGTCTTGCTTCTTTTGCTCAGCATTGTAAGATTCATTAATATTGGGCCATAATTTGATAATATTTTGAATTCTAAATTATTTGTGCATATAGCACTAGTTCATTTTTACTATGTGACTGCACCAGAATTTACTTATTCATTCCATGGTTGATGCATCTTTGCAATGCTTCCATTTTGGGGCCTTAGGAATTTCCAAAATAAATGAAATCCATCTACAGTGACAGAATTAGGAATCGTGGCTCCTTTTGGGAGTGAGTTGTGATGGAAGGAGCTGTAAGGAAGGTTTCTGGATGCTGGCAACATTCTGCATCTTGATCTGGGACATACATTCATTCATATGTTATACATTCATTTGTTAACATCTATCAACTTGTACACTTCAGGTTGGACTTGGCCCATAGGCCACAGCTTTTCAACCCCCAAAGTAGATGATGGAATTACAGGAGAGTAATTTTTTTCATTTTCTCTATCTTTTCTGATTTTTTTTACACTGAGTAAATATTACTTATACAAAGTTTTAAAATATTAATTTTAATATCATCAAGGTTTCATGAAAAAAAAGCTGTACAACAAATGACTCTAATATCTCATTTGTTAAATCAGCCAGGTCGACTGTAGACAAATGAGAGGTTTCAGGTACAAAAGGAGAAATTCCCCAAGAAATCAAACTTATCGGCAGTATTTTAGGCAATAAATATAACAATAGTACTCCTCCTCAAGTTAAAGTTGGCCTCTCCTAGAAACCAAGTCACTTTCTGTCTCACAATTCTGTTTTATTTTTCTTCATTGCACTTATCTAAAACTACCTTATGTATTTTTATATATGTTTTCTGTCTATACTTGTCCACTAGAATGAAACTTCGTGGGGGCAGAGCCCTTGTCAGTTTGTTCACTGCTACAATTCTAGGTCCTTGAAGAGTACTTAATACATAAAAGGCAATCAATAAATGTCTTGTTGTATAAATAATTTAGAATTCAAATTACTATCAAATTATGGCCCAAAACGAATCAGATCATCTATGCCTCAATAACAGAGATAGGGGTTGCTATGTTCTAAACCAGCGGTTCTCAACCTGTGGGTCGCGACCCCTTTGGCAGTCGAACGACCCTTTCACAGGGGTCGTCTAAGACCATCCTGCATATCAGATATTTACATTACGATTCATAACAGTAGCAACGAAAAGAATGTTATGATTGGGTCACAACATGAAGAACTGTATTTAAAGGGCCAGAAGGTTGACAACCACTGTGTTTGTGCCTCCCCGGTCCCCGCCTCCGAAACTCATATGGTAGGAATCCTAATGCCCACTGCTCTTAGCAGGCAGGGACTTTGGGGTTATGAGGGTGGAGCCCTAATGGATGGGATTAGTACCTTATAAAAGAGACCCCAAGCCCCTTTCACCATGTGAGCCCACAGCCAGAGGGCACTGGCTATGAACCAGGAAGATGGCCCTCACCAAACATGACTAGGCACCTTGATCTTATACTTCCAACCTCCAGAACTGTGAGAAATAAATTTCTGTTGTTTATAAGCCACCCAGTCTGTGGGTATGTTTGTTATAGCAGCCCGAACAGATGAAGACAGGGATAAACTGTTAAATTATACCATGCCTGTATTATTAAATAACTAAAACAAGATTGAAATAAAAAGTTTTTATTATATATCTTACAACTCAGAGATAGCCCCTAACAAGAATGAGATTCAATAGCCATTCCATCTCTGCCTCTACAAAAGTTTCCCTTATTACTGGAAAAAGGTATGAAGCCTTGAAAATGAAAGAAGATGAAAGAATTGACAATCTTGAAAATCCAATTCTCTTGTAGCTATATAACATCAAAGAGAAGGGAGAAAAAAAGCTAGCAAATTGGACTTGATCCTAATGTTCTAAGAAAGGACTCTTAGTCAGTGAAAGGTGGCTTTAAGCAGTGAAGTCTGCTGCTGCTGCTACTATTGCTGCTGATGCAATATCAGCATTTACTGAGCTCTTGCTTATGCCAAGCATTTCACGTACATAACTCAGTTGATCATTACAACTCTATGAGGGTCAGAGAAGCAGATGGGCCAGGTGTGAAAGCAGATTCCTGCAGCTGAAGCCCATATTCCCATCTCTTAGGCTTTATGCTCCCTCTTGTTATAAGGATACAAATCCATTCAACAGCTCAGTTTTAATTGGGAACTTCACCAAATCATCAGCATCTGATGGATCTCATGCGTTCTAGTTCCCCACAGAGTCTTAGAGAAGTCTAATGTGTTCAATCAAAATTAATGTTTAATATCTGGGTTGGGAAGGAAGCAATGATTTACTGAGCACTTACTAAGCTATCGTGCTTTATGTACCCTATCTCATTTAATCCTCACAACAGTTCCATAAGTAGAAATTATTCTCACCATTTTCTAGATGAGGCGATTGGACTCAGGGAAGATAGACACCTAATAAGTGACAGAGCCAAGGTTTGAACCCAGGCGTGGGTGTCTCTAAGGCTAAGCTCTGTCTACTATCCCGTGGGGAAGGGAGATGCTGAGGCTTTCTATATCATGTTCCCCACAAAAGGGCAGAACTGACAACTCAAGTAAGTGCTCACAGGGCAGAATAAAGGAATGAAAGAATAATGTGTCATGTCAGATTAATCAAAGTTGGTTTCCTGAAGATATGCTATGTGAGTTGCTTCAAAGAAGAGGAGCAGAATTCATGGGCACATAGGCAGGAAAAAAAATTATGGAAAATGCACAAAGTCTAAAGTATAATCATTACCAAACTCTTAGAAAATAAGCAAATGAAATACATTTAAGTAATTCTTTGTTAACAGTAAGTTAATCCCTCAACGCTATGTGCATGCCAAACGTACTAGCAATTCTCTAAGATGCCAGTTCAAACTAGGACAGGTTATTAATGCTCTAATGTAGCTGATCTCTAACAAACGGGCACTTGTTGGCTGATGTAAAAGGAGCTGGCAATTTCCAGTGGTGGCTTTTACTGATTAAGTCCATGTTTCAGCACCACTCCTGGCTGCCAACATGTGTCAGTTTCAGCAGAAATTACCTTGCTCCAGGGTAAAATCCCTTCGGGTCTGGGATGGGGCACCTAATGAAGGGAGAGCTCATTGCCAGAGTACTTATGCAAGGAACAAGGTTTTCCTGAAGTTATGCAATAGCTTTCCATAAACATATTATCTCTCCTGACAAACACCAATAACAAAACAGAAAAAAATGAAATCACCTTAACATCTGCCTGGGCGTATCAGAATATAATCCTATAGTATCTATAACTCTTCAGTCATTAAAAAAAAAAGGCACTATTTCCCAAAAGTTCTTTTTATTTCTAAAAGGTAGAATCTAGATGAAGCAGCTCACAGAAGTTAAACATATAGCCATTTTCTATCCACTCATTTTGAGAAAAAAGACTACACATATAATCCAGGAACTTTTCACAACAATGCCATCCTTTCCACACCAGATGGATGGCCTTCCTACTGCTCAGCTTTTCCTTCAATTAATCTTTAGTTGACTCGGTATTTAACAGTGCATGTAGCATTGCTCTTAACATTTTCTCCTGTCACCAAGCTCTAAACTCTATTCCAGAAGTTCTGCCCACCTCCTATCTATTTCAAAATGCCCCTGAATACTTATCTACCCTCTCAGAGAAAGGAGGACCCATCCCTCCTTGCTAAGGCTAACCTTCCTTCCACCTGTGCTCCTGAGGTCAGCCTGTCTTCCAGGAGCACCCTCAAGAATGTATCAGTAATGAACTCTACCATCTTTGATAGACCTCCTTCTCCTACACAGCTTCTAGGTCCCAACTTCACCCAATATCCTTGGCAGTGGCCCTGTAACAGCATCCCCTTTTCTCACTGCCCACACTCAGGCGACCCTTTCTGCTCACAGACAGTGGCAACATGCATCCTCCTAGTTGCTCTCTCCTCTGATTTCTCTCTTCCCAATTCATCTAGTCTACTGCACTAGCTCGATCCTCTAAAACACAGCTCTGACTTTCACTTCTCTATTTTAAAAAAGCTTTTTTCAGATTCCCAATGGCTTGATTATATGTCAAATCACTTTCAAAGTTCAAAGCATGATATTTTAAACCCTCCGAAAAGCTGGTTCTCATCCATCATACTTCTTATGATGGCTCTCTCCAACAAGAGAAACCTAACATGCAATACAGCTACCACTTACTGAATGCTTACTAAGCACCATTCATTCATTCTGCTGTCCATTTTTAAATTATTTATTTTACTGAGGGTCCACCCTGTGTCAGGTACTATTCTAGGCAATTCAAAGGGGGGGGGGGATGAGCAGTAAGCAAGTCAATAATAGTAAGTAAAATATTATATGGTATATCAGATGGTGACAAGTACCATAAAGAAAAATAAAAAATGGTAATAGGGGTGTGATTTTTTTTAAATATACTTTTGATTTTTTACAGAGAGGAAGGGAGAGGGATAGAGAGCTAGAAACATCGATGAGAGAGAAACATCGATCAGCTGCCTCCTGCACACTCCCTACTGGGGATATGCCCGCAACCAAGGTACATGCCCTTGACTAGAATCAAACCTGGGACCCTTCAGTCTGCAGGCTGACACTCTATCCACTGAGCCAAACCGGTCAAGGCTGGGGTGTGATTTTAAAAGTGTGGTTAGGGAAAGGCTTCCTGAGAAGGTGACATTTGGATAAAGATCCAAAGGAACTGAGGGAACATGCCATGAGGGCATCTGAGAGAAGACAATTCCAGGCAGAGGGGACAAAGTAGAAAGCCCCTGAGTGGGACCCCATGTTCAAGCAACAGCAAGGAGGCCGGTGTGACTGGAGCAAAGTGAGGGTGAGTGTAGTCAGAGAGAGAAAGCTGGGGACAGGTCAGGTGGTGCCATTGTACCATTTTGAGCAGAGGAGGGTCACAATCTGACTTAAGTTTTTAAAGGATCATTGAAGCTGGTGTGTGGAGAAGAAATCTGCAGGGGAAAGATTAGAAACAGGGAGACCAGGCAAAAAAGTGATGGAAGCTTGGACCAAGGTGGTAGTGGTAGAGGAGGACAGAACGTGCTGATGGAGTAGACTGCGGAGTCTGAGAAAAAGAGGAGCCAGTGATGGCCTCAAGGTTTTTGGACTGAGGAACTGGTAAGATGGAGCAATAATTTGTCGAGACGGGGAAGACAGTGGAGGAGTACATAATTAAAAGGGAGTGGGAGGAAGATCAGGAGTTCATTCTTCTACATGTTGGTTTTGGGATACCTATTAAATATCCAAAGTAAACTTGTCAACTAAGCAACTGGATATACACCTTGAAGTTCAGTGGTTGAGTCCATGCTGATGATATCTGGGAGCCACCAGTGGAGAGGTAGTTTTAAAAGAATGAGACTAAATGAGATTTCCAGTAGATAGAACTGAGCCTTGCAGCACTCCAATGTTTAGAAATTTGGAGATGAGGGGAAAACAGGAAGAGGCCAAGAAGGAGTAGACAGTAGGTAAGAGGAGAGCCTGGAAGAAGAAGGATATCATGAGGGCTGGGAATCTAGCAACATGGCGGTCACCAGTCACCTTGACAAGAATAACTGTGGGATAGTGATGAAGTCAAAAGTTGACTAGAGTGGGTTCAAGAAAGACTGGGATGAAAGAAATGGAAAGCTATGAAATAAGTGTTTGACAGTAAAAAAAAAAAAAAGAAAGAAAGAAAGACAGACTGGGATGAGAGGGAGTGGAGATAGTGAGTATAGACAGGTTTTTCAAGCCATGGAGCCATACACTGGACCATGTACTTTACAGATTACTTAAGAGATGTTCCCTTAATCCTTCCATCAAACCTGTGAAACAGGTACCACTTATTATTCCCAGGTACAGATCAGAAAACTGAGGCTCACAGAAGTCAAATAATTTATTCAAAGTCAAAATCTGTGAGTGGCAAGGCCAGGACCAGAACCCAGGTTTGTCTAATTTCAAAGCCAAAGATTGGCGACTCTGTGATAGTTTTCCAATCTTTGGAAGGAGGCATCTGTGACCTATTCCGATTCCCAGGGATTCACTAGTTTAACAAGGTCCTAACGCCGCCCTTTTTTGGGAACACCAAAGCAGACTTCCATTTTCCTTTGTGAACTGACATGTTCCCGTAAATGAAGCCATGACTGCACTGACCTGAGTTGGGAAGCACTGATCCCTTGCCATTCTTCACATCCACCACCCAGGTGGCTTCTTTACCCCCAGGGCCATCCTTCACCTTGAAGGCAAAAATTCCGCCGATTTTCTTCACAAACTGTTCCCCTTCCTGGAAAGAAGAATAACACTAGGAGTTATATTAAGCTCATTTCTCTGGCTTTTTCCCCAGTCAAATTAAATGTTTAAATAGATACATGACGTGAGCAGCTGGGCCAGCAGGGGCAGTCCCCAAGCTCCCTGAAGATCTTTTACCCAGAAAAGTCTGAAAAGCAACCAGGCAACAACTCCCTCATCTGCCAAGCCTTTCACTAAAAATGGCTTTCTGGATACAACTGGTGAAAGGAAAAGGAGGATGGGGGTGGCAGGACAGCATTCTCTACTGAAACAGCCTTCATTGTCTCAATAACTTCTGAAAGATTCACTCTGGCATCTCCATTAATGTATGAGTCCCCACTCCCTCTTTTTTTTTTTTTCAGTTAAATTCTTTTACATACATGTTTGTTTGTTTGTTTGTTTCCCACAATTAAAGATACATGGTTCTGAGATCAAAGTCTTTTTTTTTTTTTGGTCAACCCATTTTCTGGATTGGTATAAAAAATTATGCAAATAATGTACCATCTACAACTTACTTTTGGATCATGAAGAATGAAGCTGAAAAAATAATCTCAGATACATCTCTCTGTAGTTTGGTCCCAATCCCCCTCCCTCTCCCCTTCATTCCCACGCTATTTCGTCTTCCCATACTGCAATATTTACTGATTGAAACAATGATTGGCACCAGACATTATTCTGGGCACCAAGAATATAGAAGTAGGAGTCAGAGGGATAAGTGATCATACACTATGACGACTATGACAATATACTGGGATAAAGGGAAACACAGGAGACTAGAGGAAAACAGAGGAACAGCTAAGCCAACTAGCAGGGTGAAGGCATAACACACCTTAAACATAAGATAATAAAATAATCATTTTATTACAATTATTTTTCTTTAGAGAGAAAACACATTTTACTGTGGAAAAATTAGAAAATATCAATAAGCAAAAAAGAAAATATAAATAATTCAGAATTTCATCACTCAGAGAAAATATTTTAGCATATGGGATCATATTATATATATTGTTTTATAATCCACTTTGCTATTTAATACCATTATCCTCATTATTGTATCATTAAATATTCTTCTACATAACTTTAAATACCACATATAGTATTTAATTGTAGAAGTGTATTATATTTAACCAATACTCTATTGCTTGATATTTGGATTAGTTCTAACTTCTGGCTCTTATAACAATGCTGTAACATTTGTTGACCTAAATCATTTTACATGGCCTCATTTGTATAAGATTAAGTTGCTAGAATTAATCTTTGCTACTTAAGAACACTGCATCTGGATTCAGCATAGGTTTAAATTCCTGCTCTACCGCATACTTACATTCCCCTGAGCAAGTTACTGAACCTCTCTGAGTCTCAGTTTAGATGTGAAATGACAATTACAGTGGTGTTATATAACTCAGAGTTGTATGAAACTTAAATTTTGTAAATACCTATAAAGCACAGAGTAGTTGCTCAATAAATGTTAGCATTTTCTTTTTGTTATTTTCCTCTATGATCTGTCTGCTATTTCTGTGCCACTATTATGACTTTATAATATACTTTACTCTTTAGTATAGTAAATCCCCATCACAATTACTCTCTTCCAAATATTCTTGGCTATTCTTGCATTTGTTTTGGACTTTTTCCTCTTCTTAGATATACATTTTAATCATTTAGTTAATTCTACCCCACCCCCACTCCCGCCCTGATAACACTATAAAATTTAGATGGGATTACATAAAATATACAGATCTGTTTAGGGGAGAAGTAGCATTTTTACAATATTAAGTTCTTCCATCCATGAATATGGTATATCTTCAAGTGTTCTTTGATGCCCCTTGGCAATATTTTGCCTCTTTCTTCCTTACATTGGTTTTTGTACATTTCTTGCCAGGTAGATTCTTAAATATTTCATATTGCTCTTATTAATAATATATTTCCCATTATATTTTATGACTGGGTTACTACAAATGTATAGAAAATATATTAATCTTTATTTATTTTGGAACTGGCTACTTTTTTAGTTTTCTTATCATTTCTAATAGTTTTTATTTCTCACCTTTTTTATTTTATCCTTATATCCCTATGATAATTTATTTCTAAGATTCTTCCTTTCGGTATCGTTTCATTCTTTTAACAAAGATTTAAGTGTTTTCTATGTTCAGGCACTATGATAAATGCCTGAAGTACTCAAATAATCATTATCCCTGAGGAATTTACATAAGCTAACATCAGATGCTAACCTCTATTTCTATGTATGCAGATGCAGAGCCTGATCTAAGTTATTCCTTCTTGTTGTGTTTTGTTTTATAACAGCTTTATCGAGATATCATTTACATACCATAAAATTTACCCTTTTAACCCTTTGAGTGCCAACCAATATCCTAGGAACTATGCTGAAATTGCCAAGGCATTTTACAGCAGTTTAGGAAAAAAATTAAGAATCGCAAGTAAATGAAGTTACATATTCAAAAACTTAAGGAAACCTTTACTACATTGACATATTTAGCAATATCATCATCACTAATAAAAGCAGACTTAGAACTGGACGCCATTTCGAAGCTTTGATAGCACTCCCGGCACTTTTGGCCAAAGACAGGAGGAGCGTAATTGCGCTCCCTGGCACTCTAGGGGTTAAAGTATAATTTAGTGGTATTTTAATATATTCAGAGTTGTACAACCAACACCACTCTCTAACTTTAGAATGTTCTCATCACCTCAAAAAGAAACCCATACCCATTAGCATCACCCCTCCACACTGATTCTTCCCTCCTGCTAGTCCCTGGCAACCACTATCTACTTCTGTCTCTGTGGATTTGCTTATTCTGGACTTTCCACATAAATGGAATCATGCAATATATGGCTTCTTTCACTATGCATAATGTTTCTAAGGTCTATCTAGGTTGAAACATGCAACAGTAATTCCTTCTTTCCTGTGGCTCAGTAATATTCCATTGTATGGATGCAGCACATTTTGTTTAGTGATTCATCAGCTGATTGTTCTTTCTCCTCTGCAGCTATTATTATCAACAATACTAGCTAAAAAGGAGAAGTAGTATAAAAGTTTTGTATGGACATAGGCTCTAATTTCTCTTAGGTATATATTTAGAAGTGAAACTGCTGGCTCATAGAAGATGTCTACTTCTTTAGGAGCTACCACACTCTTTTTCTAAAGTGGCTGCATCATGTTACAAGCTACTGGCAATGGATGAAGGTTTCAATTTCTCCACATCCTCAACATTTTTAACTGTCTTTTTTTTATTTTAGCTATGCTAGTGGGTGTGTCAATCTTTTTCTTCTACATAGATAACACACTTGAACCTATCTAGAATCAACCATAGTTCTTAGGACTCCAAAGAAGCTATTCTAAAAATATTTAGTCTAGGCCTACTTATCTCCACAGTCATGGAGGCATTTCTTACATGTGATGTCCTAAAATCAACTACCAATACTTCCCTTATGTCAAGAAACTCAAACGACTGTCAGATTTTTTTAAGTGAAAGAGAAATTCTCTTATTTTGGCCTCCCTTATAAGGTCTCACGCAAATTATTTTAAGTTAACTTTAGGAAAAAACATTAACAACAATAATAATCTTTGGAGGGCTATAAAGTTTTTAAATGCTTTTATATACTTTTTTCTTTAATCTTCATAAAACCCTGTAAGTAGCTGCACAGGTATTAATATTAGCTCATTGAGCAGAAAAGAAGAATTGAGGCTCCTAAAGATTAAAAATCCTTCAGACTATTCCCTATCCAGCCGCCAAGTAATTCATCTAACATAATCCATCTAATCCTTACATAACCCACCTAACACTTTCGGGTTTCTTAAATGGCTCCCCACAGACTATAGGATGAAGTGTGACTTTACATATTATTCAAGATTCTTCATGATGTGAAGGATATTTATCTGTTATTTTCAGACACTTTTTAATGTCCCTCAGACTTTATGTTCTAAGAATACTGAGCATTTTAAATTCCAGGAACACAGGTATCCCCAGGCCGTTGCCCATGCCCTTTCCTGGGTCACTCACCTCCTCCTGTTCTCCATTCCTACCCCAGTCTCACCAATTCAAGCCTCAGCTCACATGCTCACTATTCTGGGAAGGCTTTCGTGTCTCTGCTGGATACTTTGACAGCCCTTTGCATATACACCAGGTTTCTGGCTAAAGCAGTAATTTTTTCCTGGAAAATTTTTCCATGTTTCTCTTCCCACTAAACTCTCTGTTCCCTCGGGGTCAGGCTAGAACAACCAGAACTCAATCCTAGGTTGGTTTAACACCAAATTCAATGCTCTTTCCATCTGACTATACCATACTGCAAAGTAGACTACATCAATACTTCCAAACTTTAGACTATGAAAGCAGTTTGTCACCATAAATGAATTAAAAGAAAGTCCAAAGCCCTGACTGGTTTGGCTCAGTGGATAGAGCGTCGGCCTGCGGACTGAAGGGTCCCGGGTTCGATTCCGGTCAAGGGCATGTACCTGGGTTGTGGGCACATCCCCAGTAGGGGGTGTGCAGGAGGCAGCTGATTGATGCTTCTCTCTCATCGATGTTTCTAACTCTCTATCCCTCTCCCTTCCTCTCTGTAAAAAGTCAATAAAATATATATTTTTAAAAAAAATAAAAAATAAAAAAAATAAAAGAAAGTCCAAAGTCTTCTCCACGTTCCTTGAAATATTTTATCCCTCATGGTTCTGTGGAGACAACTTAGAAGAGTGGCTTAATAATGCTGGTGTGTTGGGCCATCCAAGCATCAAGCTTTCTTTGGGGCCAGCGTCTCCTAAATGGCTACGTGTAGGTGCAACCATGCCATCTGCTTGCACAATGTCTCCAGAATAGAGAGAGCGATGACAGACACCAACAAGTTAGAGCAGGATAAATAACAACAGCCAACATTTAGAAATTCTACCTATACACTTGGAGAGAAATTCCTCCCACTTCCTTAACACAGATGTAGATTAATTTTCAGAACCATCTGATCGTCTTACATCCTTTGGTCAATAAAACATTTCAACTGAAGAGGGAGGGAGAGAGTTAAAAGGGGAAAGCAAATACACATTTGTTGCAAAACCGGAGATCATTAATACTAAGTTCTAAGTGCCTCCTTGTAAAGAAAAGTACTTCTTTCTGAGTAGGTAAAAGGTCAAGGAGTAGGTCCTGTCGAAAACATAATCAGAACAAAAAAATTAAGAGAATTCAAAGAAGGGCAATGGGGTATTGCTAACAAAGACAAAAGTGGAAATAAAATATCTTGCCGGGTTTCCTTTGCTAAGGAAGAAAATGCATGAATTGACAAAAGATTCCAAGACTTTCTTTCACTTTCTGGTCTTGCAAACATTTAGGAAACTGACAATCGTGGGAAGGAGAAAAGAAACAAGGGGACAAGGTCCATGCAAGTGAAGTTATGGAAGGAAGAGAAAAGAATTAAAATGGGAGCAAGAAGCATACATTTGCAAAGCTAAAAGAGGACTGTGAAATAAAAACAGCCCTGCTTTGTTAATCCCAATAATGAAGTATCCAATGGTTGACATTTAGCCATACCAGATACTCTCTAAACTAATTATTTTTATTTGATATTTTTTTAAAATATATTTTATTGATTTTTTTACAGAGAGGAAGGGAGAGGGATAGAGAGTTATAAACATCGATGAGAGAGAAACATCGATCAGCTGCCTCCTGCACACCTCCTACTGGGGATGTGCCCGCAACAAAGGCACATGCCCTTGACCGGAATCGAACCTGGGACCTTTCAGTCTGCAGGCCGATGCTCTATCCACTGAGCCAAACCGGTTAGGGCTATTTGATATTTTTAAACAGAATAAAGTAAAAAAAAAAAAAAAAAAGGCAACTTGGCAGGAGCAACTATACTACAGGTTACTCTGTTGGTGGCATGAAAAAAAATTTTTCAAGCTGAGCCCTTATAGCCCAATTAGATTTTATTGGACATTTGAAAGAAATTTTTAAAAATGAGATTTTTTCCTACTAGATTAGCAAAGATTTTTTTTTTTTAAACCAGCCAACTTAGTACTGGAGAAGATCTGAAGAAAGAAAAAGTCACTCTCATGAATTATTATTAAACTTGTAAATTAGTACCCTTTTTGGTGTATAATTTGGCAATATGTATAAAAATGCAAAACACACATATCCAACTACCTGCAATTTCCCCCTTTAATTATTTATGCTAAGGTAATCATTGCATTAAGTACTTAAAAATGAGCCCAAAAGGGAATTTATTAAACCAATGTTTTACTTACAAAATTTAAATACAACCTGGCATTCATCCTGGAGACTAGTTAAACAGATTATGGTACATACATTCAAACATGTACCATGTGGTCATTAAAACTGATGGCAAGTCAGAGAAAGACAAGAACCATATGATTTCACTCACATGTGGAATTTAATGAACAAACTGGACTAATAAACAAAACAGAGATAGACTCATAGAGAGCAGGCAAGCAGCTCTGGTGGGAGAGTTTTTGGGGGGAGAGGATGGAGATATTGAGTCTGGACATGGACAACAGTGTGGTGACTGTGGGGGTGAAAGGGAGGAGCATAGTTGAAGGTGGAAGAAGGGATAAATGGTGTTGGAAAAAATAAAATAAAAAACTGATGGTAAGGATTTATGTTTATGGCATAAAACATACCGTCAGAGGAAAAAGCAGGTATAAATAAAGTAGTCTCCACGCAGGTGTATTCCCACAGACGTGGTGGGACAGTGACATGCTGCTGCCC
>NW_005871085.1:7467849-7470879 GCF_000147115.1 Myotis lucifugus | reverse complement strand
CACTTCTGTTATAGAGATCCTATATAATAAAAGCCTAATATGCTAAGTGTCCCAACCATTCCGACCACTCACTATGACGTGCACTGACCCCCAGGGGGAAGACGTTCTGACTGGCAGGTTAGCTTGCTGCTGGGGTCCAGCTGATCGGGGCTGGCCAGATGGGCCGGACACACCCTGGAGCCCTCCCACGGTCTGTCCCGGCCCAATCATGCACCAGTGGGGTCCCTCAGCATGGCCTGCACTCTCTTTCAATTCCAGGGACCCCTTGGGGATGTCGGAGAGCCAGTTTCAGTCCCATCCCTGCAGGCCAGGCCAAGGGACCCCACTGGTGATTGCACTGGGTCTCTAGTATTAAAATATTTCTTCTAATTAATTTCCTATCAATGTGCATGAATCCGTGCACTGGGCCACTAGTCAATAATAAAATCCCAAGAGCCTTTAGGTTTGAAACAATTAAGTAAATATCTTATTTTGCCTGAAGAAAGTAACTCTCTTTTTGGAGATAGAGTTACAGTTAGATTACCTTAGTATGATTATTATCTATCAAGAACTAATTATTGTACATAAAAATAGATCTGCATATGTAGCATAGTTTTAAAAACTCAACATGTATTGTATGATCCTAGTTATATGAAAATGTATGTTCATATACATAAAGAGATGTCTGAAAGAATGCCAACCATTGTTAAAATTTTAGTAAACTAAAATTAAAATTTTTATTTTGCTTTAAAAATCAGCATCATTTTTACAAGAAAAAAACAAATTTAAAACTACTTTGAAAGCCCTGACGGGTTTGGCTCAGTGGATAGAGCGTCGGCCTGCGGACCAGGGGGTCCCGGGTTCGATTCCGGTCAGGGGCATGTGCCTTGGTTGCGGGCACATCCCCAGGGGGGAGTGTGCAGGAGGCAGCTGATCGATGTTTCTCGCTCATCGATGTTTCTGATGTTTCTAACTCTCTATCCCTCTCCCTTCCTCTCTGTGAAAAATCAATAAAACATATTTAAAAAAAAAAAAACTACTTTGAAAAATTCAAGCATAAAAGATTTCTTTTTGAGAGTTTTGATATTAGATAGCTTTAAAGGTTCACTCTAAATATTCTATTGAATGGTTCTATGTAAAATATTTTTAACCCAGAATAAAATTAAACCAAAATAAATTATAATCCCTTTACATATAAACTCTATCAATAATTATTATCTCCCTGACAAAGAGATGATGGAGAAAAGAGTTACAATCTTTTTTTTTAATGGCTCTGACTTTTGACAATTTTCATTTTTTTAATTTTTTTAAAATATATTTTTATTGATTTCATAAAGGGAGAGGGAAAGAGAGATAGAAACATCAATGGTGGGAGACAATCATTGATTGGCTGCCTCCTGCACGTCCCCCACTGGGGATCAAGCCCACAACCCAGGCATGTGCCCTTGACCGGAATCGAATCCGAGACCCTTTAGTCCGCAGGCTGACGCTCTATTCACTGAGCCAAACCAGCTAGGGAAAGAGTTACGATCTTAATGGCAATTTACTACAGTTCTTTATATAACTCAAATTGGGAAATTTGTATATCTCTGAAATGCACTTTTACCAGAATTACAGGGAAACTGTAATAGATACTCAGATATCAAAAATACATTCAATACTTGACAATATGATATAAATTTGCAACTGTACCACTTCATGCAGCACCTGAAATCTATAGGCACTTCTCTAGCCTCTGGGTCCTCTTCGTAGTATTTTATATAAATATTACTTACCTCTTCAAGCTTCTTCTCAATCTCCTTAAAGACAAGATTTGCTTTAAAACCTTCAACTGCAGCGCTGGTTGGAGCAGCTTCAATTTGATGAGTTCTAAAAGAATTGGGAAAAAGACTTAATTTCAGTCCATGGAGTCATACAGGTACTAGGTTTTTCAACATTTATACAGTTTAATTTTCCAAAACCCTAAAAACAGAGATGTTATGACCCTTACCCAAATAAAATTGTTATTAAACCCATAAAACAAGTCTTACTCCCCATTTTTTTCCCCACCAATATGAGTACTCACTAGGTGCTAGGCACAATCCTTGAAAATGTGGTAAACCAAAGAACCTACCCTCATGATGCTTATATGCTAGTGGGGGAGAGAGGCAATGAACAAGCAAAAAAATAAAGAATATAGTTACTATGAAGAAAATAAGGCAGGTTAAGGGGCTATAGAGAAAGTATATTTATTTGTATTGGGTGTTCTATTTTAGATAGTCTAGTCAGATAGGCCTCTCTGAGGAGGAGATACTCGAATTATGTCAGTGATTTAGGTGGGGAAGCCAGTTCTACAAAGAACTTGAGGCTTGGCGGTTAAACTATAAAACCAGTATGGCTGGAGCAGAGCAGAGTAGGAGGATCCAAGGTCACAGAAACAGGCAGGGCAGGATAAGATACTGAGGGGCTTTCTAGGTCATGAGTAGGAGTCTGGATTTTATTTCGACTATAATGAGAACTATAGAGTATAAACTGGAAAGTAGCATAATCCAATTTACATGTTTTTTAAAAAAAAATAAACTTGGCTGCCAGTTAGAAAATGGACTGTAAGGGGCAAATGGGGAGGCAGGGAGACTAGTTAAGAGGCTACTGCAGAGTCCAGGCAAGAATGATGGTGATTAGAACAGGCTTCATAAGGAAGTGTGGAATAAGAAGAGGATGGACTTGAGGTTCACTGTTTACATGGGATTCAATTTATGAATTTGTGGGTGAAAAAAGGGGATCTGCCGAACCGGTTTGGCTCAGTGGATAGAGCGTCGGCCTGCGGACTCAGGGGTCCCAGGTTTGATTCCAGTCAAGGGCATGTACCTTGGTTGTGGGCACATCCCCAGTGGGGGGTGTGCAGGAGGCAGCTGATCGATCTCTCTCATCAATGTTTCTGGCTCTCTATCCCTCTCCCTTCTTCTCTGTAGAAAATCAATAAAATATATTAAAAAAAAGGGGGGGGGTTCTATGAAAAGTAACATCATAGGGTGATCTGATCATAAATCCTTACTGGTAAGGTCATGGTGG
>NW_005871085.1:7465809-7466633 GCF_000147115.1 Myotis lucifugus | reverse complement strand
GGCGGGGGAGAGCAGTTAGGGGCAACCAGGCAGGCAGGTAGGTGAGCGATTAGGAGCCAGCGGTCCAGGATTGTGAGAGGGATGTCCCCCAAAGGGTCCTGGATTGGAGAGGGTTCAGGATGGGCTGAGGGGGACACCCCTCCCCCATGCACAAATTTCGTGCACCGGGCTTCTAGTTTTATAAATATTTAATGAGTGCTTGCTACATGGCAGACATTGCTCCAGGTACTAGGAGAATAAGAGCAGTCAGGCCCAGTCCCTCTCCTCACTGAGTTTATAATTTTTCAGTGGAGAAGAAAAGGAAGAAAAACAGACAAAATAATTGCAAGTGTCAGGAAGCAAACAAAAAGAGAAAGAACCTACTTTAAGGGCAATCAAGGAATGACATCTTTGAGTAGACGGATTTAAGCTAAGACCCAATTAAAGGAAGAAAAGAAGTTAGCCATTCAAAGAAGAAACTGCCAAGTCCATGAGAAAATAGCTTTTGGTATGTTAAAAGAAAGTAAAACAGGACCAGTGTCACTGGAGCACAGTAAGTGCAGAGATAGTGACATGAAATTGGAGAAGTAGGCAGGGCCCAGATCAGGCACAACAAAGTAGGAAATCTGGGAAGCCACGGAAATGGTTAAAACAGGGAAGTGAAATCGTTTAATGTGATTATTCTTACAACAGTATCCAGAATGAATTGGGGTGAAGAGTGTAAGAACAGGCGTGGGGAGCTGGTTAGGAGGCTGTTGAAGTAAGAAGTGATGGTTCTGGACTACAGTGGAGGCAGGTGGCCAGTGAGATGGAGAGAAGGAAGTGGATTCAAAATAAATTTTGGA
>NW_005871085.1:7452386-7463570 GCF_000147115.1 Myotis lucifugus | reverse complement strand
TCACATCCCGAGTTTCGTCCAGAAGGTCGTCCGGAAGGATTCGGTCTAATTAGCATATTACAATTTTATTATTATAGACTAGAGCAGCAGTCGCCAACCTTTTGAACCTCACGGACCACCACTGGTCTGCGGACCATTGGTTGGGGACCGGGGGACTAGAGGCCTGGGGCATGAAAATTTGTGCACTCAAGGTAGTCCCGCAGCCCAGCCTGTGCCCTCTCGCAGTCCAGGACCCCTCGAGGGATGTCCACCTGCATGTCCCGCACGGGGGATTGAGCCTGCAACCCAGCATGTGCCCTGACTTAGGCCGGGGGATCAGGCCTAAGATGGCAGTCGGACATCCCTCTGGAAGCCTGGAAACCTTCGGGGAATGTCCGGTTGATGGCGAAGCCCCACTCCCCACGGCCTAAGCGGCCAGTCAGACATCCTTAGCACTGCCGAGGAGGCGGCAGAAGCTCCCGCCAGCACCACTGCGCTTGCAGCCATCAGCCCGGCATGTGGCTGAGTGGAGCTCCCCCAGTGGGAGCACACTGATCACCAAGGGGCAGCTCCTGCGTTGAGCGTCTGCCCCTTGGTGATCAGTGCATGTCGTAGCGACGGGTCATTCCAGGTCATTCCACTGTTAGGGTAAATTTGCATATTACCCTTTTATTATATAGGATTTTTTTTATTGATTTCAGAGAGGAAGGGGGAGATAGATAGAAACATCGATGAGAGAGAATCATTGATCTGCTGCCTCCTGCATGCCACCTACTGGGGATTGAGCCCGAAACCCTGGCATGTGCCCTGACTGGGAATCGAACCATGACCTCCTGGTTCATAGGTTGACGCTCAACCACTAAGCCACACTGGTCAGGCATCTCTTCAGCTTTTAATTATCATTGTACCTTTCTCTAGCTTGCCACTTCCAAATTGTACATGACAAAGTAATAACTCATATTAGTAGCACTTTTCAGTGTACAAAATATCTTTTTTTTTTAAATAGACAATAAAAAGTTTTATTGCCTGGCCAGCATGGCTCAGTGGTTGAGCATTGACCTATGAACCAGGAGGTCACAGCTCAATTCCCAGTCAGGGCACATGCCGGGTTGCAGGCTCAATCCCCAGTGCGGGACATACAGGAGGCAGCCCATCAATGATTCTCTCTCTTTATTGATGTTTCTATCTCTCGCTTCTTCTCCCTTCCTCTCTGAAATCAATAAAAATATGTATTTTAAAAAAGGTTTTATTATTCAAAGGTTAACTGGATAAGTTGATTTGTTTATATCCATTTTTGTGAAATATGTTTTTTTAAATACAACCAACTTCTTTGCAAATAGCAGACACTTACCGCAACTATGATGACCTAGTTTTTGGTGGATAATGTACATGATTAGGCAGAAATAGTGAAGCACACACTTGTACATTAGCTATTAAATTCTCAGTCAAAACTCCCTTTGTGGCCCCTGCTTCTTGATTGATTTCTATCCCCACTTTGTCTTCTACCATCTGGTTGCTTTCCTGACCGACTCCCGTCGACTCTGTCTACCTGACTGACATCCGGGCCACTTGGCCAGCCACTCCTCTGTCTAGAATTAAAAGCTGCATTTCCATCATATTTTTCCATTTTGGGTAACTTGGGGCACTGAGGTTATCCAGTCTGAATCTGCCACTCTGCCTGTAACCTTTCTGACTCAGCTGTGGGAACATCAAAGCAAACACCTATATTTCCTTTTAGAAGACACATTCTGGTAATTTGGGACAAAGCATTACTACTCAGCTTTTTGTTAAGTTCTTTCCAAGCGCAGCTGACACCCTGTATTTCTTCTGGGCTTTCCAGAGTCATGGTCACAAACCCCTTATCAGAGGTAATCAAAGATCATAGTTCAAAACTCAAGGCACTGGAGATATGGGCTAATGCTGCAGCCACTGCATCCACAGCCCCTTTCTCTTGTCTCTGAGCTAATGGTTGGAAAAAAGTCAACAACAGTATAAGAAACTGAAGCCAGAGACCTAATGGCACCCATGGTTTTAGATTTAACTAAATCCATTGTAGAAGGAACACCTACAAGTTTAAAAGTAATTCCTACTTTTTGTTCCATGTATCTTAGTTGACCTCTTTCTCTTGGTTGATAAAAACCTATGCAAATCCCTGTCTGGCCAGCTCTAACTGTGCATCCAGAGCAATAAACATAGGAGTCAACATCCTGTGAAGGAGAACTCTGAATCACCAAGTCAGCCTCAGGAGTGTCCAAACCATGGGCAGCCACATTGGTTGCCACCAAAACTTTAAAACTACCTTCTCTGAAGCCTTTTCAGGTAATTTCTCTTTGTAACTGTGCAATGGGGATGTAAACACTGGACATCCTCCTCTAGTTTATTATCACTTGACTTATGAGTAGAACTATCAAAGGATGACACTCGCTTTGATTTTTTTCATATTCATCAATATCTCCATCTGACAGATCTTTTCTTCTTGAGACTCGGAAAATTCATTTGAAAGTCTGTTATATCCTTCTTCAGTGTCTCCATTTAGCTTCTCTTTCATTTTAGCTTTTTTTTTGACTTGGGAGCATCCAGGTCATCTGCAACACCATTTTCTCTTGTTTCGGATTTCTCATCTGAGTCATAATGGTGCCTTGACTTTCTGTATCACTCACTAGCAACGGAGTGAAAGGAAGAGGGGGCAGAGCGGTGCTAGGCCAAAGCTATATCTAAAAAGTATCTTGATTCTTTGTGGGGCAGAGTCCAGACAACAAGTTCCAACAGGTCACAGATATCTCTTTATCTTGTTTTGAAAAGCATATCAAGCTAATGATTAACCATCTTAGAAAAAGAGTTAATATATAAAATGTTTTATCAATATTTTTTGAAAATCCCTCTACCTTACAATTTATTGATATGTGCCCTGAAACTGAATATAATAATTTAAACAAACTCAGAAAAGATATTACTCATATTACAGAAGAATGCTCCTCATGATTTCATTCTATACATTCTATACGAAGTTCTTTTAGCAGTAACTAAATTCTGGTTGTCTTTTAATTTGGTTTATACACAAGTTTCCGGAAATAAATACAGTACATAAAATATTGGAAGGGACTTTGAAGATTATTTGGTGTATGAATTCCCTCTATGCTTCCTGAAAATTTTCATTCTAAGGCCTAGAATACGGGCACTGTTTCAACAATGTCAAAGATCAGAAGCACGGAATAGCCAACAAAACAGGAACTTTAAACTCATATAAAGGTTAGAATCTTGATTGCTACCACTTGAAACTCTCTTTAGATAAGTTGTTTTAACTCTGATCATGAATTTCCTCATCTGTAAATAAGATATAAACCTAGGGGGTGTGCTCAGAGCAGGGTGCCTGAAGAAATGGCTCCTCTGTTTACAACACACCCAACAGGAACTGGGGTCACTGTGACAAGGGGCACAAAACGTGTGGCCTTCCTGTGCACAAGCACCCTACAAGTGTAAAAAAAAAAAAAAGATATAAACGTACCCTTTGGGGCTTTTGTGAGGATTAAACAAAGAAGTACATGTGAAGCACCTAGCAAGATCCTGGTACACACTAGGCTCTCAAAAAGTGGTTGTTAAAAGAACCATTACAACTGAGTAATAAAAAGACAATCCAATTTAAAAATGGCCAGTGTTCTCAGTGGTTAGAACATTGGCCCTCAGACCAAAGGGTCACGGGTTCATTCCTGGCCAAGGGCATGTATCTGGGTTGTAGGTTCGATCTCCAGCCCCCAGTCTGGGCATGTGAGGGAGGCAGGGAACCCTCCCCTCCTTCACTCTCTCTAAAAATCAATGAAAAAAGTATCCTCAGGTGAGGATAAATAAAATGGCTGAGATCTGAATAGGTATTTCTCCAAAGATATACAAATGGCCAGTTAACACATAAAAAGATGCTCAATATCAGTAGCCATTAGGAGAATGCAAATCAAAACCACAATGAAATACCACTTTGCACCAACTGAGAGCTAAAATAAAAAAGGTAGAGCAAGTCTACCAGCACCATTTTTCCCAACAGCATTTGTTCACTTTGTGTTTCTATACCACATTTTGGTAATTCTCATAATATTTCAAACTTTATTATTATTATTATTACTATTATTATTATTATTATTATTATTATTATCATTATTATTATTATACTAGAGGTCCGGGCAATGAAATTCCTGCATGGGTAGGGTCCCTAGGCCTGGCTGGCGATCAGGGCTGATCGGGGCCTTCCTGGTGCTGGCTGGGGTTTTCCTTCCCCGGCTGCCAGCTGCCTGCTGCCTGCTGGAG
Organism: Myotis lucifugus; assembly: GCF_000147115.1. Lineage (NCBI taxonomy): Eukaryota > Metazoa > Chordata > Mammalia > Chiroptera > Vespertilionidae > Myotis > Myotis lucifugus. The sequence continues at coordinate 7,459,295 of NW_005871085.1, read as the reverse complement.
CCTTCCTACGTCTGCGCCGCCCCCAGGTGGTCAGTGCACATCATAGCAAGCGATCGAACTCCCGGTCAAACTCCCAAGGAGACACTTTGCATATTAGCCTTTTATATATATAGAATATATATAGATTTGTTATGGTGATTTGTTAGCAGTGACCTTTGATGTTACTTTTGTACTTGTTTTGGGACACCATGAACTCCTACTGACCAGCCATAAACCCCTCTTCCTTTCTGTGGGCCTTCCTAGTCCCAGAGACACAACAATATTGAAATTAGCCAATCAATAACCCTACAATGGCCTCTAAGTGTTCATGTGAAAGGAAGAGTCACACATCTCTCACTTTAAATCAAAAGCTAGAAATGATTAAGCTTAGTGAGGAAGGCATGCTGAAAGCCAAGATAGGCCTCTTTAGCCATACAGCCAACTTGTGAATAAAAAGAAAAAATTCTTGAAGGAAATTAAAAGTGCTACTCCAGTGAACACACGAATTATAAGAAAGCAAAATAGCCTTATTGCTGATATGGAGAAAGTTTTAATGCTCTGGATAGAAGATCAAACTAGCCACAACATTCCCTTAAGCCAAAGCCTAATCCAGAGCCAGGCCCCAACTCTTCAATTCTATGAAGGCTGGAGAAGTGAGGAAGCTGCAGAAGAAAACTTGGAAGTTAAAGGGAAGTTAGGAGGAGGTATAAGAGGGTGTAAGGGGGATAAATGGTGATGGAATGAGACTTGACTTGGCATGGTGTACACAACAATATACAGATGATGTATCATCGAATTGCACACCTGAAACCTATGTGACTGAATTAACCAATGTCACCCCCAATAAATTCTATTTAAAAAATTGAACAATGGAAGTTAGCAGGAGTTGGTTCATGAGGTTTAAGGAAAGAAGCTATCTCCATAATATAAAAGTACAAGGTGAAGCAGCAAATGCTAATGTAGAAGCTATAGCAAGTTATCCAGAAGCTAAACTAACTAGCGAAGGTGGCTACTTACTAACCAACAGATTTCAATGTAGACGAAACAACCTTATATTGGAAAAAGATGCCATCTAGGGCCTTCATTAACTAGAGAGAAGTCAATGCCTGGTTTCAAAAGACAGGCTCACTCTCTTGTTAGGAACCAATGTAGCTGGATGACTTTGTTGAAGCCAATGCTCATTTATCATTCCGAAAATCCTAGGGCCCTTAAGAATTATGCTTTAGCCCTAGCTGGTTTGGCTCAGTGGATACAGTATCAGCCTGTGGACTGAAGTGTCCTGGGTTTGATTCCAGTCAAGGGCACATGCACGGGTAGTAGGCTCAATCACCAGTGTGGGGCATGCAGGAGGCAGCTGATCAATGTTTCTCTCTCATCAATGTTTCTAACTCTCTATAAAAATCAATAAAATATATTTAAAAGAATTATGCTACATCTACTTTGACTATCCTCTGTAGAGAGCACCTGAAAAGGCACATGGGCATTTCTTTAATTATTGTCAGCTGAACCCAGTGGCGTTGGCAAAACCACGTCCTGGAAACACACTTTGCCAGAGGCAGGAGTGTTGTCAGCTTGACCTTCAGCCCAGGTGCCAGGGGGTAGGTTTTGTTCTTTAAATCCAGCCAAGCACCAGGAATGGATATGATTTGGGTCCACCCAAGAATGCACATAATCTCCTTTGTCTTGACTTCATAAAACTTCCTGTTTTTTGCTGTATAAAATAAACACGCTCTATTGGCTCTGGGTCCCTGTCTCTCCATCAGAAGACAGTGGTCCCACCAGGCCCCAGCTTTTTCCTTCCATCTCTGTGTCTGTCTCTTTCTTTCATTTTCTCAATCCCCAGCCGCCCCTACTCAGGAATCGGACCACTCTCTACCTGCGCTGGACACGGAGAAGAGAGAAATATTTACAGTCCTCTATAAATGGAACAACAAAGCCTGGATGACAGCACATCTTTATACAACATGGTTTACTGAATATGTTAAGCCTACTATTGAGACATACTGCACAGATAAAAATTCCTTTCAAATATTACTGCTCATTAACAATACACCTGGTCATCCAGGAGCTCTGATGGAAATGTACAGTAAAATTAATGTTTTCATGCCTTCTGACACAATATCCATTCTGTAACCCTTGAATAAAGAAGCAATTTCAACTTTCAAGTCTTATTATTTAAGAAATACATTATGTAAGGTTATATCTGCCATAGATAAGAGATTACTTTGATGGATCTGGGCAAAGGAAACAGAAAACCCTCTGGAAAGAATTCACCATTCTAGATGCCAGCAAGAACATTCGTGATTCATGAAAAGAGGTCAAAATATCTACATTAACAATAGTTTGAAAGAAGCTGATTGAACCTCTACAGATGACTTTGAAGGGTTCAAGACGTCAGTGGAAGAAGTAACAGCAGATGTGGTAGAAATAGCAAGAGACATAGAATTAGAAACAGAGCCTGAAGCTTATGATGGAATTACTGAAATCTCATGATAAAACTAATTGATGAGGAGTTGTTTCTTATGAATGAGCAAAGAAAGGGGTTTCTTGCGATGGAACCTACTCCTGGTAAAAATGCTGTAAAGACTGTTGAAATGCAAGAAAGGATTTAGAATATTTCGTAAACTTAGTTTAAAGCAGTGGCAGGGTTTAGGAAAACTGACTCCAATTTTGAAAGTTCTACTGTGGGTAAAATGCTATCAAACAGCATCACATGCTACAGAGAAATAGTTTGTAAGAGGAAAAGTCAGTCTATGTGACAAGCTTCATTTTTGTCTTATTTTAATGATAACCACTTTATTGTAGAGGTCTGGAACTGAACCTGCAATATCTGAAGTATGCCTGAATTACATTTATTCCTATAACATGGATAGACCTCAAATACATTATGCTAAATGAGAGCAGCAGTCACAAAAGGCCACGCTTTTTATGATTTCATTTATATGAAATGTCCAGAATAGGCAAATCCATAGAGACAGAAAGTAGATTAGTGGTTGCCAGCGCCTGCAAGGACTGGGGCTGGGGAGTAACTGCTAATGGGTACATGGTTTCTTTCTGGGGTGATGAAAATGTTCTAAAATTGATTGTGGCGATGATTGCACAACTCTGATACACTAAAAACCACTGAATGTACACTTAAAATGGATGAACTGTGTGGCATATGAATTATGTCTCAATAAAGCTGTTAAAAATGTTTTAAGTGGTTGCTATTTTTCTTAGTGTTTAGGAAGAATATAGAACCCTACACTTCGATCATATCTCCATCTCCAAATCTCACATTTTACCAGTAATCAGTTTGTTCTAATTACAGATGATTGGGCAATGCCCATGAGGTCTAGAGAGGAAGGTTCATCTGCAATCAGCAACTCCCCTTGACCTCAGAGCAGGCATGTGGTCCCATCACAAACAGAAATCCAACCCAAAGAGCCAAACTGTGGGTTTCAATGAGTTACGTATGCTCCCTATTCTGAACTAAAAATTAAAGTCCACTTTTTTCAAACCCCTAGGTAATATTTATAATTTAATAATACAACCATTTTCAACCTTTTGACCAGTGACAAAAACCAGAGAAATGGGAAAGAAGAAAGAAAAATGCACAGGGAGATCAGAAATCAATAGTTAATTGAGCAACTACAATGTGTATTTTTCATGTGTTCGTTTTCTAATCCCTGGATGTTATCACTCCTTTCTAACCAGGGAAAGGTTACGTTAACATGCCCAAAGCAGGCAGTGTGAGGAAAGGTTGACAGGGTGCTCTTTCCACTGATCAACACTGCCTTTCTGATCATTCCAGTCAATAAAATTTTAAATAGATATTATAGACAGATGACAGTTAAGTAGTTTTTATATAATTTCTTCATTCTAACTGCTAACTAACTGAGGGGGGGGGTGGCTACATTACTATGGAGACAGATATAAGATTTTTGCATGTACATATAAGATTAACCAATGGACACAAGACACGGGGCGGGGGGGGCGGGGGGTAGGGGTCGGGGGAATGTCAAGGGGGGGAAAAAAGGAGACATATGTAATACTATTTGTAATACTTTAAGAAATAAAAATTATTATTTAAAAAAAAAAAAGATTTTTGCATGTAGTCCTTAAATATCTCTTTTAAAATGAAACTAAAATTGTGTGTGTGTCCACTGAGAAGGCCTAAAAACAAGTAATAAAAACAAGCACTCAGCTAGCAGCTACACTGCGGTTGCGAAATACCATTCTCCCTGAAAGAACCAGGGCTCCTTGGAGAAATGGCTGATCGTAGGGCTGGTGCATAGAAGTGCAGGATAAGCCTGGAATATCTTCTTGAGCTAGAAAATAAGTACTAAAAAGAAGCATGAGAGAAAATGAGTCAGCTAGAAGGAACTACCACTGGTCAAAGCAGGACATTTCAAATATCAAAAGAAATGATAATAATGAAATATAACCCTCTAAACGAAATAAGAATTCATGAGTTCACACTGATATATTTATCAACAAATAGACCCTTCAGTCCGTTCTAGCCACTGAGCCAAACCGGTTAGGGCAAGAATGTCCTTATACAGTTTTTAGAAATGCCCACTGAAATGTTTATAAAGGAGCATGTCGTCTCCAATTTTCTTAAATATTTCAGAAAAATATGCATATATCTCTAAATATATAGAGAGACAAAATGATAAAGCAAATGGGGCAAAATATAAACAATTGGTGAATCTGAATACAAGGTATATGGGAATTCCTTGTATCATTCTTGTAATTTTTCCTGTATGAAGTTATGTCAAAAAAAGGGTTCTAGTTAAAATGAAAGTTAGAAAATGAAAAAGCCAACCACCTACAATCACACCATTCCAACAAGTTTCCTAGATTCATTTTTTTACATTGCTCTTCAAGCCCTTGTTTATGAGCATACACATACAGTTGTAATCATTTTGTGGACAATTTTTACTTCTAACTTTTAACTTCTTGTATCACTTAGGCGTTTTACCTGTTGAGTTAAGCTTCCAAGCTAATTAGATAATTTTCCACACAAAAAAACACACAGAGCAATCCAAATAGGCCTCAACCCAGGAATGAACAAACCGTGGTACATCCATACAAATGGAATACCACTCAGCAATAAAAGAAACAATTTACTTAGACACACAACAACATGGATGAATCTCAAGTGTAATATGTTAATACATTGTTTGAGGGTAGTTTTTATCGCGCGCTAACAGGTGGCTCTACTTCTTACAGTCAACGTAAAACATATAAATACATTTCCCGCATACAATATGTTTTAAGTGAAAGAAAGGCCTTTTGATCCTATTCCCAGGATATTCTGGAAAGGGGCTGGAATGTAGGGAGAAAGGTCAGCTATTAAGTGAACAAGGAATTTTGGGGGATGATGAAACTGTTCTATATCTTGATTATAGTGGTAGTTGTATGACTGTATATGTTTGTCAAAATTTGCAGAACTGTGCACTAAAAAAGGATGACTTCTACTGTAAGTTATACCTAATTTAAAAGTGGAAAAACAAAACAAAGTTAGATTTTTAAAATAAGTTTCATTTAAAATTGGTCTAAATTAAAGGGAAGAAAAGTTAATTGTAAATTAAATGCAACTGATCATAGTTCTTAAATATGACCTCTCCTCTTCATTTTCAGAGTTCCTGTTGCAGCGCTAAACATTTCTTTTCTTTTTTTCTTTTGTTAAACCTCACCCAAGGGTATTTTTTCCATTGATTTTTAGAGAGACGGGGGGGGGGGGGTGTGTGTCAGAAAATAGACTGCAAGATATGTCAGCACGAAAAACAAAGGTAGCTCAATATAACCTGCAACCCAGATATGTGACCTCGGTGCGTGGGCCAACACTATAACCACTTGGACACACTGGCCAGAACAGCACTAAACATTTATTATCCATACTACTATAACTGCCTCCTAAGGATCCCTGGCTTTTGGTCTCTACCATTCAACTCAAAATAATGCCAGACTGATTTATCTAAAACATAATATAATCACATAAACTTCTGCTAAAACTTATACTCTGTAGGATAAGTTCCAAACTCCGGAGCATGGCATTTGAATTATTTCAAAATCATGATCCAATCTACTGTTTTCTATACACACTGATCTCTGCCCTCTACCCAAATACAGACAAGAATCTACTCTCCACCCACACAGCACAGCTACTCACTAAACCTCCTTATATTTTCAAATATCTGTACAGATCTGGAATGCCCTTCCTTTATCCTTCTTCTGGGCAATCCTAGTAATGCCAATTCAAATTTAGGTTTTCAACATAATGCCCTGGCTGGTGTGGTTCAGTGGTTATAGTGCTGGCCAGAGCATTGGCCCTGGGCCCACACACTGAAGGGTGTTGGGATCAATTCTCAGTCAAGAGCATGTGCCTGGCTTGCAGGTTCAATCCCCAGCCAGGTTGGGCATGTGCAGGAGGTAGCTAATTGATGTTTCTCTCTGGCTCCCTTCCACTCTATCTCTGAAAAAAAAAAAATCAATGGAAAAATAGCCCCAGGTAAGGAAAATAGCCTGGGGTAAGGATTAACAAAACAATAAAACAAAATTCCTTCCTCTGGGCTACTAAAACATTTTGAAAAAAAAGTATGTCTGCCTTCTCCCCACCTCTCTGAGGAGCCTAAGTATGTAGCAGTTGCTCTATCAATATTAGCTAAATGAGAAACTAGGCAAATGAGATCATGTGTAATGGGTACCTTAAAATGACCTTGTTTAAAACCAAACTACAACCTCATTTTAAAACTACTAGAGGCCCAGTGCACAAAAATTTGTGCACTCAGGGGGGCGGGGGGAGGGGGGTCCCCCAGCCCGGCCTGTGCCCTCCTCGCAGTCTGGGACCCCTCGGGAGATAACGACCTGCTGCTTAGGCCTGCTCCCGGGTGGCAGGGGGCAGGCCCAATCCCTAAGTGCAGCCCCTGGTCAGGCTCAGAGCAG
>NW_005871085.1:7432206-7451965 GCF_000147115.1 Myotis lucifugus | reverse complement strand
TATTACGTTTTAACGGTGACTGGTCTTACCTGTGAAATAGGAACAGCGACTTTGGCGAACGCCATATTTCCCTGGATTTTTTGTAATTTCAACAGGTTGGTTGAAGGGCATGTGTTACGTTCGAGCAACGGACGATGGGGCGACTGTTTTAAAAACCCCCTGTCACGCACAGAGCAGGGCTGATCAGGGGGTTGAGGAGCTCCCTGCTGTCACTCACAGAGTAGGGCCAATAGGGGAGTTGGGCAACGCCCCCTGTCACACACAGAGCAGGGCGGATCAGGGGGTTGGGGCGCTGCACCCTGTCACACTCAGGGCAGGGCCAATGGGGAGGTTATGGCTCTACCCTGTCACACACAGAGCAAGGCCCGTGGAGGGGGGTTGGGGCGCCACCCTCTATCACCCACAGAGCAGGGCCGATCAGGGGGTTGGGGCGCCACCACTGTCACACACGGGGAAGGGCCGATGGAGAGGTTATGGCTCTACCCTGTCACACACAGAGCAGGGCCCGTGGGGAAGGGGGGTTGGGGCGCCGCACCCTGTCACACACAGAACAGGGCCGATCAGGGGGTTGGTGTGCTGCACCCTGTCAAACACAGAGCCGCAGGGCAATCAGGGGATTGGGGAGCTCCCCCGTATCAGGCACAGAGCAGGGCTGATCAGGGGGTTGGGGTGCCTTCCCCTGTCACGAACAGAGCAGGGCGGATAGGGAGGTTGTGGCCCCGCCCCCTGTCACACACAGAGCCGCAGGGCGATCAGGGGGTTTGGGCGCTGCCCCCTGTCACACTGATCCCGGTGCCGGGAGCCTTGCTGCTCCGCTGGGAGGCATATTACCCTTTTACTTTATAGAATAGAGGCCTGGTGCATGGGTAGGGGCTGGCTGGTTTGCCCTGAAGGGTGTCCTGGATCAGGGTGGGGGTCCCCACTGGGGTGCCTGGCCAATCTGGGTGAGGGGCTGAGGGCTGTTTTCCGGAAGCGGGTGACTAAAGCTTCCAACCGCTCCTTGTTTTCTTTTCTTTTTTTTTTTTATTCTGGGCCAGCTTTAGCTCTGAGGCCTTGCTGCTGAAAACATCGATACAATGTTTCAGTCCGGCTGGTTTCTGGGGTTTTGTTTAGCTTCTTATTTGCAACATAGTACATAGTTGCTTAGAGTTGCAGCTGAGAGGCCAGCAAGTGAGGCGGGGAACGTCGGAGTCCGCAGCAAGCAAGCCTCATGCTGGTTTCAGTGCCTGGCTGCCGGCCGCCATCTTGGCTGACAGTTAATTTGCATATACTCACTGATTAGCCAATGAAAAGGGTAGCGGTCGTACGCTAATTACCATGTTTCTCTTTTATTAGTGTAGATATTTGGCCCTAGCTGGTACTGACTCAGTGGATAGAGCATCGGCCTTCGGACTGAAGGGTCCAGGGTTTGATTCTGTTCAAGGGCATATGCCTGGGTTGCGGGTTCCATCCCTAGTAGGGGGCCTGGAAGAGGCAGCAGATCTGTTTCTCTCTCTCCCTCTCTCTCTCTCTCTCCCTTCCTCTCTGAAATCAATAAAATATATATTTTTTAAAAACTATATTTGCACCATCAGAATTAGAATTGTTTTTCCATCTTTGGCCTCTGGAGTGAGCTATGTTTTTGTCACTAAAACTATCAATATCTTTAAGTATTTCAAACCAAATTTTTGTCATTAATATATATTTTCCTTTTTTCTTGTCATTATTATCTAGATTTGTTTTTTATACTTCTGCCTCCCCAGAAATATTAATCGTGGTTACTGTGAACAATCTATATCTCAATATTTTGTCTCCTAAAAATAAAAAATAAAATGAGAATTCCATGTTTAAAATATAATTTATTGCTTCCAAATCATAACCTTATATTTTGAGCAAATCCAATAGCTACATTAATATTCTGACTCTGGTAGTTCTTTATAGTTTGGCTTTCACTGAGGGTTTTCAACTCCAAAACTGAATTAGATGGAATTGCCGAGGACAGTGCAGAGCCAATGAATTAGATTTGGGAGGAAACTTAAAATTCAACTTAACATCTTTTTATTTGATTTGATTCAATAAACATTTAACCACTGGGAGAGAGATCCTCAGGTGGGAAGAAGTCAGTCACAGTGTTAGGCCTCAAGGATTTCATATAAGAAAGGAGATAAAAACAAACTAGATATACTGCAACTAAACCAAATTGGATGGGGACCCAAGAGGTACAAAGTGCTGTGGATATTTAAAGGGAGATGGGCCTTAAAAGAAAGAATTTTCTCAACAGAAATGGTATTCCAGGCAGAGAAAGAAGAGTGACCGGACAGAGAGGATACACTCAAGAGCTTGCAAAACATCAGGACATAAGGAATTCTGTTCATGGTGTTGCATATCTCGTAGAACCAAAGTGTGAATAAATAATTACCAAGAATTTCAGGAAAATAAAAAGGAACCAACTAGTGTTGAAAGCTACAGCAGGACTAATGAGATTAAGTATGAAAACTAAAGACAAGGACACATGACAATTTCATAATCAGATCACGGTGGCCTTACCCGACCTCAGTGATGAGGTCAGAAAGTAGACTGCAAGATATGTCAGCACGAAAAACAAAGGTAGCTCAATACACAAGGCTCATCATGGAACGGAATCAAGGGAAGGAGAAAAACAGACTGTTTTAGGCTTCAGACCTGAACCTGCTTGCGAAAGAGGGAAAGGAGTCAGTGGAAAGGCAAAGATGAAGGATTCAAAAGGGAGGAGAGGGTATAAGTTTTTGCAACGAAGTTACAGAGAGAGTTGTTGGAAAGAAAAGCATGAAAGAGGAAAGCTGGGCCTTGGAACCGAAGAGGGACTTTTTCCTCCAGGAAAGAGCACTTCTGAAAGAGCACTTCTAAGAGAGAAGAGCAAGTCAGCTGAAGGATCCTGAAAGGCTTGGGGGGGGAAGTGCTTAGAGATTTGAGGAGCACGGGCATTTGACAAGGACAGGAAGAAAGTCAGCAAAAGGCAAAGGAAGGATTCTAGCAGCAGTGAGGGCTTAGCTGGGTTAAGAGATAAATTTGCCGAGGTCCAAGCAGCATGTTTGGTGACTTTCTCCAAACAAGCGCAGAAGCCTGGGAAGCGGTGGGGAGAAAGCACGTTGTGGGAAAGGAACCCAAAAAGTGCCCAAATTAATTACTCGGGTTGGCAGGGCTGAGACCAGCGCCCAGCCAGCGCCGGCATCTAGCTCAGCACTCTCTTGACTATGCTGAGAACACATTTTCCCAGGCTGGTGAAGTTTAAAGCTCGTGGCCGGTTTAAAGTTTTAAAGCTGTGCTTTCAAGCAATGCAATGAGGGACTTACTCTGAGTACTAAGACAATAAAATTAGGACTTTATCCACGTGAACCGAAATTAGCTGTGAAAGGTCGGAAGGATTCACTGCCCGACAAAACCCACAACGACACTTACCTGGCAGCTTCGGGGAAACCCATCCTGTAGATCGTGACCACGACGGCTCCTCCTAAGCCCAAATTGTGCTGCAGCGCAACCTTTGCCCCAGGAACTTGTCTCTTCCCGGCTTCCCCTCGCAGCTGCCAGCAGAGCTCCGCGCACTGAGCCAGGCCTGGCGAGTCAAACACAGAGCAGTCAGATTCCGTTGCTTTAGAAAAGCTGCCCCGCCCTAACTGGTTTGGCTCAGTGGATAGAGCGTTGGCCTGCGGACTGAAAGGTCCCGGGTTCGATTCCGGTCAAGGGCATGTACCTTGGTTGCGGGCACATCCCCAAGTGGGGGTGTGCAGGAGGCAGCTGATTGATGTTTCTCTCTCATATCGATGTTTCTAACTCTCTATTCCTCTCCCTTCCTCTCTGTAAAAAATCAATACAATATACTTTAAAAAAAAAGAAAGAAAGAAAAGAAAAGCTGCCCCCACAGCCTGCCTCCTTAAGCCAGACCAGGGCTAACTAACGTTTAATTGTGACTTTTAATCGAAGCATTTAATTAAGCCGAGACAATGTTTACTTAAATAACTTCTCTTAAAAGCACTAATGGTTTTGCACCTATTTTTCTTTTCTTAAGTAATCTCTCTATTTGCACAATATGCAGGCTTAAGAAATTCTCTGCACTCTATATTTATCCAACTTATGTTTTTCTGGACAGGCTGAAAGAGAAAACAATGAATATAAAGTTCTCTAGCCCAAGCAAAACAGCATAAGGATAATTTTACTAATTTTACCATTTTTATGTATCAGAAGAAAATAATCTAGGATTTGGGGGTTCATGTTCCCTAAAAAACTTAGCTGGTATGGAGAATTTTCCTATTATTTTCCCCAATTAGTTTGAAGTATGGTAGCAATCATCTCAGGTAGAAACTATAGTTTAACTTTAACCCTGCTGTTTGGCTTCTGTACTTATTTGCTTTGTTTAACAATAGAAAAGTTATTTTGATTTTCTGAATTATATAAATCATCCCATTCGATTAAATACCCTATTGATTGTAATGTGAAATCCCATTTGTTGTGGTCATACTGGTCTTAGAAAGCACATTTTCCTTTACCTGGGAAGGACAGCACAATTATCCCAAGGTCAGAGGGCTCCATTTAACATGTCCCTGTTGACTCAGTGTTCTGGAGACCCAAAACTATAATTTAGATAACATGCTGCTTCTGCTTCTGTAAACTGCTTTTTTTACGAACCAGGTTCCTCATTCCAAACCCTGGGATGTAATCAATACCTTTGTGATCTTTGCCTATATAAGTCTGGTGTTTCAGCCATCTTATCACTATGAGATTTGGGAGAGCAAGATGTCCCCTCATAGTCCCGGATTGCAATAAATGTGACTCTTTAATTCGACTTCTTGAGGCATCCTTCTGTGATTCGTGGGGTACAATACAACAAGTTCACAACAAGAATGAATTGTTTTCCAAACCAATGTTATGCCCAGATTTCAGGATCCCCAAGAAACTACATCAGGGAGCCAGCCAGTCCGATGCAAAAGCATAAGAGTCTTTATTCGAGCTAGCTCGGCTCCCCCACCTTGCCGACGCAGCGACAGGAAGCAGAGAGAGAAAACTCTGTATGGAGACGGGTTTTATAGGGGGTTGGAGTAAGGGGAGGAGAAAGGACTGTGCTCTGCCGATTGGCCAGGCGCAAGTCGGTGTCTTGTTCCTGGGTGTGGCTAGCAGAGTCTTAGACTTCCGGGAAGAAGCTCCTTGCCAAGCACGTGGCCAAGGTAAGATGGAGGGCCTAGCCCTTACCCTGGTGCAAGATGGAGGGCGTAGCCCTCGTCCTTTCACAGGCTAATTCCAGAGCTGAGATTGGAACCCAAGTCTCCTGATTTACCTTTGTTTATCTTTCTACCAGACCAGCCATTAGCAGATCCTGAGTTAAGAACTGTCTCTCAGGATAGACTGGTTTTCTCTTCCTGGAGGCAGAGCTTCACAGGCCTACTTACAAGGTCTATTCTTCCACCCACACCCCAGTCACAACTTCTGAGACACTGTCCTATATAAACCCCAACCTCCTCAAGAAATTTAAATGCCACTTCTCATTTCCAAGCAGTGTCTATATATTTACAGGACATGTATCTTAACACTCTTTTAAAATAGGGAATGCCATACCCTGTAATGAAGTATGGTAGCAATCATCTCAGGTAGAAACTATAGTTTAACTTTAACCCTGCTGTTTGGCTTCTGTACTTATTTGCTTTGTTTAACAATAGAAAAGTTATTTTGATTTTCTGAATTATATATATTTTCCCATTCAATTAAATACCCTATTGATTGTAATGTGACTATCCCATTGGTTGTGGTCATACTGGTCTTAGAAAGCACATCTTCCTTTACCTGCGAAGGACAGCACAATTATCCCAAAGTCAGAGGGCTCCAGTTAGCAAACCAGGTTCCTCATTCCAGACCCGAGGGCTCTAGATAATGTGTTTCAATTCAGTGATCCGGGAGACCCAAAACTATAATTTAGATAACATGCTGCTTCTGCTTCTGTAAACTGCTTTTTTGCAAACCAGGTTCCTCATTCTAAACCTTGGGATGTAATCAATACTTCTGTGATCTTTGCCTATATAAATCTGGTGTTGGGGCTGGGGTGGGCACTGTAAGATCTGAGAGAGTGAAATGCCCCCTCATAGTCCCTGATTTGCAATAATGTGACTCTTTAATTCGACTTCTTGAGGCGTCCTTGTGTGATTCGCGGGGTACATTACAACATTAATACTTTTTCGATTGTGAACATTTTGAATATTAATCAGGAAGGCCAAATGAATGATTTTACTAATATATCCAAACTTTGGGGCAATCAGTTTTACTAGAACTCTGCCATACAAAAAGCTTAAACAGTTAATAAATATGTAAAGTGAAAAAAGTATTCAAACTGGTTTTATTATACAAAAGTGGGGAAATACTGCCAGTTTTCTTCACAAAAGAATAAATAGACATAGTTCACAAATATTTGAGAAAATATTCAATCTCACTTTGATCAAATCAAACAGAATGATACCATTTTAAACCAATCAAACTGGTAAGGATGTTTAGAAATGAGACTAATCATTTTGGGAAGCCTGTGACAAAAGTACTGATGAATGTTCAAATCAGTACAGCCTTTTTGGAAAGCAATGTACAAAATTATTAAGAGCCTTTAAAATGCCTTAAAAACCATTCTGTGGATATAATCAACTACAGGGATTCAGAACAGGCCTCCCAAAGTTTGACATTTAAGCATATGAATTATTTTGAGCTGAAGGCAATCAAAACCCTATAGGCTCATGAGAAACATTTACCTCATCCTTAAAGAATTTAAATTAGAACCCTAACTGGTTTGGTGGATTGTAAGGTCCCAGGTTCGATTCCGGTCAAGGGCATGTACCTTAGTTGTGGGCACATCCCCAGTAGGAGGAGTGCAGGAAGCAGCTGATCAATGTCTCTAACTCTCTATCCCTCTCTCTTCCTCTCTGTAAAAAAATCAATAAAATATATATTTTTAAAATTTAAAAAAAAAAGAATTTAGAGGCCTTTCCCATAATAGGAGTTACCATGAGAAACAACTTTTTTTTTAAGAGTATGTTTTTACTGATTTGAGAGAGAGAAACATCGATCTATCGGCTGCCTTCTGCACACCCCCTACTGGGGATCGAGCTGGCAACCCGGGCATGTGCCCTGTAACCTCTTGGTGCATGGAAGGATGCTCAATCAACTGAGCAACACTGGTCAGGACAGGAGAAGTAACTTTTTTGACCTTTCTATGTGGCAGGGCAAACTACTAATTACTGAACATCTGTTCTTTTTATTGCCCTGCAATGACCTTCCTCCCCTCTGAAGTCCCAAGGCACCTTACCTCATTCTTTAGCTCATAATGTCATATATACCTTATTTCCCCCTTTTTGTCTTTGAACCTCTCATATGTGTGGGTGTCTATGAGTCTCTCATGTATGTGGGGTTCCTATACATACATATGTAATTAAATGTGATCATTTTCTCGTGTTAATCTGTCTCATGTATACTTATTAGGCCAGCCGAGAGAACCTTGAGGGTAAAAGGAAGTTTTTCCCCACTCACATAACTACAGGCAAAATTTGAAAATCTACCTGTTCATCACATTGTTATATGAGTAAAAAACTAGATAATCTGAAAATGAAATAACTGGGAAATGGTTGTATAAATTATGAACTATATGATAAAGTACTATGTTCCTATTTAAAATGGTGTTTATAAAGTTTTCTTTTAACAATTTAGGAAAATGTTTATGATATCATCTTAGGAATGCAATGAACCAATCAGATAACCACATACCCATCCAACCAACAAATTTATTGAATGTCTATTTTGTGCCAGACACTGCACAAGGCTCAGAAGATCCAGCAATAAGCAAGACTGGCGTAGTCATTTCCCTTATGAACATGATAGTCTTGAGATGTAAAAATGCAGGCATTTATAATACAGTCTGATAACGCTATGATAGGCATTAGCGCAGGTGCTACAAGCACACAGAGGAAGAATAGCTCTCATAGCTTGGTAGGTCAGGGAATGAGGACCAGATAAATAGACATCTAAACTGAGATCCTATGAATAAAGAGGAGTTAGCTAGGCAAAAAAAAAAAAAAAAAAAAAAAAAAAAAAGGCTTCATGAAGAGATTTGAGCATGTGCAAAGAAGGAACATGGCCTGCTGAAGGAATAGAAAGTTAAGTGAGACTAGAAAGTGTTAAAGACAGCCAATATGAGAATGAGAGGTAGGGGACAGGGAGGAGAGGGGGAGAATAATGGGGGGAAGAAGGGGCAGAGAAGAGGGAGAAAGGGAAGGAGGGAAAAAGGAAAAAAATATGAATAACTATTAGAAGCATTTACAGATTTTGCAATAATTTCCATTGTACCATGCAACCAATATTGTAGCTGAGATATACTGTGATAAATCTCTACTCATGATTTGCCTAACTCATATATGGCAAAAAAGAAAGGAGGAATTTTTTTTTTAAGGGAGGGAATTTATTTGCTTTTGACAAAAGATGACTATCTGTGGGAAAACATACTGATTATTTGAGCTTTCTGGTTGTCTACCTTCAGAATAAACTAGTGTTTCTTGTATCTCTAAAACGTAGATCTATAAATGGTGGGAGACCAAAGTTGGCCTCAGAACTCCACGTGCCAAGAAGGCATGGCAGATAGTTAAAAGATCATAAACTATTGGAGCATATTTTTACATTTTTGTCCTTCCTTGGATAACTTCTGGCATTAAACTAAAAACCATAATTTTCCTCTGCTTGGAAAAAAAATAAACTATCAAATATGAATATATTTATAAATTGTGGATGGGCATAAGAATAGGCATCCTGTCAAAGTAGTATATTTAAACAGTAATGCCCTTCTCACAGTCTTTTATAAAGGGAAAAAATATTTTTTAACGTGATTACTTCATTTTACTACCATCTTGCTGCATAAATTTCCTAACAAGATGGCCAATCTTTTTATATAAAAACTAGAGGCCCGGTCCATGAAACACAGCATGGGTGCGGTCCCTAGGCCTGGCCGGCGATCGAAGCGTGAGCATCAAGCGTGGAAGGGCAGGTCCCAGCTGACCTCTGGACCCTGGGCAGCACCTGAGCACCTGGGCCCCCGGGCCCCCACGTGCCCCCCTCCACCTGAGTCCCGGCACCCGGTACCCAAGTCCCCATGCGGAGATGTGGTGACCGCAGCCGGATGCCGAGAGCCGGGGCGCAGCATGGGCCTCGAGGTTGCCTTGCGGCACCGCATGGAAGTTGAGCAGGCAGCGTGCCCTCTCCCGGCTGACCAGCCTCGCAGACAGACTCCTGCACAAACCCACGGGGAGCCCAACCGGCACCTGTGGTCCTGGCGGCTGCGGCAGGCTCACCCAGAAGAGGCCAAGCGGGTGCAGGGTGGGCTCCTCGGGGGGCACCTGACACCTGAGCGCGGGGGGGGGGGCTTACCCCGGTGTGCCAACCCTGGAGTCCCAGGGAAGGGTAGCAGGGGGAGTGAGAGCGAGCTTGGCAGACACCCCACATTCTCACTGCACCTCCATCCCTTCACCTCCGCCCCCAGGTAGCCGGCAAGAGGTCGCAGCCCCCCACTTGAACACCACCCACCCCCAGTTCCCCATCCCAGCCTGGGGCCCGGCCCCAATCGGGCGATCAGGGTCTGCCAGCCGCTGGTCGCTGTCTGTGGGGCGATAGGTCAGGGCCGGGACCCCGCCCTGCCCTCCACCTCCACTGCTGGTCACCATCTGTGGGGCAATCAGCGGGGCAACTGGGCCCCTGCTCGCACCCACCTTGGCCTGGTGCTCACCTGCTTCACCATCCCACCTCGGTTCTGCTCTCATTGGGGCCCATTGGGGCTGGCAGCACCT
The DNA here is from genome assembly GCF_000147115.1 of Myotis lucifugus. Lineage (NCBI taxonomy): Eukaryota > Metazoa > Chordata > Mammalia > Chiroptera > Vespertilionidae > Myotis > Myotis lucifugus. The sequence continues at coordinate 7,442,153 of NW_005871085.1, read as the reverse complement.
CCACTACCGCCCGCTGCCAGCAGCATGTCGCCAACGCCCGCCATGTTCCGCGCCGCCCCCTGGTGGTCAACGCACATCATAGCGAGCGGTCAAACTCCCAGTCGAGGGGACAATTTGTATATTAGGCTTTTATTATCCTATCTAATAAAGAGGGAATATGCTAATTGACCCTCACACTGTCACAAAGATGGCGGCAACCACAGCCAATAAGGAGGGAATATGCTAATTGACTGCCCCATCCTCAAAGATGGCAGCACCCACAGCCAATAAGGAGGGAATATGCTAATTGACCATCATGCCCTCAAAGATGGCAGTGCCCACAGCCACAAAATGGCAGCGTGGTAGGGTGCCACCCTTAGCCCTGCCAGGGTGGTAGGCACACCGCAAGGCTGGGCCCACCGGGCCCATTTTGCGTGCCTCCAGAGTCCCCCAGTCCCCTCAGTCCCCCAGCCGCCCAGAGCCGGCTTGCGCTACCAGCAGTGGCAGCAGCAGAGGTGTGATGGGGCGTCGTCTTCCCCTGATAGCCAGGTCACCTCCCACCCCCTGTGAGAGGGGGCAAGCCGGGCTAAGGGATCCCCCTCCAGTGCATGAATTTTCATGCACCATGCCGCTAGTATAGGATAATTAGCTTAGGACTCAGCTACCTAGATATACAGTTTAGTTGCTATTGAAAACAAACCTTTCAAACATCCATCAAGCACTCTACTAAGTACTGAAGATATAAAGAATTCAAGGTGTACTATAAAGTGCTAATAAAGATAAGTAATAGAGAGAGGACTCAAATAAATAAAATCAGAAATGAAAGAGGCGAAATAACAACAGACCCCACAGAAATTCAAAGAATTCTTAAAAAATACTATGAACAACTCTAACAAACTAGACAACCTGGAGGAAATGGACATATTCCTAGAAAAATACAATCTTCCAAAACTCAATCTGGAAGATTCTAAAAATCTCAATAGGCCAATAACTACGGAAGAAATTGAAGCAGTCATCAAAAAGCTCCCAGCAAACAAAAGCTCGGGGCCAGACGGCTTCATAGGAGAGTTTTACCAAACATTCAAGGAAGAACTAAAACCTATCCTCCTTAGACTATTCCAAAAAATTCAAGAGGAAGGAACACTTCCCAGCTCATTCTATGAAGCCAGCTTCACCCTAATACCAAAACCAGATAGAGACAACACAATGAAAGAGAATTATAGGCCAATATCCCTCATGAACATAGATGCCAAAATACTCAACAAAATTCTAGCAAATTGGATCCAGCAATACATCAGAAAGATCATACACCATGACCATGTAGGATTTATCCCGGGGATGCAAGGATGGTACAATATCTGCAAATCAATAAACGTGATACATCATATAAACAAATTGAGAGATAAAAATCACAGTCATATCAATTGACCCAGAAAAAGCATTTGACAAAAATTCAACACCCTTTCTTGATAAAAAACTCTCAGCAAGGTAGGAATAGAAGGATCATACCACAACATAATAAAAGCCATATATGACAAACCCACAGCCAACATCATAATCAATGGGAAAAAACTAAAACCATTTCCCCTAAGAACAGGAACAAGACAGGGATGCCCCCTCTCACCACTCCTGTTCAACATAGTACTGGAAGTACTAGCCATTGCGATCAGACAAGAAGAAGAAATAAAAAGTATCCAAATTGGAAAAGAAGAAGTAAAACTGTCCTTATTTGCAGATGACATGATACTGTACATGGAAAACCCTAAAGACTCCATCAAAAAATTATTAGACTTAATAAATGAATTCGGCAATGTAGCAGGATACAAAATTAATGCCAAGAAATCTAAGGCATTTCTTTACACCAATAGTAAACTTACAGAAAGGGAGACTAAAAAAGCAATCTCATTTACCATCGCACCAAAAAAATTAAGATACCTAGGAATAAACTTAACTAAGGAGGTAAAAGACTTATATGAGAAAAATTACAGGACAAAGAAGGCAAGAGCATACAATTGAGTCAAGACAGTCTCTTCAATAAATGGTGTTGGGAAAATTGGACAGATACATGCAAAAAGATGAAACTAGACCACCAACTCACACCATACACAAAAATAAACTCAAAATGGATAAAGGACTTAAACGTAAGACGGGAAACCATAAAAATACTAGAGGAATCCACAGGCAGCAAATCGCAAACATATGCCGAAGGAATTTCTTCTCTGATACTGCTCCTAGGGCAATGGAAACTAAAGAGAAAATAAACAAATGGGACTACATCAAAATAAAAAGCTTTTGCACAGCAAAGGAAGCCATCAACAAAACAACAAGAAAGCCCACTGCATGGGAGAACATATTTGCCAATGATATCACCGATAAGGGTTTAATCTCCAAAATTTACAGAGAACTCATGCACCTTAACAAAAGGAAGATAAAAAATCCAATCAAAAAATGGGCAACGGACCTAAGTAGACACTTTTCGAAAGAGGACATACAGAAGGCCGAAAGACATATGAAATCATGCTCAAAGTCACTAATTATACAAGAGATGCAAATCAAAACGACAATGCGGTATCATCTCACACCTGTCAGAACGGCCATCATCAACAAATCAACAAACAACAAGTGTTGGAGAGGATGTGGAGAAAAGGAACCCTTCTGCACTGCTGGTGGGAATGCAGACTGGTGCAGCCACTGTGGAGAACAGTATGGAGTTTCCTCAAAAAACTAAAAATGGAACTCCCATTTGACCCAGTGATCCCACTTCTAGGAATATATCCCAAGCCAGGAACACCAATCAGAAAGGATATATGCACCCCTATGTTCATAGAAGCACAATTCATCATAGCTAAGATTTGGAAACAGCCTAAGTGCCCATCAGCAGATGAGTGGATTAAAAAACTGTGGTACATCTACACAATGGAATACTACACTGCGGTAAAAAAGAAGGAATTCTTGCCATTTGCAACAGCATGGATGGAACTGGAGAGCATTATGCTAAGTGAAATAAGCCAGTCAGAGAACGATAAATACCACATGATCTCACTCATTTGTGGCATATAGAAAACAACATAGACTGATGAACAGGGACAGATCCAACGACAGAGAAACAGTGATCAGACTATCAATCCCCAGAGGGAAAGTAGGGAAGGGTGGGGGTAAGGGGAAGAAATCAACCAAAGGACTTGTATGCATGCATATAAGCCAAACCAATGGACATGGACAACAGGGGGATGAGAGCATGAGTGGGGGGGGGGGGAGTTTGGGGGTTAATGGGGGGATGAAGACACATTTGTAATACCTTAACCAATAAAGGAATTTAAAAAAAAAAAAAGATAATAAATGCTATGGAAAACGACAGAATGGAAACACTACAAGGTCTGTTACCTGAAATATTTTCTTCCTCCTGCTACCCTGAGCCCATAACTTTTCCTATACTTTTACTAGTACGACAGCCAAATACAAAGAAGTCAATTCAGCTTTAGTTTCAAATTAGACATCTAAAGGCCTCAGCATGAGAGTCTTCTTTTTTACAGCTGCATAGTAGGCCACAGCTTTTCTATCGACTCATCTACTGATGGGTACCTTTGAGACTGCATGGAAGGACCTGGAGAGTATCATGCTAAACAAAATAAGCCACTCAGAGAAAACAGTATCACATGATCTCACTCATATGTGGTATCTAATGAACAAAATAAACTGATGAACAAGACTGATCCAGAGACGTAGAAGCATGAATAGACTGATGAACCTCAGAGGGAAGGCGGGGCTAGGGGGGTTGGTGGGGAGAGATTAACCAAAGAATTTATATGCATATATGCATAACCCATGAACACAGATGATAGTGTGGTGAAGGCCTGGGGGGACTGGGAATAGCTGAGGGGTGGAGGGGGTCAATGGGGAGTAAACGGGGGCATCCGTAATACTTTCAACAAGAAAGATAATTTAAAAAATAAAGGCCTTAGCATTGTGTTCTATTATTGGGGCCTGGCTTTTTTTTTATTAAATATACTTTTATTGATTTCAGAGAGGAATAGAGAAGGAGAGATAGATAGAAACATTAATGATCAGAGAGAATCATTGATCGGCTGCCTCCTACACACCTCACACTGGGGATCAAGTCCATGTGCCCTGACCAGGAATTGAACTGTGACCTCCTGGTTCAATCGAACTGGGCCATGCTGGCTGGGCAGAGCCTGGCTTGTTGAAAAAGAAAAGGTTTGCTGAGTTTCAAGGGCAAAACACTTTAATGGACTCAGCATACAATGAAAGATGAGTATTTACGTAACAGCAGATTTTTCTTCCAAAAGTTATAAAATTATCAACCTAGAATGCTACCAAATGTAAAATACCATGTTAAAAAAAGTAATATGATGACATTTTCAGACATACAAAGCTGAAAGGATTTGCCACCATACTGCAACATCCCCACTAAGAAAAGCAAAAGGGAGTTCTTTAGGCAGAAGAAAAATAATAGCAGATGGGAATATGAATTTACACAAAGGAATGAAGAGCCCTGGGAGAGGTAGTAACTACATGGGTAAATATATAAGTTTTTTCTCTTATTGTTTAAATGTCTTTAAAAGATTATTTTTTGAACAAAAATAATAATTCATTGTGGGGTTTATAACATGTAGGGTATGGCAAAAGTAGGCTTACAGCCCTAGGTGGGTTGACTCAGTAGACAGAGGAGTAGATAGAAGGGTCCAGGGTTCGATTCCGATCAAGGGCACATACCTGGTTGCAGGCTCCCGGCCTTGGTAGGGGGCATGCAGGAGGCAACCAATTGATACGTCTTTCTCACATCGGTGTTTCCCTCTGTCTCTCCCTCTACCTTCCACTCTCTCTAAAAATCAATGGAAAAATATCCTCGGGTGAGCATTAAAAAAAAAAAAAAAAAAAGTAGGCTTACAGCTGTTTGTATGGAAAATAATAAATCTATAATAATAAAAGTGTAATATGCTAATTAGACCGGAAGTCCTTCCGGGTGACCTTCCAGACAAAGCTGGAGCTGGGAGTGAAGCCCGGGTCCCAGGTGTTGGAGGCAAGCCCAGGTCCCAGGTGCAAGAGGGAAGCCAGTGCCAGCAGCCGGGGGAAGGAAGGCCTATTCTTGCACAAATTTCATGCATCGGGCCTCTAGTAATAATATAAGAATAAACTATTTCACATACTCACAATTATAAACCTACTTTTGACCTGGCCAGTATGCAAAAGAAATAATCACAGGAGATGGAAGTATACTATTAGTGAAGTGGTATAATATCATTTGAAGATAGACTATAATAAAACATAGAAAAATGGAATCATAAAATAAATCCAAAAGGTGGCTGGAAAAAGGAAATAAACAGCTGGGACAAGAAAACACAAATAGTAAGATATTAAAATAAGAAAATAAAATATGGGATATACAGGCACAATCATCCTTCTCTCTCTCTTCCTTTTACTTGACAAGAGCAATAAAAGCCAGGACCTGCTCCCAGCTGGCTCTACCTGACAACAGGTATTGAGAGTAAACTCCCTCTCTTATGCTCCATCTGTCCTGGCACTGGAGAATGTTCATTAGAGCCTCACAGTAAAATTTACCTCCCCTCACATCCCAGTGGCAAAAATGCAAAATTCTAAGTAATAGGAATGAGGATGGGTGGCCTGTAGGATACAATGATAGGTGACATAGATGCTTTGGTAAAAAGCTATCAAGGTTACTGACTTTTAGAGTCAGTATTGGATTTTGGTCTCGTCATCCATTTTCCTAAGAGGTTGTTATTTGTTTTGCTTTAGTTTTTTTGGTAACCTCTTGTAGAGTAGAAGAAGAGCCAAGCCATGGTTTGAGTATGTGAGGTCCCCTGGCTAAAATTCCATTTATTCACATTTCATTTCATCCAAATTCTTAACACCTAAGATCCTTAAGAGCATTAAAAGATGCAAACAAAAATCACATGATAGAATGACATATGTACCATTAAAAACTATGTGAATTCAGGAGGAGAAATAATCACACCCCACTGAGGGACCAAAGCATCTTAGAAGTAGAAAGGATCTAAGTGTTCTTCAAATCTCAGGCGCCAACAGATGGGCAAACCCCCTTACAACATTCCCATCAAGTTGTTACTTGTACTTCCCATGCACAGCCTCTGTGCTCCATGCTCTCAGGAAGCAACCTATTCCACTTTTGAGAAACCATGTTCGTTTTTTTCAGTATCAGCCAAAAATATTCCTTCCCATGATTTCTTCCCAATGCTCCTAATTCTTCCCACACTCCACAAGTTCATTCCTTCTGCCCCATACAAACTTTCAGATGTTAAAGGGTCATTAATTTATTCAACCATCCCCTTTACATGTGTAAAATCTTGTACTGGGCATTGTTCCGGGCACAGAGACAAATGAAATCTGGATCCTGCCTTCACAGGCTCTTAGTCAAATAGGAGAGATTTTTTTTTAATAGGAGAGATTTTTTTTTATAAATAATATAATACGTACTACAAACATAAATGTCAAAAGAGAAATGCAGAGAAAGCACAGCAAGAGTTCAGGAAAGGGAAAGATGAACTCAATCTATGGAAGGGGTCAAGAAGTCAGGAAAAGCTTCATGACTGTTATCTGACACTTGAGATGGACCTTGAAAACGGGCTTTTCCACTGAGGAAAGGGCAGTGAAGTAGAATCCCGTGGGTAAGAGTTTGGACTCTAGAAATACACGGCCCGATTTGAATCCTAGCTTTGCCACTCTCTAGTTTGGTGACTTTGTGCAAGATACTCTGTGCCTCTATTTTCCTTTTTTATAAAATATAAAAATAGATATGAGATTTATGCATTTATACATGAAAAATACTGAGAACAGTATCCAGCACTTGGCATTTTATAAGTGTTTGCTGTTGTTGTTATTATTATTGAGAAAATAGCAAAGACAGAGTTTGTAAAGGTGAGAAGGCATTAAATCTGTCTCGGTAAAAGCCAACAGTCCAGTCCAGTTTAAACATGCTTCTTCTTCGTGCTTCTCCCCCAAAACCCAAGTAGGTACAAATGTTGGCACAGAACGCGCGGCATGTGATGGGTATTTAATAAACCTTCACCCTGCCATTCCCCTTCCCCTTTTCCTTTCCTTCACAGTTCTGGTTTGTACTTTGCCTAAGGTAGTCATATTCTGCTTTGCATTATGATTATTTGTGTTATTACATACTCTGCCTCTTATATGCTTCCTGAGGTTATCTTGTATATCATAGCCCTCACTCCCAAATCTGGCTGTGCCTGAGAAGCTCTTGGGGGAACTTTTAAAAATATGTCAGTTGTGCCCAGCCAGTGTGGCTCAGGTGGGTATCATCCCAGGCCCATGCACCAGGAGGTCACCATTTCGATTCCCGGTCAGTTGGGGCACATTCCTGGTTTGTAGGCATGATCCCTGGTGGGAGACATGGAGGAGGCAGCCGAACTATATTTCTCTCTCTCCCTTCCTCTCTCTCTAAAAAAAACCCACAAAAAACAATAAAAATATATTTTTAAAAAACATAATTTTAAAAATACACACACACACACACACACACATATGTTGTTAGGATCAACCTGACGTAGGATTCAGAATTTCCAAGGGTATTCCAAGGCCAGAAATGTATATATTTAAAAGTTACAGTAAGTTCTCACTCTATCACTAAACCCCATATTTGGGAATCAGTTACCTATAGCACCTAATGATAAGGTGGGCACACAATACTTTCATGGACTGAAAAATGGAAGACTAGGACATAAAACTAGGTTGAAGCCATACTGGAAAGGTACTAAATGTCAGGCTGAATTGGTATAAAAGGCCAAACTAACCAACTTCAAAGCAACAATCCCTTATGAGGAACTTTAAAACAAAGGCACTTTCCTGCACTTCCAGCATACATTAATATGCATTTTCAAAAATCAGAGATAGCCCTGGCCGGCTTGGCTCTGTGGATAGAGCATCGGCCTGCAGACTGAAGGGTCCCAGGTTCGATTCTGGCCAAACGCACATGCCTGAGATGTGGGCTGGATCCCCAGTAGGGGGTGTGCAGGAGGCAGCCAATCAATGATTCTTTCTCATCATTGATGTTTCTCTCTTGCTCCTTCTCCCTTCTTCTCTGAAATCAATAAAGAAATATAAAAAAAAAATCAAAGATAGTTAAGAACATGCCAGAGTCAAATTTTACATATTCATTTTAAAACCAGAGCTCAGTAAGTGTTAAGTAATACATATGAAAGCACTTTTACAACCTGCAATAGAAAATGATGACATTATTTGGATACTAATTTGTTTTTTGTTATATGACCATTACAATGTAAAACAAACTCAGGTTTAATGTGATCTTTCTCTTTGCAAAATCTAAAAGGACTTCATATTTTTAAACTGAAGTGAACAAAAGAATATTCCATTCAAATGCTTAAATCTATCTTGTATTATGGGTATTGCTATAAATTATAAGAAGCTCTTTTATAAAAAAATATATTTTATTGATTTTTTACAGAGAGGAAGGGAGAGGGATAGAGAGTCAGAAACATCGATGAGAGAGAAGCATCAATCAGCTGCCTCCTGCACACTCCTTACTGGGTATGTGCCTGCAACCAAGGTACATGCCCTTGACCGGAATCGAACCTGGGACCCTTCAGTCCCCAGGCCAACGCTCTATCCACTGAGCCAAACCGGTCAGGGCTATAAGAAGCTTTTTTTCATGCAGATCTGAACAAGTTAAAATCAGAAACTAATATACTAGAGCTTTAATTTGAAAGCTAATTCTTCAGAACCGAGTTCTCCCAAAGTAGCAATATATTACAGTTAAACTAATGCCATTTATAGAAGAGAACTTGACACTCTCACCACCCCAATCTTAACTCATCATGTTTTGAAACACTCACTTGATTCTCTTAAAATCCTATTGCTGTTTGTTGTCCAAGTAACCAGGGGAAAATATTTAAACTACTCAGAGCTGTCATTCTAAAATATTTTTTTCCAGGAGTCTGAATTCTTTCTTGGGCTACAGCTAATGACCATGTGTCGGACTCATTTGAAATATATCCAAATCACAATATGTAGCAAGTAAACATTTACTCTTCAATAATTCTTCGTTCTTATTTAGACTACCAATCATGTCATCAAGATTTATAAGTATTTCCCCTAAAATACTACCACTAAACACTATCCCTCAAAGATGGTGATAAGAGGAAAATCTGACCAACAGTGGAGACTCAAATAAATATTGGATAGTGTTTTCAAAAGATAACTGAAAAAGGTATGAGTCTCTGTTTAAGTATTTAAGAAATGGATGTTATCTTCCTGGGGTGTTTTAAGTTATCTTTTTAGTACCTTGCGGGGTGGAAACTGGATAACCTGCCAAGATTGGCAAATTATTTACATTTGATAAAAATAAAATCCAATCCAATCAAAAAATGGGCAAAGGACCTAAATAGACACCTTTCAAAAGAGGACATTCAGAAAGCCAAGAGACATATGAAAACATGCTCAAAGTCACTAATCATCCGAGAGATGCAAATCAAAACAACAATGAGGTACCATCTCACACCTGTCAGAATGGCTATAATCAACAAATCAACAAACGACAAGTGCTGGAGAGGATGTGGAGAAAAAGGAACACTCATGCACTGCTGGTGGGAATGCAGACTGGTGCAGCCACTGTGGAGAACAGTATGGAGTTTCCTCAAAAAACTAAAAATGGAACTCCCATTTGACCCTGTGATCCCACTTCTAGGAATATATCCCAAGAAACCAGAAACACCAATCAGAAAGGATATATGCACCCATATGTTCATAGCAGCACAATTCACCATAGCTAAGATCTGGAAACAGCCTAAGTGCCCATCAGTAGATGAATGGATTAGAAAACTGTGGTACATCTACACGATGGAATACTATGCTGCTGTAAAAAAGAAGGAACTCTTACCATTTGCAACGGCATGGATGGAACTGGAGAGCATTATGCTAAGTGAAATAAGCCAGTCAAT
>NW_005871085.1:7420771-7431970 GCF_000147115.1 Myotis lucifugus | reverse complement strand
GGGAAGCCCGGGGAGGGTTGGGGGCCCGGAGGGAGGGGGTTAAGAGATCACCCGAAGGACTTTTATGCATGCATATAAGCATACCCAAGGGACTTAAGCCCCGGGGGGGGGGGGGGGGGAGTAGGGGAGGCCAGGGGATTGTCAAGGGCGGGTAAAAAATAGGACACATATGTAATACCCTTTGTAATACTTTAAGCAATAAAAAAAATTAAAAATAAATAAATAAACAAAAGAGCTGACGAGGCCTGAAAAAAAATAAAATAAATAAAATAAAATCCAATGTTGAGAAGATTATAGGACAAGAAGCATTCTCATACTCTATTGCTGGGAATATACACAGGTTTAATCTCTTTTGAAGAAAATTTTGCAATATCCACCTATATTTTTTAATAATTTAAAAAATATGTTTATTTATTTCAGAGAGGTAAGGGAGAGGGAGAGATACAGAAACATCAGTAATGAGAGAGAATCACTGATTGGCTCCCTCCTGCATGCCACATTTTGGGGATCAAACCATGATCTCTGGGTCATAGGTTGACGCTCTACCACTGAGCCACGTGGTCAGGCTCCACCTATTTTTAAATACAAACTAACCGTTGTTTGGAATTTACCCTGTGGGTAACACTTGCAAAAGTATGCAATGACACAAGGATACTCACTGCAGCATTCTTTATAATGACAAACTTCACAGAATCTAAATGTCTACCAATAAGTGAGTAACTAGGTAAATTTCTTACCATGAGAATACTACACAGGCATTAAAGAGAATAAAGAATATTTATAAGTGATAATAAGATTTTAAAGATGTAAGTTAAGAAAGTAATCTACAATGTGATAAATATACTCATATACACACATAAATACAGAAAGATTGTATAAACACACACATATATATATGTATTTGTAATAAGCATAACGATTTTGGAAAAATACAAAAGAAATATTAAAAGAGGTTGACTCTGAGGATTAGAACTAAGGGTAAGGAGGAAGAAAAAAACTTACTAAATGTTAAAATTTGTCATGGAGCAATAATATTAAAAAAACGTTATTGCCGAAACCGGTTTGGCTCAGTGGATAGAGCATCAGCCTGCGGACTGAAAGGTCCCAGGTTCGATTCCGGTCAAGGGCATGTACCTTGGTTGTGGGCACATCCCCAGTGGGAGATGTGCAGGAGGCAGCTGATCGATGTTTCTTTCTCATCAATGTTTCTGGCTCTCTATCTCTCTCCCTTCCTCTCTGTAAAAAATTAATAAAATATATTTTTTAAAAAACGTACGATAACACTTTGGAGAATGATTTGGCAGATCCTATAAAGTTAAACATACATCTACCCTATGACCCAGCAATTCCACTGAGTGATTAACCCAAGAGCAATGCAAAAGGTATGTCCACAAATAGACTTGTACAAAAATGTTCACAGCAGCCTTATTATGATAGCCTCAAATAGGAGTGCCTGGCTGGCATAGCTCAGTGGTTGAACATCAACCTATGAACCAGGAGGTCATGGTTCAATTCCCAGTTAGGGCACATGATCAAGTTGTGGGCTCGGGTTTCGGGCTCGATCCCCAGTGTAGGGCAGCCAATCAATGATTCTCTTCATCACTGATGTTTCTATCGCTCCCTTCCTCCCTGAAATCAATAAAAAAATATTTTCTTTTTAAGTTATTTTCTATTTGGTGAAACATTGTTATACTTTCCTTTATTTCTTTATATATAGTTTCCTTTAGTTATTTGCAAATAGTTAAATAACTAATTTAAAGTCTTTTTAAAATTTATTGAATTTATTAGGGTGACATTGGTTATAGGTTTCAGGTGTATAATTCTATAATACATCCTCTGTATTTAAAGTCTTTATCTAGTAAATCCAATGTTTGAGCTACTTCCGTTTCTATTGACTGCTTTCCCCCCATGTATGGGCTACACTTTCTTGTTTCTTTGTACATCACATTGTTTTTGTTGGAAATTGTACAATTTAAATAATATAATGTGGCAATTTTAAAAATCAGATTCTCCCCTCTTCCCAGAATTTGTTTTTGTTTTTTATCTAGTGACTTTTCCAAACCAATTCTATAAAGTCTGTATTCCTTGTCACAATTGGCCACTGGATTTTCTTCTTGGTTAGCTTAGTGGCCAGCTACTGGCTGGCCAGAGACTTCCGTAAGTGCCTGGAACTAATAAGTATCCCAGTCTTTGCAGAGGCTCTGTGTATTTTGTCACAGCACTCACCCAGGCAGTTTACAACTCCACTTTAGCATTTACTTCCTGCTTATGCAGAGCCCCAGGTTTAGCCAGAGGTAAGCGCTTAGGACCTTATTGTCCTTCCTGGGCATACACAGAGTCTTGGGCACACACACAGCCTTATATTATGTACTTGGTGTCCTAGATCAGGGATTTTCAACTGTTTTCATCTCATGGCACACATCAACTCATTACTAAAATTCTGCGGCACACCAGAAAAAATAGGTATAATTTTGATTCATTCATACTTGGTGGCTATGTTGTGTTGAGGTTGTCATTTTTTAATTTGACAATCTAAGGCAAGCATGTCAAACTCGCGGCCTGCAGGCTGCATGCAGCCCACAATGAGTATTTTTGTGGCCCAGCCAAAATAACGGTATGTAAAAAATGTTTTAGTAAAAATCTGGTAACTTAATTTTTACAAATCCTGTTATACATAATTATTAATAACAAACTACAACATTCATTAATGACTGATTACTATAATCATGTTGCATTCATTTCCCTTATGCACCTAACACGCAGGCATCCCATTTCTCTCCACTGATACTATCAGCAAATATTTTAGCAGCCGATTGCCACGTCATTAGTCTTGGACTGACTGTTTTGGTGTGCGCAATAGGAAATATTTCGCTTTTGGAGAACAAGAAAAAATAGGTTTATTTGTGTTACGCTTATTAATTTGTGCAGTTATTCAGTGTCTGGTAAGTTAATGTTCAAGAAAAAAATATTTTTATTAAAATGTTCTATTATTTTATGTTAACGATCACTCATTTATTTCAGCCCTTTGTATTCAGCATGTCTCTATCAAAATAAACCTATGTTTCTATGAAAATTGAAGCTTTGTTCTTTTGTGGCCCACATACACTTAAACCTTATTTGGCCCGTGTTAGCCTTTGGGTTTGACATGCTTGATCTAAGGGAAAAGAGGTCAGTGTGCTGGACTAAGTAATCAGGTATCGCATGTTTTAAAAATCCTTGCAGCACACCAGTGTGCCTTGGCATACCGGTTGAAAACTGCTGTCCTAGAGTTCCAGAAATATGTCACACATTTTCAAAGCCTCCTACAAACATCTCACTGCCCAGGTTTTTCTTTGTAAGTTTTTTTGTTGGTTTGTTTTTTCCCCCAATTGTTATCGGGACCTCAGGCAGCTATGATGTAAAATAGTTGTTGCTGATTGTTCTTAACAAATGTCCTGGGAAAATACTGTTTGCACATGACAAGTTCTCAGTTAGGTTACATAAAAACAGGACTTTTGAATAGGGGTTACCAGGAATGACAAGTCACATATATTAAAAAAAAAAAAAAAAACTCAGTGGAAAGAGTTCTCACTCCATTCTGACTCCTCCAGTGCCAACGAAACTATTAACTCTCACCATGACCGCAGCGGCTGGTTTCCAAGGCTACCATGGAGCCGGAGAAAGGAGGGTACAAGTCAAAATGCCACAAAGCTTGCTGTTCTTACAGAGATTAAATTATTTCTTTTGTTGTTGCTGTTGCCTTGATTTTTTTCTTCAGCTATTTGTTTTTAATAAATAATCTCCTAGATTGTTGTAAGCCACTGGTTAATTTCCAATGTTCTGAAAGAAGTTAATTTTGACAATTTTTGCCAGTGTTCTTGGTACTTTATAAAGAACAGGATTTTCAGATGTTGTTATTTTCCCACCCCCAATGACACCACTCTCATTCTCACTTTTAGATTCCTCTGAAAGATATTAGACTACTTAAAGCAATAAAAATAATAATATGTTGTGGAGTTTATAATATAGTTAGAAGTACAATAATAGCCCAAAGGATAAGAGGGGAGTAAATGGAAATATTCTGCTGTAAAAATCCCTTACATTTTATGTGAAGTATTATAACATTATTTGAAGATAGACTGGGATAAATTTAAAGATCATGTTGTAAATTCTAGAGCAAACACTAAGGAATAAAAAAAAGAAATAACCCAATAAAAGAGAGAAAATAAAATACTAAAAATTAACCAATTAATAAAAAGATAGTATGAAAAAGACAAAGGAGCCAAAGAACAGACAAGACAGGAAACAAAAGGCAAGGTGGCACATTATATTGCAACTACCTGTGTGTAGGTATCTTACTATCTCTCTCTCTTACTCTCCATCTATCTATGTACACCTATTTCTCTACTAAATTATAAGCTCAGTAAATGTGAGAGATAAACAGAAATGGACCAAAATTAATTTCTGTAATGAATACACTATTAATTCTAACATATCTATTTTTGGAATCTTAGAATTTATAAATTTTTGCTAAATTAACTAATTCATATATAAGACAATATGGAAAAATATAAAGCTCACCTATCTATATAAAAATAAGTCCCAGAATTTGAATACTAAGTTATTTTAGAAATTTCTTTGTATAATTCCTTCATTTTATAATTAAGGAAACTAAGAATCAAAGTGATTGAGTAATTGGTAATTAATCAAAATAGTCACACGGCCAGTCAGCAGTCCAACCAAAATAAAATACATATTTCATAAGTTCTAGTTCAGCTCTCTCAAAAGAAAAAATTTCCTTGCAACACCAACCACATATATAACTATATATAATTAAGATGTTCATTTAAAATGATTCATATCTAGCAGGTCTAGCAGGTCTATTTGGAAACATCTTGTTAATTAAGTTGTACACCTATTTGAAAATACTCAAACTTTAAAAAATACAAATTGTTAAATTTAGAATACCAATTAATTCAAATTCTCGTCAATTAATCAAGATCACTGAAGTATACTGTACTTAAAGAAAAATAAAAAATACTGTGGCTAAACAATCATTTAAAACACTGGCTACCAAGTTTAGAGAATACAATCTTTCAAGTCAAGAACTAATCATTCGCACTTACGCCAAATGATTGTGAACCCTCTGTGCAGCATTACCTGTAGCTCCTAGTGGGTGTCCCTTGGAAATCAATCCACCACTAGGATTTATGACCCACTTTCCTCCATAAGTATTATCTCCTCTATCAACCAGTTTTCCACCTTGTCCTATAGAAGGAAAAATATATTCACAAATATTACAAAAAACATTGGAACAAATGACGTTTTTTAAACTTCCATAGAGCCAAGAATTTCTTACAGCAAACATTTTTTAACAGTTCAAACTAACATCAAATTGATATAAGCACATTTAAAAGTTAGGTAATAAATATTGAGTAATAAAGGCATATATTTTCAGAACATTTCCTATACGAAAAAAGCACCTATTAATTCCTAAGAGTTCTTGGCTTCCAAAATTGCTACAAGTATGACAGAAATTCAGAGACCCCCAAAAAAGAATTGAAATGGATACAATTAAATTATATCCACTTAAAAATGTATAACTTTGCCAAACTATAATCATTTCCCTAAATTTTTAACTATACTCTCATATACTATACAAATATTCTTAATAGTCAGGAAAGAGGGAGGGAGAGGGACAGAAAAAAGAGCACTTTATGAAATAAAGGGAAATGGCTGAAAATACTGTTGAGCCATAAACGTAAACTTAAAAGAAAAAAATTACATTACATGCTTAGCAACTTCAACATTCCTATAAATTCCCATGACATTCTTCCAAATGGTAAAAAGGTAAATAAAAAGCATGCAATGTATAAATTATTCCTCCAGATGATATTTCTGATAAAGTAATGAGAGGTGAAATCCTGAGGTAATGAGGATAATTGTGGTTGTCAGAGGCAGCTAATAGCTTTTAAGCACTCATTCTGTCAGGCCTTAGTTCTAATTATTTCACATGTATTTGCATAATCTAATCATCAAATCTATAAGATATGATTAACATATAACATTATATTAGTTTCAAGTGACATCATAATGAGTTCATATTTGTTTGTATTGTGAAATGACCACAATAAGTCTAGTTAACATCCATCCCCAAATGTAGTTACAAAATTTACTTTTCTTATGATGCTAATTTTGACAATCTATATTCGTAGCAACTTTCAAATATACAATTCAGTATTATTAACTACTAGAGGCCCAGTGTACGAAATCCGTGCACTCTGGGAGTCCCTCAGCCTGGCCTGTGCCCTCTAACAGTCTGGGAGCCCTCGGGGGATGTTCGACTTCTGGCTTAGGCCCGCTCCCCATGGGAGGCAGGAGAGGCTCCCGCCACCATCGCTGCACACGCCAGCCATCAGCCCGGCTTCTGGCTAAGCAGCGCTCCCCCTGTGGGAGTGCACCAGGGGGCAGCTCCTGCATTGAGCATCTGCCCCCCTGGTGGTCAGTGCGTGTCATAGCGACCAGTCGTTCCACCTTTCAGTCGATTTGCATGTTAGCCTTTATTATATAGGATAGTCACCATGCAATGTAGTTGTACATTACATACCCCATGACTTATTTATTTTATAACTGGAAGTTTGTATATTTTTACTTACCTTCATCCATTCCGCCAACACCCCAACCCTCGCCTCTGGCAACCACCAATATGTTCTGTGTATATATGAGCTTGTTTTTTTGTTTTGTTTTGTTTCCAGATTCCATAAACCGAGATCTCATGTAAGTGTGTCTTTCTCTATTTCACTTAACATAATGCCCTCAAGGTCCACCTGGGTTGTTGCAAATGGCAAGATTTTCATTCTTTTTTATAGTTAGATAATATTCCATTAGGAAATTTTCCAAAGGAAAGCTAAATAAATGGAAATGCATACCATCTAATGGATTGGAAGATTCAACATTGTTAAACTGACAACTGGCTCTAAATGTATCTATAGATTCAAAGAAATCCCAATGAAAATTCCAGCAAGTTTTTTGTTGCTGTATTTTTTTTAAATATATTTTATTGATTTTTTTACAGAGAGGAAGGGAGAGGGATAGAGCGCTAGAAACATCGATGAGAGAGAAACATCGATCAGCTGCCTCCTGCACACCTCCTGCTGGGGATGTGCCCGCAACCAAGGTACACGCCCTTGACCAGAATCAAACCTGGGACCTTTCAGTCCACAGGCCAACGATCCATCCACTGAGCCAAACCGGCTAGGGCTGTTGCTGTATTTTTATAGAAATTGACAAACTGATTCTAACATGTGCTTAGAGATGCATAGGACCTAAAATAACTAAAATTATTTTTGAAAAGAACAAAGTTGGCCCTGGCCAGTGTGGCTCAGTTGGTTGAAGCATCATTCCATACACCAAAAGGTGGCAGGTTCGATTTCCAGTCAGGGAACATACTCGGGTTGCAGGTTCAATCCTTGGTTGGGGCACATGCAGAAGGCAACTAATCAATGTTTTTCTCTCTCTCTCCCTCTCTCTCCCTCCCTCTCTCTCTCTGAGTGTCTCTCTATCTCTCTCTGTCTCCTCCTTTCTCTCTAAAATCAATAAAAAGTATATCTTCAGGTGAAGAAATAAGTAAGTTTTTTTAAAAAAGACTAAAGTTGGAGAACTTACCCTATTTGATTTCAAGACTTGCTATACACTATAGTACTATATAATGTAATTACAGTAGCCAAAATAATTTGGTATTGGTAAAAAGATAAAAATATAGATCAGCCCAGGCCAGTGTGGGTCAGTTGGTTGAGCATTGTCCAGTACACCAAAGGCCACCAGTTCAATTCCCAGTCAGACACATGCCTAGGTTACAGGTTCAGTCCCCAGTCGGGATCCATATGGGAGGCAACTGATTGATGTTTCTCTCTCACATCTCTCTGTCTCTCTCCCTTTCTTTCTCTCTAAAAAAATCAATAAAAACATGTATTTTTTAAAAGAAGGTAGATCAATGGAACAGAAGAAAGAGTCAAAAAATGGACCCTCACATATATATGGGCAATTGACTTTGGACAAAGGTGCCAATGCAATTCAATGGGGAGAGAAAAGTCTTTTCAGCAAGTAGTGCTGGATATGTGTATAAAATAAAAAAGATTAATATCGACTTTTATTTTACATCATATACAAAAATTGACTCAAAGTGGATTATATGCTTAAATAAAAAATCTAAATCTATAGAATTAGAAATAAAAACAGAAGAAAATCTTTATGACCTTGAGATAGGCAGAAGTTTCTTAGAGTACAAAAAACATAAACCATTAAAAATATTGATAATTTGTATTTCATCAAAATTTTAAAATGCTGTTTTTCAAGCAACACTATTAATAAAACAAAAGGCAAGCCACAGCCTAGGAGAAAATGTTCACAACATACAGATATCAGACAAATGACTTTATCCAGAATTTATATATACATTCTTACAACTCTTAAAGAAGGCAAACAACCCAATAATTAAAGGGCAAAAGTTCTGAACAGACACTTCACACAAAAAAATATATGTATGACCAATATACACATGAAAAGATGCTAACATCATTAGTCATCAGTGATATAAAAATAAGACATACTGCATAATCTTTAGAATGGCTAAACTTTTAAAAACTGACCCCATCAAGTATTGGTAAGGATTTAAAGCAGTGATGGCGAACCTATGACACGCGTGTCAGAGGTGACACACGAACTCATTTTTTGGGTTGATTTTCTTTGTTAAATGGCATTTAAATATATAAAATAACTATCAAAAATATAAATCTTTGTTTTACTATGGTTGCAAATATCAAAAAATTTCTATATGTGACACGGCACCAGAGTTAAGTTAGGGTTTTTCAAAATGCTGACACGCCGAGCTCAAAAGGCTCGCCATCACTGATTTAAAGCAACTAAAACTCTCATACACCGCTGGTAGTAATGGAAAATGGTGCAACCACTTCAAACATGAAAAGAAAAATCCTCCAGGTCCCATAAACTAGTTTTTCCATTTTTCTTTTTGCAAATCTTCAAACACAATTTGAATATCGAGTTACAAATGTAATTTTGTATCCTTCCCCCCCCCCACTTAACAGAACATTAAAAATATCCCTGATTTACATAATACAAATTATTTGCACACCCTGTTATTTCAGTGTTGCTATTGTCCCAGACTGCAGGTTCTAAAAGTCCAGTATCGAGGTAGCTTACATTCACTTTGCAGTGTGGCAGAGGCAACGTAGAGAAGAAAGCAATTACTGAATTCTTTTCTTTAATGGTGAAAATGAAAATTTATCAGAGAAACTAAGTTAATAAGCATCTCATGAAAGATAGTACCTTCTGGACAGAGTCCCAATGCTTCATAAGTAAGTAGTTCGTTAGGAGAAAAGCAATCATGAAGTTCTATTACATCAATATCACTTGGTCTCAGGCCAGATTTCTCATAGCACTTTCTGGCAGCTTCTTTACTCATATCAAAGCCAACCTAAAACCAAAATCACATATAAGTAAAGTAAAGGCATCAAAATTGGGACTTTTATATAAGGATTATATGAGATTAATAGGCATAAACTTAACAGCTAAGAATTGACCACACATATTGAAATATCTATTGATTCTATTTTATACAGAGAGTCCAAATAAAAGGATATCCAGGAGGGAAAATATACATATTAAATCTGGTGCTATAAAAGAAAGAATTTCAAATCAAATACATAAAAGGACTTATAATTCTTCAGGCCATATCTTACGTTGTTATAAAAACTCTATTAATCCACAATGTATAGTTGTGGTAAACAGGCTGAAGAGATTTATCAACAGATCATTATGATTCAGATACACTGAAAAATAGGCAGTTGATCGATGTTTCTCTCTCATCGATGTTTCTAGCTCTCTATCCCTCTCTCTTCCTCATATAATAATCAATAAAATGTATTTTTTAAAAAAATAAAATAAAATAAAAGGACTTATAATTCTTCAGGCCATATTTTATGTTGTTATAAAAACTCTATTAATCCACAATGTATAGTTGTGGTAAACAGGCTAAAGAGATTTATCAACAGATCATTATGATTCAGATACACTGAAAAATAATGAGGGAATTTTTATATGAAAATAAACAATCTTCACCCAGCTGACGTGTCTCTGTGGTTGAGTGTTGACTTATGAATCAGGAATTCACAGTTCGATTCCCGATCAGGGCTCATGCTCAGGTTGCGGGCTCTATCCCCAGTGTGGGGCATGCAGGAGGCAGCCAATCAATGATTCTCTCTCATCACTGATTTTTCTCTCTCTCTCTCCCTCTCCTTTCCTCTCTGAAATCAATAAAAATATATACTTTAAGCCCTAACCAGTTTGGCTCAGTGGATAGACCGTCGGCCTGCGGACTCAGGGGTCCCAGGTTCGATTCTGGTCAAGGGCATGTACCTTGGTTGCAGGCACATACCCAGTGGGAGTGTACAGGAGGCAGCTGATCGATGTTTCTCTCTCATTGATGTTTCTAACTCTCTATCCCTCTCCCTTCCTCTCTGTAAAGAATCAATAAAATATATAAAAATAAATAAATAAATAAAAAATATACATATATATATATATATACTTTAAAAAAAGAAAGAAAATAAATAATATTTTTAGGGATTCAAAAACATTTTCCCAAAATCCATGCTCTTAACACCTCTTTAATCTCAGATAATAACATGCAAACTGAACTTTTCTCCATAGAATAAAACTATGGCATAGTGGCAAATGTACTATAATTAGAAAACCTAAATATGAGTTCCACCTCTACCACACCCTAACACCTTAGCTTTGTGATCTTGGGCAAGTTATAGGAACATTTTCAAATTCTGAGCATTGTTGTAAAATTTATAAATTGTAGTTTAGCATTTATAATTGTTTATATTTGTATGCATATGTATATATGCCTTATTATATCTATATATATAAAAGGCTAATATGCAAAGTGTCCCCTTGGGAGTTCGACTGGGAGACCAGGAGTTCGATCGCTTGCTATGACGTGTGCTGACCAGGGGGTGGTGCAGAATGAAGGAAGGCCCCAGCTGGCAGTGGGAAGGAAGGCCCCGGCCAGCAGCTGGAAGGCCCCAATCAGCCCTGATCGCCAGCCAGGCCTAAAGACCCTACCCGCGCACAAATTTCGTGCACCAGGCCCCCCCCCTCTCCCTCTCCTTCTCTCTCTCTCTCTCTCTATATATA
>NW_005871085.1:7400973-7420671 GCF_000147115.1 Myotis lucifugus | reverse complement strand
TCAAATATCCAACTAACTCTAGGTCTGAATTCTCATATTTTTTATTTTCTCCATTTTGTACTTAACCTTCAATAAAGATTTTTGAAGTGTCACCCAACTGGTGTGGCTCAGTGGTTGAGTGCCAGCCTATGAATCAGGAAGTCATGGTTCGATTTCTGGTCAGGGCACATGCCTGGGTTGCAGGCTCGATCCCTAGTGTGGGGTGTGCAGGAGGCAGCCTATCAATGATTCTATCTCATCACTGATATTTCTATCTCTCTCTCCTCTCCCTTCCTCTCTGAAATCAATAAAAATATATTTAAGAATAATTTTTTTGAAGTGTCAATAAAGTTCCCTGAAAACATCTTTGTTTTCCCCTTAACTCTGTAAGATTGGAACTCTGAGCATATTTAACCAATTCAAAATACAAATAAAAAGCATGTCTAGTTAATGAAACATTATCATATAATGATGTATAACTCTATCCCAGGAAGCATATATTCTCATCAGTTATTTTCCCCTAACAGATTCTTAAGGATGGGTTATAATATTAGATTTCCTAGACTGTTTTTCAAGTAAATTATATCCAGAGCCTATAGCAACCTTGAAATTCTTAAACAAAACTCCTTGATTAATTAATAAGACAGAACTTTAGATGTACCATTTTAATAACGCTATTTTCTTCAAATGAGCTTGGCAAATCAGTCATCATCTCCTGTGCCACAATCTCCACAGCTTTGGACTGAAGGCCGTACTTCTGTACAAATTCTTCACTCACCAAAATTGCCGCTGCAGCACCATCGGAAGTGGGACTGCGAGGAGGTAAAAGTAATTATTACACCTGGTCCACCTCAACCCTAAGATTTCAGACGAGGGGTTCTTTCTGGGATAAGAGGCTGAGTGGGCTTGATGGTCACTGGATGGTCTTCTTTGTAATATCTACAGTTAAATCTTACATATGCTTCCCTCCTGAGGGCTGAACCTCTATCAAGAACTTAAATGCTGTCAGTCACTGCTCGGTCTCTGAGAATCTCGCTCGAAAAGTTCTTAGTGCAAAGAAGCCTGGACTTGCTTTTGTAGGTACATGAAGCCTCTTCTGGTGACTTCTGAGAAGTATACAAGGCCATTCCTATCCCGGTATAGTACAGATTCTGCCATAGGGCTAACTAGCTCCAACTCTGCTGTCTCCCAAACAACTCAGAATTGGAATCCTTTTGAAAACTGGGAAAGGATGGAATAGAGGATACCAGAAAGTCCATGCTTTGGTTAAGACTTTTGAGATCTCCTCAAAATAGATCTTTTCCTTTAGAGTAAGCTATGAAGGGAGGTGGCAAATGATTAAGCCTTCTGCGAGTTCAGCTGGACTTCATCCATGGGCACACCCTCATATGGAAACAGATAAAAGCTGGCCCCACTTGTTCACTTGCACCCCAGCCAGTATCTCCAGGACGCAACCAGGTGATAACTAGGCACAGGCAGGACCTATGCAGTACTAACTCAGTATTCTAGGAAATAAATATTGTCAGGCAATTTTCAAGATGTAACTGTTACCATTATTATTAGAGCTATGATTTTTTCTTGGTTTATGCTTACTCTTAGCTACTATGGTAGAGTAAAATTTCCTACAGTAGAAGCATACAGCAGAGAAAACAAAGGGAAAAATCTGGGGACTTCAGTGGCCGCCTAAGTCATATTTAAATGAATAAATACACTTAAAATGAAGTAGGTAGGAGTCATGAGAGAAGAAAGTAAAATATGTAATTTTCCAAGAGAAGAGACAGTCTTCTCTAAGCAGGAGAAGGAAGTAAGGGTACTCACTCCAGAGTGAGGACTACATTTGTTACCCTTGTAATTAGCTAGTTATTAATAATAGAGAGGAGCAAAGAGAAGGCCAGACATTATAAGCATGTCCATCGGGGCAGCCTCACCAGGAAGCTGCAATTCCACATTCCCCAGGAAACCACCAGTCTGTTCCCTGCAGATCACTGGGGGAAGGGACCGGACAAAGTAAAGTGGGGGTGGGGGTGACGTAGGTGAAAGATGAGCACGGTGGTGCTCAGTAGGCTAAACAGCCACCTCAGACGGTGTACTGCCTCTTGTACTGCCCTATAGTCCTAACAGTTAGGGAAGGTGTTTGCCTGTCAATCTTGCCTAGACGAAGAAAATGGCTAGAGGGAGTGGAGCCACTGCAAGCATGGGAAATCTTAGAAGGTTAAAATCCGCAGACAGCCCTAACTGGTTTGGCTCAGTGGATAGTGTCGGCCTGCAGACTCAAGGGTCCCAGGTTTGATTCCCGTCAAGGGCATGTACCTTGGTTGCGGGCACATACCCAGCAGGGAGTGTGCAGGAGGCAGATGATTGATGTTTCTCTCTCATCGACGTTTCTAACTCTCTATCCTTCTCCCTTCCTCTCTGTAAAAAATCAATAAAATATATTTAAAAAATAAATAAATAAAATAAAATCCTCAGACAAAGGAATTCTATCTCTTGCTCCCCTTGCTTTGCTCCTGCTTCCTTGCACTTCTCCATGTTCCCTCCATCGCCATGTGGCCATAGGAGCCACAAGGCCCATGGCCATGCGAACCCCGCACACAATGAACTGCAGCTGGGAACACAAGCTCAGCTGGCCTGATGCTAGACTGGACTGTGCAAATATGGAACGGGGGCTCCGGGCAGTGACTAGAATCCTAGCTCTGCTGAAGACACAGCTCGACGGTTTCCTTGGCGGGACGGAGGGAGATGGGACCTCGGAAACTCAGGGGTCTAATCCCACGCAAATAAATATCCCTCATTCTCCCACAGGAGTCTCAGAAAATTCCTTTTCTTGTGACATTGCAAGAAGCCCACTCCCACCAGCAACAGGTGGGGACACAGAGAACACCCCACTGATAACACATTGGTAGTTCTAGAGAAAGAGATACAGTAAAGATATATCCAGATACAGAGCCTAAGGTTTACCCAAGTGGGGGAGGGAGAAGCAATAACTTCAATTAAATATTAAAATGTTTTTCTTACCAACATTGTAAGATAGTCAGAAAATCAAAAACTTTTCGAGAAGTCATCACTTCATCTAAACTGTATTCCTTTTGGAACTGGGAATACCTAAATGCAAAACAAGTAGTTATAGAATGTTAGGGAGCAATTACAATTTTTTTATCGAAGATGTTCTGGTCTAGAAGTTAAAGGGAGAATAATATGTAAGTATTCTTTTCACAACCAAAAGATGGGCTTTTATAAACAATTTTAACCTTTAATAAACAAGTCCTTTGAATTGAATTTTTTTAAAATCCTAACTTCAAAATACCACATGCTGTACAACAAAAAAATTGACTAATTTTTGTCCTGGGTTACCCTCATGGAGCTTCTAAAACCCTTGGAGTTTCCTGAGTGATAAGTGTCTTCATTATGCTAATAAGGTGATTCTTGTGGGCCTCTTGTTGGTGGGTGGGGCACAAGGGTCTGCTCACCAGAAAGAGAAAGACTAACCTTGTGAATACAGGGTTGGGACTTTTCAGCCAGTTTGACCCCAGGGAGAAGAGGGGGCAGGAGTTTGAGTTCAATCAAGTGGCCAATGATTCAACTGAGTATGCCTGCATAATGAAGCCCCAATAAAAACATAGACAATGAACTTGGTGGAGTTTCCTGGTTGGTGAGCACTGAAATATATGGATATGCCCTCCGTGGGGGAGAGGGCATGGAAGGTCTGCATTAAGAACCCTCCCAGACCTCACCCTATGTGCCTCTTTATCTGGCTGTTCCCAAGTTGTATCCTTTATTTTTTATTTTAAATATATTTTTATTGATTTCAGAGAGGTAATGGGGAGAGAGAGAGAGAGAGAGAGAGAGAGAGAGAAACATCAATGATGGGAGAGAATCACTGATCGGCTGCCTCCTGCACACCCCACACGGGATGGAGTCCGCAACCTGTATGTGCTGGGTATATGCCCTGACCAGGAATGGAACCATGACCTCCTGGTTCATAGGTCGACATTCAACCACTGAGCCATGCCAGCCGAGCATGAGCTGTATCCTTTATAATAATAGAGATGTTCCTCAACTTATAATGGCATCACATCCCATTGTAAGTTGAAAATATCCCAATAAACCCATTGTAAATTGAAAATATCTTACATCAAAAATGCATTTAATCCACTGAACATAATAGTGTAGCCTAGCCAGTTTCTACTGAATGTGTATTACTTTCATACCACGGTTAGGTTAAAAAATCATTAAGTCGGAGTTGGGAACTATCTGTACTGTCATCATAGACACCGCATTTTCCTGAGCTCTGTGAGTCAGTCTAGTGAATTATCGAACCGGATAGGGTCATGGGAACCCCTAATTTATAGCTCACTGGTCAAAAGTACAGATGGCCCGTGAACCCTACTTGCAGCTGGCATCTGACCTGAGAGGGCAGTCTTGTGGAGGACTGAGTCCGTAATTCATGGTGTCTGCAGTAACTCCAGGTGGTTAGTGCCACAACTGCACTACAGTACACCCAGATGGTGTCAGACAGGTTGGAGGTTAAAATAGAATACCATTTCTTTTTCCTGGGGAATTATAAAACACTAGTTCCTTAAAAGCAAAATTAACTGACTTGCATTTGGCTAACTTTTGTGGTGATGATACTATGCAATTCTGTTTAATGATGTTCTTAAATAAATAGACAAAACCTATAATAAACTATCTGCATTCTTCAAAACACATTTCCTTTCTGCCCATGGCTCAGTGGTTAAGCATTGACCTATGAACCAAGAGGTCACGGTTCAATTCTCTGCCTGGGTTGCGGGCTCCATCCCCAGTGTGAGGCATGCAGGAGGCAGCTAATCAATGATTCTTCTCTCATCATTGATCTTCTATCTCTCTCCCTCTCCCTTCCCCTCTGAAATCAATAAATATATATATTTTTTAAAAACACACATTTCCTTTCTGATTACTGCAAAGAAAAAAATTACTGTTATCCCCTCTGGCTCCTCCAACAATGTAATCAGATGGTTTCAGATATTGCTCTGGTGAAAATAGCAGCAGCAATAAACACTATCAGGGAGTTTCTAAAAGTAAACTTCAACTTGCGTGGAATAAGCAATTCAAATGTTTAGAAATAGAGCTCGTGTAACTAACATCTACATACGTGTCTACACCTTTGCTTCTAAAGTTAACTGTGACTATCACCAACTTTCAAAAAATACCTTATTTGTGCCAGAACCTGTGCTAGGCACTGGGGACATAAACACAGTCACTACCAAGGAACTCAGTCTGAATCCATGAAAACAAATATGCCATTTTAATACAATGCAATAAAAGCCACAATAGAAATGTAATACAGGGTGTCATGGGAGTACACAAGATGTGCACCAAACCCAGATATAAGAAGGAGCTTCCTCTATAAAATTAAGTAAGTAAGAAGAAGAGAGAATTCCTGACAAACGGATCAGCACACGCAAAACCTCTTGAGGTGAAACAGTTCACTGAAGCTAGGGCACGGCGTTTGGGAGGCAATGTGGAGGCAAGGTGAAGAAGATGGCGAAAAGGAGCATTGAGATCCTGCTCCCCTGCATATGTCATTAGTTTGGCTCAAATATACTCTTACAATTTTTTTTTAAATATATGGGAAAGAAGAAATGAATGAGGATGAGATCATGAGAGGACAATAGATGGTGTTTACATTTTATACTGAAAACAATGAGAAACGACTAAAGGATATTGAGCTGGGAAGTGACATGATCAGACTTATAATTTTGAAAAGGGATAGTGAAAAGACAAGTTAACCAACTGAGAAATTGGGGCATTAAGTACAGCAAGAAAAAATAAGGAGCTAACATACAAATTGGACTCAAAAGATAGTATGGAGGCCGGATTCTATCCATCCCCAAATCATCTGCAACTCACATGGGACACTGAGGGAGGTGGCAAAGTCAAGGACGACTTCTACTGTCTTGAATAATTAGGTATATGTTATGTCACTCGCATTGATGAAGAATACTGGCGGGAAACAGGGTTGGGGGGAAATGATAAATTCTCTATGAACACGCTGACTCTGCAGTACTGTGGGACAAGTAGGAGGAGGTGACAGACACAGGTCTGAAGGCCAAGTGGCCTGGGTTATCTCTAATGCTATACTACTTATCACAGATTCTCTCTGCCTTTCATTATTCTTATAGCTTGTGAGGAAGCACTTGAGAACAGTTTCTTAGTTCAACCTTCTTAGAAATATATAACAGGGTCCCTCTAATGACTGGTCAGCAAACACAGGATTCTCTTTCTTCACTAGCCAAACAAAGCAAGAAGTTAGCACCTGAAATTTCTGAGCCAAACCTAGAAATTCTTGGCTGTTTCAAAGAGTTTTAAATAGTAAGACTAACATGCAGAAATAACATTTGTCTACTCAACAAAATGGAGAACTTATAAAATGTAATGGAAGATCCATGCAAACAAGAAACTTATCTGTCTTATTCATTGCTGCATCACTAGCAGCTAAAGCAATATCAAAAATCATCATCATCAGAGGAGAAAGACTCATAAGTAACTAAATATGATATAATGTGAGGCAATGTGAGGCAATGAAGCTCATGAGAAAAAAATAATTCATAAGGTATTAAGAGAAGCAATGATATTTGGGTTGTGACTTGATGGGTAAGGAGATTGTCTGTTTCACCAAACAAAAGAATGGCAGAAGGATATACCGGGTAGAGCTAACAGCATAAGTAAAAACACAGAAGCAAGTCCTAAATAGTACATTTAGGAAAAACCAAGTAATCTGGTGAGGCTAGAGATTGGGAATATCCAGGAAAGTAGTAGAATGGGGCCAAATTATAACAGCCTTATTATGTCATGAAGGAATTTGGATTTTACCATAAGGAACAGGAATTTACTAAAGCTTTCACAATACCTTTAGATATTTTACAAAATACCCTTCAATCTAGAGCATCGAATTCAATATTCGTTAATTAGATATTTGTTAATTAGATATGATCTAAATTCAAACATCAATTTTAAAGTAGCTGAATGAGAAGAAGTACTAGGAATATGTGGTAATAATCTATTTATGGTATAAAATTTTCCTTATTGTGGTTTTATGTGTATTAAATATGGCACAATCCTATATAATAAAACCCTAATATGCAAATTGACTGAACTGAGGAACAACTGGTCGCTATGATGCACACTGACCACCAGGGGGCAGATGCTCAATGCAGGAGCTGACCCCTGATGGTCAGTATGCTCCCACAGGGGGAGCGCCACTCAGCCAGAAGCCAGGTTCACAGCTGGTGAGCTCAGTGGCGGTGGTGGGAGCCTCTCCTGCCTCTGTGGCAATGCTAAGGATGTCTGACTGATGTCTTAGGCCCGATCCTCAAGGGAAGCGGGCCTAAGCCATCAGTTGGACATCTCCCGAGGGCTCCCAGACTGCTACAGGGTGCAGGCTGGACTGAGGGACCCACCCTGAGTGCATGAATTTCATGCACCAGGCCTCTAGTTTGTTTAATAATTCAGAAACAATTTACTGAGCAGTTATTATGTTCCAAACTTTGTGCTAAAGATAACAGATGACTCTTCCCCTCAAAGAGTTTAAAATCTAGAAGGAAAATATAAACATTATTTTGCCAGTACTTAGAATGATTCTGAGCAAGTTACCTAATTTCTGTAAGCCTCATTTTCCTCGTCTATAAAATGGGAACAAAAATACCTACCTTATAGGGTCCTTGAGAAGATGAAATGAATATGTACATAAAAGTATCTAACACAGTGACACAGAGTTGGCATTATTCTTTATTGCCTGGTCATATTGCTTTTGTATAGATTCTAGTTACGTGGCACTAATTCAATTGTCAGTGAACCAGTTTTATTTAGCAACCATTAAGTACATGCTATGCGTCAGGCATTGTGTTAGGCACTAGGGGATTCAAAGATTAATGATCTGTGTAATACACATGATGTAATTTTACTTTATTCATATTTTTTAGGATATGAATAACCATATTATTTTCCCAGAGTAAGAGTTAATGACAGTAGCATAATTAAAATACATTACTAAAGTTGCATGTTATATAACAGGATAACCCAGATTTTCACTGTATTTCATATATCTGAAATACTTACGGGTTATTAACTGAGTGTTTATGATTTTTCCATCCAATTTTTGCAAAGTGTTCAGCTTTAGTTCCTATGGAGAAAGCAAATATCTATTAGTGACTTAATGTTTTTCTACCACTTGTGAGCACATGTTGCAATGGTACTCAGTATCCTGCTAAATATTCCTACATTTTCCCTTGCACAGCTATCAGGATTGAAGATGTCAACATTATTTCCTCAACAAATATTTCTTAATCATTAAACTTGAGTATATTTAATGAGTTGAATCAAATAATAAGCATGGGGGGGAAGTAGGTATATAGTTGTTCTTATGAAAAATAATACAATAATTAATAAATAATAATACAAGAATAAACTGTTTTGTGTACTCACAACTGTAAACCCATCCTGATAATATGAAAATAATTCAAACTGACCTATTCTACCTACTATAAGTAAGGTCCAAGTTCAAAAACTAGAAAATATAGCCTGGGACCACATTGGTTTTAAGACAAGAAAGCACTGCCAGCACTTTTTCAGGAAATCTGCCAAAACATCCCAGTGCCCCCAGATGAAGTGAATTTTACAACTCACACCACGCTCCAGGGCCTGCTCTTCTTCTTTCCTATGATAAGGCAGAAGGGTCTTTTGAGAAGTTACGTCCTAACAAGGAATGTGTATGCTTTTCAAATTCTTTAACAGAAAGTTTAAAAAATAGTGTCAAGAAAACAAAAGCAGGCACATTAATGAAGTAAAATTTGTAAAATGAATTGAATTCTCCTCTAAAGCTAAAAAGACCAAAGAAGCCGAAGCCGGTTTGGCTCAGTGAATAGAGCGTCGGCCTGCGGACTGAAAGGTCCCAGGTTCGATTCCGGTCAAGGGCATGTACCTGGGTTGCGGGCGCATCCCCAGTGGGGGATGTGCAGGAGGCAGCTGATCGATGTTTCTCTCTCATCGATGTTTCTAACTCTCTATCTCTCTCCCTTCCTCTCTGTAGAAAATCAATAAAATATATTTAAAAAAAAAAAAGACCAAAGAAGAGAAAAAGTCCACTGACTGGAGCTAATAATATCATGTTAAAAATGTCACAGTAGCCAAGCCAGTGTGGCTCAGTGGTTGAGCATCAACCCATGAACCTGAAAGTCACGGTTCGATTCCCAGGCAGGGCACCTGCCCGGGGTTGTGGGTTCAATCCCTGGTGGGGGGGGGGGGGGTGCAGGAGGCAGCCAATCGATGATTCTCTCTCATCGTTGATGTTTCCATCTCTCTTTCCCTCTCCCTTTCTCTCCCTGAAATAAAAAAATTCAAAATAACATACTTTTTAAAATGTCACAGTAATATGGAAAGTCCTCAATTCTGTTTTATCTCTATCTTCCCTGTCAAAGAGAATGATCTTCGGAGCAGAAATGACATAAATATATTTGAGGCAATCTTTTCTCTCAATTCTAATTTTAAAAAGGGAATAAGGGAGATTCCATCCACATTGTGACCTCATACCAATAAGAGTTGTGATCAGGAGGCAGCCACAAAGAACAAGCCACATCATATTAATAGCTTTTTTACTGGACTGATGAGAAGATAAAAGGAAACTTGGTATCTGGATATCAGCAAGACAATTTTTAGGACATCTTTTGGGATAAGATAAGGAAATACTGTAGTGTGGATTTGGATTTTTTCTTTTCTTTTTGAGGGGGCTTTTCTTTTTGGTGTTGCTAAAAATGTAAGAATTCTTCTGTCAAGTTGAGATAATATTGGCTTAAACAGAATTAAATGGATTTCTTTACAGCAAGATATTCGGAGCCTTTACTATTGCTCCAAATTATGTATTAAGACTGCTCAACAGGGGGTTAAACTATGAAGCAGTTCCCTGACTAACTGACTCACATTATGGGGCATTTTATCAGCTTAATATCCCATGGAACACACACTGGGAAATAACAGACATTGGTTAATGAATATAATCCTAGAGAAAAATATCTAGTGCTAACTAACCGCTAACCTGATGTAATGAGTGCATGAGTGCCTGGTTAGACACCAAGTTAAATAAGAGGAAGACTTGGAAGCTTTGAGTCTCAGGAAAGCCTGAGACTCAAAGCTGCTCCAATTAATATTTCTACCAAAAACTGGATTAGAAAATTAAAAAGGCACTCTCACCAAACCTGAAGATGGGAGGACTACTATAATGCTGGATCCAAATAGTCTCCAACAAAATTCATCAATGGGATAAATCAGAAATAACTAAACACCCAACTCTATTCTTGACCCCCAAAACAGAGGCCATCACTGACTATCTGTTTGCTCCCCACTATCCACAAGTATATTACCTTGTTTTATTTTCTTCACAGGACTAGTAATTATCTGAAACTGTCTTTGTTTTTTCATGTATCATTGTCTCTCCCCTACTAGAAATTTAAGCAAAAACCTCAAATCTCATCTATTTGTTTATTGCCTGTGGATGAATGCATTAATGTATCTAATTCTTTTTTCCTCCTGAATGTCCATGGAGGTCTGATTTTGCAGTTTCCTACCACAAAAGAAGTGGAGTCGAGAAACCAAGATGGCGGCATAGGTAAACACCGGAAATTGCTGCCTCGCACAACCACTTCAAAAATACAACTGAAAGACAAAACGGACATCATCCAGAACCACAGGAAGGCTGGCTGAGTGGAAATTCTACAACTAGAAGGAAAGAGAAAAGCACACTGAGACTCAGAGGAGGTGTGGAAGTAAAGTACAGAGTTACGGAGGCGCACGCAGAAAGGACTAGCAACTGAGGACGCGGATGTCTTTTTCAATCGGGAGGGAGACACAAGCTCCCAACTGTTCTGAACTCCAGTTCCAGGCGAGTCTCTGGGGACCCAGACATATATAGGGAGAAACTGGACTGTCTGGCAGCAGGTGCAACTCGAGGGCGGCTTTCTCTCAGAGGTGCTTACAGCAATTACCATGGGACCCTGAGACCCAGGGTCTCTTACGACAGGGCTGAGGATCAGCCATAGCTGTTTGCTCCGCCCTGTTGATTCCCTGAGACCCCGCCCCACCCAAGCTGTGCCCAGAGGCTTTTGCATATAAATGCCTTGGCCCTTTGCAATCTAAAATTACCTAACAAACTGCAGCTGGGTCAGAGAGACCCAGAACTTCCAAAAGAAGGCCCAAGGCCCCACAGCAGCTTGCATTGCTTCACAGCTGGGCCTCATCTAGGCACCTCCAAACCCCAAACAAGGAAGGGGAATCTGCAGATCTCTCCATAGATCCTGCTGGGTAGCCTCAGGCAGAGGCTAAATTAGCACCTCCTTAGAGATCCAAGAGCCAGTGTACCCAGTGGTCAGAGTGGGACCATCCAGATTACAACTCCTCAGATCCATAAGGGACACACTCAGGGGGCAGACTCAGTGAGCACCAAAGCCCCACTGAAGCAAGTCTTGCCCCTAAGGGTGTCTTCAGCACAGAAGTTCTCCCACTGTAGACACAGCTGATTCTCACAGCCAATTGGCCTGAAGGTCAATTCCTCCCAGTGATACCAACTACAATCAAGGCTTAACTACAACAAGACTGTGCACACAGCCCACAAAGGGGTGCACCAAGAGTGTCCACCTCAGGTAATTGGAGAGGCTGAGCCACTGGGCCCTATAGGACACCTAGGGCCCCTCTATCAACACAGGGAAGCAGCCAAAATGCGGAGACAAAGAAATAGGTCACAAATGACAGAAATGGAGGAAAGCAAACTACTGGATATAGAGTTCAAAACCACGGATATAAGGTTTTTCAAGAATTTTCTAGAAACCGCCAATAAATTTAGTGAGACCCTAGAGGATATGAAAAAGGACCTACTAGAAATTAAGCATACACTGACTGAAATAAAGAATATTATACAGAGATCCAATGGCAGACTAGAAGATCGCAAGAATCAAGTCAAAGATTTGAAATAGGAAGAAGTAAAAAACACCCAACCGGAAAAGCAAAAAGAAGAAAAAATCCAAAAATATGAAGATAGTGTAAGGAGCCTCTGGGAAAACTTCAAGCGAACCAACATCCTAATTATTGGGGTGCCAGAGAAGAGAGAGAGCAAGATATTGAAAACCTATTTGAAGAAATAATGACAGAAAACTTCCCCTACCTGGTGAAAGAAATAGATTTATAAGTCCAGGGAGTGCAGAGAACCCCAAACAAAAGGAATCCAAAGAGGACCACACCAAGACACATCATAATTAAAATGCCAAGAGCAAAAGACAAAGAGAGAATCTTAAAAGCAGCAAGAAAAAAACAGTCAGTTACCTACAAGGGAGTGCCCATCCGACTGTCAGCTGATTTCTCAACAGAAACTATGCAGGCCAGAAGGGAGTGGCAAGAAATATTCAAAGTGATGAACAGCAAGAACCTACAACCAAGATTACTTTACCCAGCAAAGCTATCATTCAGAATTGAAGGTCAGATAATGAGCTTCAGAGATAAGAAAAAGCTCAAGGAGTTCATCACCACCAAACCAGTAATATATGAAATGCTGAAAGGTATTCTTTAAGAAGAGGAAGAAGAAGAAAAAGGTAAAGATAAAAATTATAAACAACAAATACACATCTATCAACAAGTGAATCTAAAAATCAAGTGAACAGAATAAACCGGTGAATATAATAGAATCAGGGGCATAGAAAGGGAGTGGACTGACAATTCTCGGGGGGAAAGGGGTGTGGGGGTGCAGGAAGAGACTGGACAAAAAACGTACACCTATGGATGAGGACAGTGGGGCGGGGGTGGTAACGGCAGAGGGTGGAGTGGGAACGGGTGGAGGGGAACTATGGGGGGGAAAAAGAGGAACAACTGTAATAATCTGAACAATAACGATTTAATGAGAAGAAAAAAAAGAAGTGGAGTACATTTCCCTATCCCTTGATTGCAAGTTTGCCACGTGACTTGCTCTAGTTAACAACGTAAGTCTCAAAAGGACTTGCATTTTGCAGATTACTCTCTGGTGCTTCTGCCTTCACCATGAAAAGAATATGCCAGGCCTGGTCCTCTAGCCCAAGGTGGAGGAGGCGAGACATATGACCCAGTCAAATAAGACTAGAACAGAGCCTGTAACCAACCTCCAGTCATATGATTAACCCAGACAAGAAGAGCTGGCTCCCAGTCAATCTACACACTTGTAAACTATATCATAAATAACTGTTGTTTAAAATCACTGGGTTTTGGAGGGGTTTATTACACAGTAAAATCTGACTGACATACTGCTATATTCTAGTGCCTACAACAGAGCCTGAAATATAATGAGAGCTCAATAATGTCTTAAGTGAATTATTTAATTAAAAATAAATGGACAGGGAATAGCCAAAGAGGTAAGAAAAAACAGGAGAAAAAAAAAACCCAGGAGAATGAGGTGTCATAGAAGCCAAGAGAAGATAATTTTTTAAAAGTGATCAAAAGGGTTTAATGCTTCTGAGGTCTATTCAATCAGGTTTGAAAAGTATTTACTGGATATGGCAACATGGTGATCAATGGTAGCCTTGAGAAAGGAGGGAAGCAAGATTGAAACAGACTGAGTTACAAATGGTAAGAAACTGGCACAAAAAAGAAAATTTCTATAGCCAAAGACTGGCAGTGCTTCTTAACACAATGCCACCATTCCTCCTTGAAGATGTTTTCCTTTTTGATTCCTTATTTTGGCTATCAAACTTAGCATATTTTTCCTACAAAGAATAGGAATGCTGGTCTGGTTGGCATGGCTCAGTGGTTGAGCATCGACCTATGAACTAGGAGGTCATGGTTCAATTCCCACTCAGGACATATGCCCAGTTGCAGGCACAATCTCCACTGTGGGGCATGCAGGAGGCAGCTGATCAATGATTTTCTTTCATCATTGATGTTTCTCTATTTATTTATCTATCTATCTATCTATCTATCTATCTCTCTTCTTCTCTAAAATCAATAAAAAAAGAATAGGAGTGCTGGACTTTCAAGCATGAAAATTTTCTTTCTTATCTCACAATACACAACAAGGCACTGGTTGAGAGTCATACAGTGAAAAATAAAAATCCTATCTGTATTATCCCATGCTTTAACTGGCTACAACAGGCCAATTATTGACCATCAGTCAAAAAATTATTATGTCTAGCTATAAAAGAAAAATCAACCATGAAAGTTAAATCTCACAAAATACTATGGAATGACAGATGATAATGTACTAAGAATAAAACTTGACAATAAAAACCTGTTACTAAGAATAAAATTTGTACTAGAAATTAAATTTCCCTATATAAATCTATTACCAAGAGCAAGCTTTGAGTCTCATTATTTTCAAACTAATTTGTAGTCCACAATTAAAGCAGACAAGATTTATATTAGTTTTCCTATTTCAATTTCTGATTTCAATTTCTAGGTACTTCCACTATGATGTCCTATCTATAAATATGTTCTCTACAACTAAATTCTATACAGACTGTTTTTTCAACTTAATGCAAAAACCATTTTATATGTTGTATATCCTGGCACACTCCACAGTTCCTTAGTAAACACCCGCTGCTTCCCATCACATCTATATAACATGTCTACAACATGTATTAACCAATAAGCCGTAAAGTTTTTTTTAACATACCATATTTTTCCATGTGCTCTTTTCCAGCATTCCCAAATATCTGAGAAGCAAATGGCGCAGAAGATAATTCATACTTATTCATCAGGACCTCCAAATGTTTATCAATCGGATTAGGACTGTTTGAAGACTGAGAGAGGAAAAAACAAAATTTAATAAGCACTTGACGTGATAGTGTCTCTTTTAACTATTACAGTGTTACCAAGACATTTGCTTATTCTAAGTGCAATGTAAACAAAAAATGGACAATGTGAATAATATCAGTCAGGAAATACTTTGACCAAAAACATGGCATGAAAAATAATCAAATGACCTCTCTCTGCTCCTGGGGGGGCAATTGGGACTGGCAGCCACCTCTCACACCCGCTGCTGGTGCCGGCCCCGCTTGCACCCGCAGCCGGCGCTGGAGCTGCTGCTCGCACCTGCTGCCGGCACCCAGCACTGGTCCCGATTGCCGTTGAGGGCTTCTCCACCTCCTCCTGTTCCTGAGGGGCGATCGGGGCATCAGCCACCACTTGCACCGGCTGATGGTCCCAATCACTGCCCCTGCACCGTCAGCAGGTGTGAGTGGGGCCAGTGCCATCAGCACATGGGAGCAGTGGCAGTGGTGGGAGCGGGGCTGCAGGCAAACAAGGGACCAGGGGCATGGAGGATGGGCTGAGACCCACTCGTGCCCCCTGCAGCCTCGCGGCCCACAGTTCCTTTCAAGGTGCACGAGTTCATGCACTGGGCCCCTAGTAATGTAAATAATAATGCTATAAATAATAAATCTAAGACTCACTAAGACAGGTAAGGGCTCAAATAAAATAAAAAAAGAAAAAGAAGTTACAACTAATACAACAGAAATACAAAAGATCGTAAGAGACTACTATGCCAAGCCTGAGTGTATCAGTGGTTGAGCATCAAGGTTTGATTCCCAGTCAGGGCACATGCCTGGGTTGCAGGCTCGATCTTCAATGTGGAATGTTCAAGGAGGCAGCCGATTGATGATTCTCTGTCATCATTGATGTTTCTCTCTCTCTCTCCCTCTCCCTCTCTAAAATCAATAAAAATCTATTTTTTAAAAAATAATTTCTTTAAAAATGTATCTTTTGAATTTTGAATTATTTCACTTTTCTGTAAATTCCCTTATTTTTCTTTTCAGGCCAGTAATGTCTCTTTTTGCAATTTCCTATACCCTTAAGCTATTTCCAAGCTTGTCTTTTATTTCTTTAAGCATAGTAAGCATGCCTAAATCTGAATCCAATAACTCCAGTTTATGACGTCTTCAAAGATCGTTGTTGACTGTGCCTCGTTCTCCTGGTTCTCAAGTATGATGCCTTGTTTTTTAATGCTTGGTTTTCTTTGACTGCATGTCCTTGAAAATTTACTTGAAGAGTTCTCAAAGCCTAGAAGGAAGATGCCTTCCTCCAGAAGAAAATTTGCATTTGCTTCTGTCAAGTGCCCAGGTTACTGCCATTCTGGAACCATTTAGACTCAGTTCATGGTTTGAGGTTTCTTGGATCACCCAGGTAACAAGACTTGGCAGCAATCCTACGTGAAGGATAGCCTATGGTTTATTAATTCTCAGTAAAAGGTTCTTCTGGGATTTTTTTTCCCACTTTCTCTTTTTCCTCCCTTTGTTCTGCTCAGTGCCCAGCAATTCTCCCTGTAATCTCATGAAAGTGGGGAAAAGAGGAAGTAGGGAAGGGGGGCAGCTTTACTCTGGGTTCACCCTTACCCAACGAGTTTACCCCTACAGAGTCCCACTGTCATGTGGGGAGTGGATATTAACTTCTGATATTGGAGAGTTCCTGAGCTTTGACAACTTTCCTCTTCATTCTAGGAGCCATCAAAATTGAAGCTCAGAGCTTCCTGATCAGCTAAGGCCTTTAAAGCAAAAGCACCTTCAAATGCTGATCTTTATTTTTTGGCATTCACCTGCAATTCCTCTCTATTGTTAGCTCTTTGATGCTGTAGAGGTTTTTTTTTTATATTTTATTCAAATATTCTAGTTTAAATTTTATTCAAGTATTCAGTAGGAGAATTGATTCAAATAACTTGGCTTACCAGAAACAGAGAAGTCCCACATGTTATTATCTTCAATTAGTTGAATAGAATTAATTTTTGAGTGAATAAATAAATGAATTTCAATTTAATTAGATAAGTCCATCTCAAATTCAATAATCTAACCTCTCAGAACATCCATTTCATCATTCACAAAATAAACAGGTTGAACTAAATTATCTCGATCACACTTTACTGTTCTAAAATACCAGGATATATGTGTACATATACAATGTCACCTTTTAGCTTTTGGGTTATATCCACTCATTTAACAACTGTGCCAAATTATGTGGGGGTTTTTTGTTTGTTTGTTTGTTTTTAATATATTTTATTGATTTTTTACAGAGAGGAAGGGAGAGAGATAGAGAGTCAGAAACATCGATGAGAGAGAAACATCGATCAGCTGCCTCCTGCACATCTCCTACTGGGGATGTGCCCGCAACCAAGGTAACTGCTTTTGACCAGAATCAAACCTAGGACCTTTCAGTCTGCAGGCCGACGCCCTATCCACTGAGCCAAACCGGTTTCGGCCCAAATTATGTTTTAAGTTGCTTATTAACAGGTGCTATCTATGGTAGTATGATGGGCAAAGCTTCTCTCATAGTGTCATAACAACTCCAAAATAACAGTAAATGAGACCCACTGTTGCTGAAAGAGACCCCTTCTCCATCTTCTCAAATCCAAGAGCCAAGACACAATCTGCCACACCTGGAAAGAAAATGTAATTATTTTGAAAATTTTATTTCCAGACACTCAACAAAATACATTAAATACTTCAATTTTTAAAAGTATGTCAATTTATATAAAATTTTAAAACATACTATAATCCTGTAAATTTTTTAATAAGTGAAAAATTAGGGAAAATTATTAAATGCTATTAGGTTAAGAGGGAAAAAAATCAAGGAAGTGTTTAATTCTTTCTTTGATCCTCAATATTAATAAGACTTGATTAATGTGAAATATGTTTCAGTGAACAATAAATACGAAGAAGTAATTTTAAATTTTCAAACATTACATTAAATACATTTATTTTAAAAGGAATCCTGATCATAATCTCAACAGAATTATTTTTGGAGGGTGGGGCACCTAAGAAAAATGATGTTAAAGTTCAACAGAACAGCAAAACAAGACAGAATTGACAAAAGTTGTCTTTAAAAAAAAAAAAAAAGAAAAATAACAAGGCAGGGGGTACGGGGACACTAGCATTATCAAACAGTATGACATTCTAAAGCTCCAACAACTAAAATACTGAGTATGGAGCAATAGTCAACAATCAGTCAGTGGAAGAGAATAAAGGACCTAATAAAAGAGCCCCCTTCCCCCCAAAAAAACAGATTCAAGAATATTTGGAAATATAAAATATGATATATACCCGAGAACTGAAAGTCACACAAAAAAAGTGTACACAAATGTTTATAGTAGCATTATTCATAATAGCCAAAAAGTGAAAACAGCTGATAAATGGATAAACAAATTGTGGTACACCCATACAATGGAATCTTACTTGGCCATAAAATGGAATGAAGTACAAGTAACATTCCACAGCACGGATGAACTATGAAAACATAATGCCAAGTGAAAGCCACAAAAGGCCATATATTAATTACATGAATCCATTTATATAATGTTCAGAATAGGTAAATCCACAGAGACAGAAAGTAGATTAGTGGTAGGAAGGAGCTGGAGGGAGAGGGAACTGGGGAGTGACTGCTAATGGGTACAGGGTTTCTTTTTGGTGTGATGAAAATGTTCTAAAATTAGATAGTGGGGATAGCTGCATAAATCTGTGAATACATTAAAAAACACTGAATTGTATACTTTAACAGGGTGAATTTTATAGTATATAAATCACATATCCATAAAGTTATTTTTTAAAAAAGAAATACATTGTAAAGCCATCCCTCAGATGATTGAAGGAAGAAATGATGCCAGGGGATCAGTAAACCCACATCTATTTCAGGGCACTGAACTAATAAGCACTACTCACCACCCTGAATCAGCTGCCGGGCCATAAACAAAGCAGTAGAACCAGTAGAACAGTTGTTGTTAACATTGATTATAGGAATTCCAGTCAGCCCCAAACTGTGATAGATAGCCCTCTGCCCAGAGGTAGAGTCACCTGTATAGAAAAAGAAATTAAAATTTTAATTTATGCAGCATGGGAATTGTGGAGCTGCAACACAATAGAATACCACATTATGATTTTTCAGTATTATTCCTTTGTCTAGCATATTACATGGACAGAACAATAAATACACTATTAACATCTTACTCAGAAACAGTTTTAACATTAAGCACCATTTACTCTGCAAATATAAAAAAATTATCAAAACATAGAATGTAGAAAACCAAATTTTCACAGATTTTCTTAAAATATATTTTTATTAATGCCAAGAGCAAAAGACAAAGAGAGAATCTTAAAAGCAGCAAGAGAAAGAGACTCAATTACCTACAAGGGAATACCCATACGACTGTCAGCTGATTTCTCAACAGAAACTTTGCAGGCCAGAAGGGAATGGCAAGAAATATTCAAAGTGATGAATACCAAGAACCTACAACCAAGAGTACTTTATCCAGCAAAGCTATCATTCAGAATTGAAGGTCAGATAAAGAGCTTCACAGATAAGGAAAAGCTAAAGGAGTTCATCACCACTAAACCAGTATTACACGAAAGACTGAAAGGTATCCTTTAAGAAGAGGAAGAAGAAAAAGGTAAAGATACAAATTGTGAACAACAAACATGCATCTATCAACAAGTGAATCTAAGAATCAAGTGAATAAATAATCTGATGTACAGAATGAACTGGTGATTATAATGAATCAGGGACATAGAAAGGGAATGGACTGACTATTCTTGGGGGGGAAAGGGGAATGGGAGATTCGGGAAGAGACTGGACAAAAATCGTGCACCTATGGATGAGGACAGTGGGTGGGGAGTGAGGGCAGAGGGTGGGGCGGGAACTGGAAGGAGGGGAGTTATGTGGGGGGGAAGAGGAACAAATGTAATCTGAACAATAAAA
>NW_005871085.1:7398110-7400505 GCF_000147115.1 Myotis lucifugus | reverse complement strand
CGACCCGAACGCTGGAACGACCGGTCACTATGATGCCCACTGGGGACCAGCCAGCCAACCTCCCTCGGCCCCTCACCCTGGCTGGCCTGGCCCAGATTGGGCTCCGATCGGGGCCAGGCCAGCCGGACCCCACCCGTGCACGAATTCGTGCACTGGGCCTCTAGTTTTAATATAATGTGCCTTGGATAAGGCGTTTTTTGGATTGAGATAATTAGGTGTTCTCTTTGGTTTTTGGATGTGAGGATCCAGCTCTTCCATAGGTTTGAGAAATTCTCAACTATTTGAATAGACTCTCTGTTCCCTTTTCCCTCTCTTCTCCTTCTGGTATACAAATTATTCTTTTTTTTTAAAAAATGTTTTTATTGATTTTTTGAGAGAGAGAGAAAGGGAGAAAGAAATAGAAACATTGAGAGAAAAACTTCCACTAGTTGCCTCCTGTATGCCTCCTACTGGGGATGGAGAGGCAACCCAGCCATGTGCCCTGACTGGGAATCGAACCAGTAACCTCTTGGTGCATGGATCAATGCTTGACCACAGAGCCACACCAACTGGGCTACACATTATTGCTCTTCCTGATGAAGTCAGATAGTTCTCAGAGAGTTCTTTCATTTATTTTTACTCTCAGTTTCTATCTTCTTTCATCTGCATCATTTCTAGATTTCTAGCTTCAATACCATTCATTATTTCTTTCATCTGGTCAGCTCTCTTTCCTAAGCTCATTAGTTCATTTTTCATCTCTTTGGTTGAGCTCTTCAGCTCCAGAATTTCTACTTGGTTATTTTTAAAAGTGTCTATCTCTTTGGTAAAGTACTCCATTTATTCATTGATTTTATTTCTGAGTTCATTAAACTGTCTATCTGAGTTTTCCTGTATCTCATTGAGTTTTTTCAGAACTACAATCTTAAATTCTCTGTCACTTACATCACATACTTCCATGTCTTTACGTTTATTTTCTGGAGATTTTTCATTTGCTTTCTGAGCTGCCTTGTTACCTTGGTTATCCATGGCATTTTGATGGATTATGCCTCTGCCTAGGCATTTATGGTCATGAAATCTGCTTTTTAAAAAATAGTAACAATTTTCTATCTGGCAGGCTAAGATGTCTTCCTTTTGTTTTCCAGTAGGTGGTGCTGAAGCGCAGGTTTTTATTTTCTCTTGCACTGCTCTGGCTTCTCTGGCTTCTCAGATCTCTGTGGGCCTGGTGGGAAATGCCCTATATTCATTCCCTGGAGAGGTGGGCATCTTCTCTGTAACCAGGTTATCTCGGTCTCAGAACACCACCCCTGTGGGGAATTGTGATGCACAATGGGGTCCCGAGTCCGTGTAATCCCAGCACTACCCCCTGAAACCAGACACTGCCAGTACTGCCCGGCTCTCCCAGGTACCCAGACTGAGCTCAACTGCAATGGGGGCAAAGGGGTGGAGTGGCAAAGGCCAGCTTGTGCATCTGTGGTTTCGTTCTCCCCCACAGCAATGGCGACTGCCAGATCTCAGCTGCCATACCTCTGTAGCCCCATCACCACCATCCCACCATCCACACCCCCCCATCCCACCCCATCCCACCCCCCTCCATCACTGGAATCAGCTGCTCAGGGAGGAATGTGTCTGCCTCTCCAGTTCAACACTCACTTCCGCAGCTTCTTCTGTGGTCCACCGCTAGCTCCCGGAGGGTAAAGGGAGGCAGCCAGGTTCAGTGGCTTTGTTTTCTGCCTGATAATGACATCTGCTAAATCACAGCTGCCACCTCTGTGTTCTGTCCCTGCTCCAATCACTAGGTTCAGCCACAGCACATGCTGACCACTCAGGCAGGATGTTGGTTCTCCTCTCTGCTCTTCGGGGCTGCAGAGAGTGCACACTGCAACCTGATTCTTCTTTCCCAAGACCCACA
This sequence comes from Myotis lucifugus, assembly GCF_000147115.1. Taxonomy (NCBI): domain Eukaryota; kingdom Metazoa; phylum Chordata; class Mammalia; order Chiroptera; family Vespertilionidae; genus Myotis; species Myotis lucifugus. The sequence continues at coordinate 7,398,617 of NW_005871085.1, read as the reverse complement.
CTGAACTCCAGACTGTATCTCTGGCCCCCATCTCTGCTCTTCCCCCTTCTCTCCTCCCCTGCTCACTCTGAGTGGCCCACATTCTGATGTTTCAAGGCACGGATTTCTCAGATGTGTTTGCGTGTTGAATTATAGCTGTTCAAGGGAAGAGACTACAGGGACCTCTCATGCTGCCATGTTTCTGACGTCACTTCGACAGTTGACTTTTTTCTTGTGCTTTTGTTTCATTTTTTTTCTCTACAATTAGTATATATCATTTTTTATTTTTACTTATTTTTTTTTAAATATATTTTTATTGATTTCAGAGAGGAAGGGAGAGGGAGAGAGAGATTTAAACACCAATGATGAGAGAAAATCACTGACTGGCTCCCTCTTGCACACCCCCTACTGGGGATCAAACCCACAACCCAAGCATATGCCCTTGACCGGAATCGAACCTGGGACCCTTCAGTCTGCAGCAACGCTCTATGCAGTGAGCCAAACTGCTAGGGCAGTATATATCATTTT
>NW_005871085.1:7394345-7397062 GCF_000147115.1 Myotis lucifugus | reverse complement strand
AAGAATGGGATGGGAAACACTCGGGTGATCATCTTACAGTGCAGGATCCAAGAGATGATCTTTGTCTATGGAACCAAGAAATGGAGCATTAAGGGTGGCTATTTAAAGTTACAGAAATGCCCCAATTGGAGGAACTGAAAAAATATGTAAAAGTAAACTGGGGATGAGAGTGGAGGTTGAAGAGAAGGTGTGAGTTAAACCCTCATCCATCACAGTGAGAAACAAACATATTGATAAGCCAAAAACTGAAAGAAGTGTGGTAGAATAGACAGAGATATGGAGATAACCACCAGCACAACCAGAGCCAAAAGAGTTGAAAGAAATTGGCCCCGAGGAACAGGCCTGGGAATCATAAGCCATTGTGTGTGTGTGTGTGTGTGTGTGTGTGTGTGTGTGTATGTGTGTGTGTTTAACCATATGAATGTATTACTTTGAATTTTTTTAAATTAAGAGACACATAATTGATTATGGGATTGGTTTAGTCAGACCAGTTATATTTTCCTGCTTAACATATGAGCAAAAAAATTTAATGTTTTAGTTATAATAATGCTGGTGAGATTATATTAAGAAAGGCATTCCCGGGGAAACCAAGATGGCGGCATAGGTATACACTGGAGTTTGCTGCCTCGCACAACCACTTCAAAAATACAACTAAAAGACAGAACAGACATCACCCAGAACCACAGGAAGGCTGGCTGAGTGGAAATTCTACAACTAGAAGGAAAGAGAAAAGCATACCGAGACTCAGAGGAGGTACGGTGCGGAAGTAAAATACTAAGGTACAGAGGCGCACACGGAGCGGGCTGGCGGCTGAGGGCTTGGTTGTCTTTTTCAATCGGGAGGGAGTCTCAGGCTCTGAGCTCCAGTTCCGGGTGAGTCTCTGGGGACCCAGACTCATACGGGAGAAGCGGGACTGTCTGGCATCAATCAGAACTTGAGGGCAGCTTTCTCTCGGAGGTACTTGCAGCAATTGCTGGGACACTGAGAAGCAGGACCTCTGAAGGCAGGACTGAGAGCAGCCATAACTGCTCGCTCCACCCGCCCTGTTGATCCCTTGGGACCCGCCCCGCGCAAGCCTTGCACGGAGGCTTTTGCTGGATAGCCTCAGGCAGAGGCTAGATTAGCACCTCCCTAGAGCTCCAGCACAGAAGTTCTCCCACTGCAGACACAGCTGATTCTCACAGCCAATTAGCCTGGAGGCCAATTGCTCCCAGTGTTACTTACAACAATCAAGGCTTAACTACAACAAGACTGTGCACCAAGACCACAAGGGGGTGCACCAAGAGTGTCTACCTCAGGTAATTGGGGAGGCTGAACCACTGGGCCCCAGAGGACACTTAGCACAGAAAACCACTTTATCAACACAAAGAAGCATAAAAAATGCGGAGACAAAGAAACAGGACAGAAATGACAGAAATGGAGGAAAGCAAACTGCTGGATATAGAGTTCAAAACCACACTTTTAAGGTTTTTCAAGAATTTTCTAGAAACCGCCGATAAATGTAGTGAGATCCTCAAGAAATCTAGTGAGACTCTCGATGTTGTGATAAAGGACCAACTAGAAATTAAGCATACACTGACTGAAATAAAGAATATTATACAGACTCCCAACAGCAGACTAGAGGATCACAAGGATCAAGTCAAAGATTTGAAATATGAAGAAGCAAAAAACACCCAACCGGAAAAGCAAAATGAAAAAAGAATCCAAAAATACGAAGATAGTGTAAGGAGCCTCTGGAACAGCTTCAAGCATACCAACATCCGAATTATAGGGGTGCCAGAAGAAGAGAGAGAACAAGATATTGAAAACCTATTTGAAGAAATAATGACAGAAAACTTGCCCTACCTGGTGAAAGAAATAGACTTACAAGTCCAGGAAGCGCAGAGAACCACAAACAAAAGGAAGCCAAAGAGGACCACACCAAGACACATCATAATTAAAATGCCAAGAGCAAAAGACAAAGAGAGAATCTTAAAAGCAGCAAGAGAAAGACAGTCAGTTACCTACAAGGGAGTACCCATATGACTGTCAGCTGATTTCTCAACAGAAACTTTGCAGGCCAGAAGGGAGTGGCAAGAAATATTCAAAGTGATGAATGCCAAGAACCTACAACCAAGATTACTTTATCCAGCAAAGCTATCATTCAGAATTGAAGGTCAGAAAAAGAGCTTCACAGATAAGAAAAAGCTAAAGGAATTCATCACCACCAAACCAGTAATATATGAAATGCTGAAAGGTATTCTTTAAGAAGAGGAAGAAGAAGAAAAAGGTAAAGATACAAATTATGAACAACAAATACACATCTATCAACAAGTGAATCTAAAAATCAAGTGAATAAATAATCTGATGAACAGAATGAACTGGTGAATATAATAGAATCAGGGGCATAGAAAGGGAGTGGACTGACTATTCTTGGGGGTGAAAGGGGTTTGGGGGGTACGGGAAGAGACTGGACAAAAATCGCGCACCTATGAATGAGGACAGTGGGTGGGGAGTGAGGGCAGAGGGTGGGGTGGGAACTGGGTGGAGGGGAGTTATGGGGGGAAAAAAGAGGAACAAATGTAATAATCTGAACAATAAAGATTTAATAATTAAAAAAAAGAAAAAAAAGAAAGGCATTCCCATACACTGCTAGTGAGACTAATAATGTAAACAGTCTGAAAAATAATTTGGCAAGAGTCTTAAAATGTTCCTAACACTGTTCCAATTAGTCTACT
>NW_005871085.1:7390151-7393262 GCF_000147115.1 Myotis lucifugus | reverse complement strand
AGGAGGCAGCTGATTAATGTTTCTCTCTCATTGATGTTTCTGACTCTCTATCTCTCTCCCTTCCTCTCTGTAAAAAATCAATAAAATATATAAAAAAAAAAAAAAAGAAAGAGACATCAATTAGTTACCTCCCCCACGTGCCCCAATTGGGAATGGGGATCAAACTCGAGTACGTGCCCTTGATCAGAATCCACGCTCTATCAGCTGAGCCAAACCAGCTAGAGCTATGAACAAAGCTAGGTTTTAAAAGTTTATTCTAGCCCTGGCAGGTGTGGCTCAGTTGGTTGAGCGTCGTCCCATGCATCGAAAGGTCGCTGGTTCAATTCCTGGTCAGAGCACATACCCAGGTTGCGGGTTTGATCCCCAGTCAGGTTGCATACAGTGTAAGAGGCAACCCACTGATGTTTCTCTTTCACATCGATGTTTCTCTCTCCCTCTCCCTCTCCATTCCTCTCTCTCTAAAATCAATAAAAACTTTTTTTTAAAAAGTTTATTTTACATAAAAGTTCCTTTCTTTTTCTTCCTGATTTTAGAGAGGGAGGAAGGGAGAGAGAGAGAGAAACATTGAAGTGAGATAAATACATCGATGGGTTGCCTCCCATATGCACCCCGACCGGGATCAAACCCTCAATCTAGGTATGTGCCCTGACCGGGAATCAAACCCACCACCTTCTAGTGCACGGGATAATGCTCCAATGAACTGAGCCACACTGGCCAGGGCAAAGTTCCTTTATCAAATGAAGTTTTATTTTCCTAATTATGCTTACAAAAGAAGAGAGTTTTAAGCAGTAAGCAGAGTCAATCAGGCTGAATTTGTTACTAGTCAATCCCTACAGTTAGTTTTAAACTCCATAACTTCACCTCAACATCACCATTTTATAATCAAAATATTACATTCACATATTACTAAAGTAACCACAAAATGTTTAACTAAATAAAAGAAATGGAACAAAAATATATACAAAGAACTGTTTAAAGCATCTCCCACTTCAGAGAAAGGCAGAAGCTACTTGGAGACATCAGTCAAGAAAATAGCCCTGGCTGGTATTGCTCAGTGGATAGAGCACTGGCCTGTGCACCAAAAGGTCGTGTGTTTGATTCCCGGTCAAAGGCACGTACTTGGGTTTCAGGTTCAATCCCCAGCCCCAGTCAGGGGCACGTACAGGAGGCAACCAATTGACATTTCTCTCACATAGGTATTTCTCTCTCCCCTGTGTCTCTCTCCCCCTCTCTCCCTCCTTTCCACTTTCTCTGAAAAGCAATGGGAAAAATATCCTCAGGTGAGAGTTAACAAAAAAAAATAAAGAGAGAGAGAGAGCGAGAGAGAGAGAATATTTAATAACATTGCCCTGGCCAGTATAGCTTGGTTGGTTGGAACATCGTCTTGTACACCAAGAGGTGGTGGGTTCAATCCCTGGTCAGGGCACATACCCAGGTTGTGGATTTGATCCCTAGGCAGGAGGTAACCAATCAATGTTTCTCTCTCTCCCTTCCTCTCTCTAAAATCAATACAAAAATTAAAATAAAATAAAAAGAATGTTTAGCAACATAAAAGATAAATATTAAATGAACAACGTCCACCCAGAGAATCAACATCAATTAATTAAACCTCATGAACCTTCCTTTTTGGGGAGCAGAGATGCTCTGATTTCATGTATAGTAATATCTAAATACTGAGGTAAATAATAGAGTTGAAACAAAATCCAAATATGTGGACTCTAGGCACTAGTGGAGTCACTAATGAATAACAGCAGCGATTCTTTTTGGGTTTCCTTGCAACAAGCTCGGAGGAACAGGATGGGTCTGGAGACTTCCCAGGAGGAGGACTTACCTAACAACTTCATGGGCCCAAGTAGCTACCAAAGGTTCCCCGTGCTGGGAAGCTGATGTTTTCCAGCAGTGTCAACAACTGACACCTGACTTAGACTACATGGCTCTGACTCTGAAACATTTCTTTCTACCATGAAAAGAAGCTACTGTGCGTGTCCTCCTTTTTTAAAGAGAGAACAACGAATTCAGAATGATAGTTCAGCTAGCAGCTCCTGGCACAAGCACATGCCTCTGAAGACTGCTTAGAGCAGCGGTCGCCAACCTTTCGGACATCACGGACGAGGGTTGGCGACTGCTGGCTTAGAGAACATAGACCCACACACTGTGGACCCTTCTCCCTCTGAGTCCAGCTCACTCACCAGTATGCATCCAAGTTCTTTGCTTAATACTCACTGGAATAAACAATAATAAACTGTATCACCTTATTTAGTCACACAATGGCCTAGTGATAGAAAAAGAATTCTTCACTTGGCTCAGTCAAGCGAAGAGAGGAAAGCCACCATACAGGTATTTAATACATTTTGAATGTGAATATCCCTTTTCTAGAAAAGGAAGATGCTGATTTTGTCATATCTCCCAGAATCAAGTTATCCCTTTCAGTGACCCTACCTTCCTCTCCCACAGAGCCCTTTGCTGTCCCAACACACAGCTGGGTAGCACATACATCACTGGCACTGTCTGCGCTGGCTCACAGCTAAGAATGCCCAAGGTTTTCCCCTCCTCCTCTAGAGAGCCACGAGGCAACCGCTTGATAGGTTTTTCTCCCTTGACCAGGCTTCCTTTTATGGTGGCAAGGCTACTCCACAATCAAGACAGGTCACACAATAAACTACAATGTTCAAAGGTCTAAATGTTCTATATTAGATGGTGGTGATGGCACTTCAGAGTTATCTCAGCTGAGATCTGGCAGTCGGCATTGCAATCGAGGAGTACGAAAGGAGATATCCACCAGATGCAAGTTTAGACTTCTTCCCTTCAGAACATTGCAGAAGAGCTCAGTCTGGGTTCAAGGGAGAACCGGCCAGTACCGTCAGCGTCAGTTTTCTGGTAGTTAATATGCGATTACACGGACTCGGGAGATCACAGCGCAATGAAAAATAGGACAGGGGTGGTGTTCTGAGATCGAGATGAATGATTACAGAGAAGAACCCCCTGTCCAGAGGGGAATATAGGGCGGCTCCCCAGGGGCCCACAGAGAAAATTAAGCCAGAGGGGTCGGAGCAGTGCAAGAGAAAAAAAAGGACTCCCAGCACCAACGCCTAGAAGAGAGCGAAAGGAAGC
>NW_005871085.1:7382051-7384206 GCF_000147115.1 Myotis lucifugus | reverse complement strand
GAGAGATATGACATCACAACCTCTTTCACTTTCGAGGTAGGTGGACCTGGCTGCCCCTGCAGGTCCACTTGGGGTAAAAGAAGATGGTAGTCCGGAAACTACCCTGGTGTGTCCCCACAATACGCTGTCGCGTGGATGAGAATGGAATGAAGGGAAGGAAGTGGCGCATGGAAAATCCGGAGACACTTGCCATTCCCTCGAAGACTCTATCATAACCCAACCGGCTGGCCACTCTGACGGCCCCGAGGGCCGGGGTCCCGGGCGGGGGGCTGGAGGGCGGACCCACGGACAGTGTCAGGACCCTGACAGCGCCCCGCGCCTCCCCGTCCCCGGTGTCGGGTCTCCTCCGGGCTGCCCTGTCCGCACCGGGACCGAGCGGGCCGAGCGGGCCGAGCGGAGCTGGGAGCCTGCCTCCCCACGGCCGCTCCGTTACCTTGGTCATCCCCACGCCCACCACGAACGCCCGGCGCAGGGGGCGAGGCCGCAAGGAGGTGAGAGCCATGGCTCCAACGGGGCGGTCCTGTAGCGGACACGATGCAGCGCCGCGGGGTGTTGTCAGCCTGAAGCGGCAGCGGAACCCCAGCTTCTCCGGGTGAAAGTTTGACGGGGCGGGAGGCGGAGAAGGGGGAGGAGGGGCGGGACAGGGCACCTGCGCCTGCGCGGAGGCTCGGCTGCGCGCGCAGCTTTGGGGGCGGGGGTGCTGCTAGCAAACCCCACCCCTTTTTTATTGCAGGTTTAGCAAAGCTAGGATCCGTGAACTGCATGGATGAACCCGGAGAGCATCATGCTAAGCGAAATAAGCCAATCGGAGAAAGACGCATATGTAGAATCTAATCAACAGAATAAACTGATGAACAAAATAGATCCAGAGACATAGAAGCATGGAACAGACTGATGCATTTCAGAGGGAAAGCCCGAGAGGGGGTCGGGGAGGAGATTAACCAAAGAATTTATACGCATATGTGCATAACCCATGGACACTGATGATAGTGTGGTGAAAGCCAGGTGGAGGGGCGGGGGACTTCTGCAGGGTGGAGGACGTCAATAGGGAAAAAGGAGGGGGCATCTGTAATAATTTCAAGAATTACGATACATTTAAAAAATAGGGACAGTGAAACAAGGAAGGGCTTAGAGAATAAGTAACAGGAGAGAACCTAGGTGGGGCTGCTTTGGCTCACTGGAGTCAGAGAAAAGGGGGCCTTGGAGACAGGTTCAGGGGGTGAGTGAGCCCAGGTCCAGCTGCTGCTGGCCCTTGTTCCCCTGGTTGCAAGTCTCATGGGAACCCTTAGAGCAGTGGTTCTCAACCTTCTGGCCCTTTAAATATATATTTTATTCATTTTTTACAGAGAGGAAGGGAGAGGGATAGAGAGTTAGAAACATCGATGAGAGAGAAACGTCGATCAGCTGCCTCCTGCACACCCACTACTGGGGATGTGCCCGCAACCAAGGTACATGCACTTGACCGGAATCGAACCTGAGACCCTTGAGTCCGCAGGCTGATGCTCTATCCACTGAGCCAATCCGGCTAGGGCAACCTTCTGGCCCTTTAAATACAGTTCCTCATGTGGTGACCCAACCATAAAATCATTTTCGTTGCTACTTCATAACTGTAATGTTGCTACTGTTATGAATCGTAATGTAAGTATCTGATACGCAGGATGGTCTTAGGCGACCCCTGTGAAAGGGTCGTTCGACCGCCAAAGGGGTCTCGACCCACAGGTTGAGAACCGCTGCCTTAGAGTTTAGGAGATGCAGCCTGAGAGGGAGGGAAGAAAGGCTTGAGCGTGCCCTGGGAGAGAGAGAGCTGCTATATAGCTCTTTATAGACAAATATGCTCAGTGTTATCTCATTTTTTAAATGGCATTTCGTTTCATTCTGGCATTGCCTACATTCATGGACTTCACTGCCTCACCTCCCATACACACCTCAACTCATCTCAATTTTATGCTCAGTAATTGTATTGCAAAAATATTTGTGTCCTGGGGGGTAGATCAGTTGGTTAGAGCATCAGCCTGATATGCCAAGGTTGTAGGTTAGATTCCTGGTCAGGGCACATACAAGGAACAATGAATGAATGCATGAATAAGTGGAACAACAAATCAATGTTTCTTGCTCACTCCCTTCCTTTCTCTCTCTCTCTCTCTCAATCAATTTA
>NW_005871085.1:7358872-7380176 GCF_000147115.1 Myotis lucifugus | reverse complement strand
AGGATTTTAAAAAGATTCCCAGGTGATTCTAATGTGCAGCCAAGGTTGAGAACGACTGACTTAAGGCATCACGACTGGCTCAGGAGGAGGTGCGCGAACAGATGGGCGGGAGGGGACTGCATGCTGCCCCCAGCCCCAGCAGCCATGGGGAAGCTGGGGCTGGAGGTGGGCCGGAGCGGACACACACCAGGGGTGGAGCACGGACACACACCAGGGGTGGCGGCGTGCTCTGAGCAGCCGCTACGTGGCTCAGAGCACGCCCCCACCCCAGCGGACACACACCAGGGAGGCCTCTGCATGTGAGCTACAGAGGAAAGACCTTTTTTGACCACTCATTGGCTAAGTTCCCTGTACGCCACCTGCAGTGTTCTTGGTAACTTGGGTAATAAGAATCCAAGAAGGTGATCTAGGGTTTTTACACCTGACTCCTGGAGGAAAAAACAAAGGTCCACTGCAGGAGGGGCTAAGATATGTCATATCCTGCCCTAGCCGGTTTGGCTCAGTGGATAGAGCCTCAGCCTGCGGGCTGCAGGGTCCAGGTTCGATTCTGATCAAGGGCATATACCTAGGTTGCAGGCTCCTCCCTGGCCAGGGCCCAGGTCAGGGCTCATGCAGGAGGCAAACAATGGAAGTGGCCCTCTCACATTGATGTTTCTCTCTGTCTTTCCCTCTTTCTTCCACACTCTCTAAAAATCAATGGAAACATATCCTCAGATGAGGATAAAAAAAAAAAAACAGAAAGAAATGTCATATCCTATGAAAGACACATCTTGAAAATGCCTAAAGAAAGTTGTCATTTTTTTCGTGGTGAAGGGACTGGAGTCCGTGTTGATGAAAACACTGTGGTGGCTGTGGTGACTGGCAGTGGCAGCAGCAGTGGGGTGATGGGGGTGGTGCCTTCCCCTGATCAGCCCTGTCACCTCCCATAGAGGGAGGCCAGACTGTGGGAGCGAGCGGGAGCGGCCCTAAGCCGTCAGTAGGACATCCCCTGAGGGCTCCAGGACTGTGAGGGGGGCAGGCTGGGCTGAGGGACCTCCCCACTCCAGTGCACAAATTTCATGCACCAGGCCTCTAGTCTATATATAATTTGCAAATATCTTCTTCCATTCAGTTGCCCTTCTTGTTGATGGTTTAAACAATCTGTGTGTGTATATATATATTCATATACATATATAGTTGGTTCATTAACATTGGACTCAAGGTCAATAGCACTGTAACCCATGTCTGAAATAAGTTTATCTAAGATTATTTTCTTCATAAGGCACATCACACCCTTCTTGCACTTATGTATACCAGACAGCACTTCCGTCTTGGGGGCCATTTTTTAAACAGTGAAATCACCAACAAATAGGACAAAAATGCAACAACAACAAAAAAATGTGGCACAAAATATATCATGATAAGGACATTCGTTCATAGCATGAAAGCTAAAACAAGTACTGCATGGTTTTGTTCGACCTCAGCTGACTCGCTTTTAATTAGGAATTTTTATGCACAAAGCACCACTCAAAATTTTTGCCACCTCAAGAACTCTTTGAATATTGACTTTGGGGTTACAATTTTTGTGAGTAGACAAATTTGCAATTCAGAATCAGCAAATAAAAAGGATAAAATAAATAAAATATATTTAGGGGCTAAAAGCCTTTGTTTCTGACACCTCCTTTAATCCTAACAAAACAACACATGAGAATGAGCTTCAGAGAGATTAAAAAGGTCACAAAGCTAGTCACTGAACTTTGGTTTTCCCTTTATTTTAGACATACCTGTCGTGAAATCCCCCCACACACCCCTACCCTTTATTGGTGTAAGGTCCCATGAGTTGCAACACACGCATTGACCCTTCTAAACTACTCCCATTAACGGGATACAGATCAGTTCCAACAATCCAAACATCTTAGGCTTTTGTGAGACCGGTCGGTTTCTGGCCAATCCCGGCTCAAGACCACACTCCTTCTTATCCTGAAACCTAAACCCAAATGGCTGGTACCGGTTTGAAAAGCTTGCTATTCAATGGCTGAGGTGAACTCCCGCCCCCGGGCCCGAATATGTTCAGTTCAGGCTGGACATTTCCTTTTTGCAGTAGCACGTTGCCGTTTTAAACCTGTTGTCGGTACTTCAACTGGCGTTTGCCTTTCTCTTTTCCCGTGGTCACTATTATTATCCCCGTTTTGCAGATTAAAACACTGACGCTTAAATTAAGAAACGCTGATAGCCTTGCCTCGAACCCCGCGGCGGAGCTGGGCTGCCCCCTACCGGAGGCGAGGAGGCGAGGAGCGCGCGGCCGGCGGCCCGTAGGTGGCGCAGTTGGCGAGGCCTCGCGGCCGACCTGCGAGCCTTGGGCCGGAGGGCAGGTCGAGCGGGAGCCGAGGGCGCCTTCCGCTGCGCCCACATGCAGCGCGTCCTGGCCAGCGCCCTGCGCCTAGCGCGCCCCTGGAGGCCCCTTCCGGCCCGCAGCTGCGCCTCCGCTGGAGCCGCCCGGGACCCGGAGATCCAGGTGCGCGCCCTGGAGGGTCCCGACCAAGGTGAGCGCGCTCTCCCCGAGAGCACCCAGGAGGCGGCTGGGGCGAGCCGGGACAGAGCGCAGGAGCGGGGCGCCTGGCGCTGCCGCCCGGCCCAGGGGATGGCCGGCGCGTCCACTGGGCACCGGGAGACTGAGACAGCAGGGTCGTCTAATGTATGTCAGGATGTGTACCCAGTCCCCTGCATCCTAGTCGAGGTTGCCCGAGAATGGGTGACCACCTTACTGGCCTCCCCGGCACGACTTGGAATGGGACTCTAGGTCAGTATCGGTCCTCAGTCCCCGGTGAGCCTGGGCTGCTGGGCTGCGAGGACGGGAAGAGGAATGCTCGGGGGCAGGACTTGGCACCAGCACCCACCCCCACAGCTTTAACAGGCGTGATCGCGCCCCTGGGCCAAGGACCCTGGCAAGGTCCCAAGGGGGCCGAGGCAGCGGAGCCAATCCGGTGACTGTGCGTGGCCGCGATGGAGGGCGGAGGGAGAGGGCCAAGGAGAGCACGTCTCCTCCCTGCCGGGAAAGTTCGCTGGTCACTGGCGGGAAACACCTTCGATTGCGCGTTTTGTTTTGCTGTTATTGTTACCTACACCCCTCAGTCTTACGCTCGGGTCAAGGCTGTCCTCTTATCTTTCTCTCCAATCCTGTTTGTGTCAGAATTTTAATTTACACAGATGGCATTGGAGACTACATCTCTTATTTCCTCCCCCACCCCTTACTAACGTTTGAAGAGCTGCTTTGCTGTATTAATCTAGTTCCTTGCTCCCTGCTGTGGCACACTATTCCCTCGTGTGCATCCCCCACTTTTGATAGCATGTAAGGGTTGCTGAGTCTTAGAGAATATCCCTTACTCTCATACTTTGTTCATGCCCAACTGGCAACAGTGCTTGCCTTGATATTTTTCTTTGCCATTAAGAAACAGAGGCACACCCTGGCCCGGTAGCTCAGTTGGTTAAAGTTCCACCCTCGACCAGGGCACATACAAGAAACAACCAATGAATGCATAAATAAGTGGAACAACAAATAAACGTCTCTCTCTCAAAATCAATAAACTACCTGGCCAATGTGGGTCAGTGGTTGAGCGTCAACCTATGAACCAGGAGGTCACAGTTCCATTCCCAGTCAGGGCACATGCCTGGGTTGCAGGCTCTATCCCTAATATATCCCTACTGGGGGGCATGCAGGAGGCAGCTGATTAATGATTCTTTCTCATCATTGATGTTTCTATGCCTCTCTCCCTCTCCCTTCCTCTCTGAAATCAATAAAAATGTATTTAAAAATAAATAAATAAATTTTTAAAATTAAAAACAAACAAAAGCAGCTGCCCAGGGAAATTAAGCAATTTGAATCAGGTGTGATTTCAAAACCTGTGTTCTCAACTATTAGGTCATCACTGCCTCTTCTGTACAGAACACAGACTAGTACATCAGTAAAAAGTATTATCAGGGGTCACAGACCTTGCAAATAGCAGAATTGTTATCCACGGAAAACAAGGATCAGCATATTAAGCCTCTGCCCCACCATTTGTTTTTTTATTTAAATATATTTTTTATTGACTTCAGAGACAAAGCGAGTGGGAGAGAGAGAAACATCAATAATGAGAAAGAATCACTGATCGACTGCCTCCTGCACGCCCCATACTAGGGGATCCAGCCCACAACCTGGGCTTGTGCCCTACCCAGGAATTGAGCCATGACCTTCTGGTTCATAGGTCAATGCTCAACCACTGAACCATGCTGGCCAGGCTGCTCCTACCGTTTAGAAGGTCACTGAGGCACAGGCATAAGGAGAAGCAGTGAAGAAGCATGAGGAAGAGACTCCCACACAGGAGAAACACCCCTCTCCTCCACCCCCCCAAAATGACTTGGGGCCATTCAATGTTCATGTTAGAAGCCACAGGCTCTGCCTTCATTTGGACCAATGGCATAAGAGTATTGTCAGACCCATTGTCCTTGAAAACAGGATTGGCTTGTTAACCACTCTTCACTCTTCTTTATGGCTCTATTCCAGCTCCTTACTTAGCAGGGTGTTCACGGTTCTCCACTACACCTGACCTTTCCATTTTACCTCTTCTACCCCATGGGTTCATTTTAAGCTGTCCCACCTCTGTGTTTTATTCTAGCTGTGCCCCTGATTTGAGTCCTCTCCTTTCCTCTCTGCCTATGTAAATACTTTTGGAATCACCACCCCTCAATATCCCTTTATTTTTCATGTATCTGGACTTGTCTCCCTCATAGGTTGTTAGCTCGTTGAACGTAGGACTGCTAGCTGGGTCCAGCTGTTAACTTCAGCAAATTCTCTTCTTTCCTGGGCTTCAGTTTCCCCTTCTATGTAATAAGGAGTTGTTAAGCCAATTGGTCTCTATACTAACTACCTCCAGTGGTTTCTGTTGACTCCTACCCATATCACCAAGCCTGTGATCCAAACCATCCAGACAAAAGTGATCCTACGTCAACTGCCAAGGAAATCATCAGCCAGTGGCATGGTGGGTTTGGTGAGTAAGGAGAGTGCAGTGCAGACCCATCTCTACTGCTGGCGCCCGGAAACAGCAATGTTCCTAGGATCAGGGCTCAAATAGAAGGCAGGGGCCATGGCAGAGTCCTCTCGGTTTCTCCATGCATCGGTCTTTTTCTCACAAACTCTGGCTAACCATTTATGTGCATTATTTTTTTTAATCCTCATAACAACCTTTTTTATTACAGTGGGGCCTTGACTTACGAGTGTCCCGACTAACAAGTTTTTCGAGATACGAGCCCTCTCTCGGCCAATTTTTTGCTTTGAGTTGCGAACTAAAATTCGGGTTACGAGCCAGCTTCAGATACCCCACCGCTAGTTGGCGCAGCGAACGTCACAGTGAACGCCACATCAGCCCAGCATCACGTGTCTCACTCGTTCACTTTATGCTTTGACATACGAGTAATTTGAGTTACAAGCTCCGTCACGGAATGAATTAAACACGTAAGTCAAGGCCCCACTGTATTTCTATTTACAGATAAGGAAACTGAAGGCCAGGTGGGTAATGTAATGTGCCCAAGGCCATGGAACTGGTGTATGACTGAGCTATGGCTTGAGTGAAGCACAATACGATTTGGCAGCTAGTGTTTTGAGAGAGGAATATAAAGATGAAAAGAGGAGAAAAAGATGAAAGATGGGAGAAAGTCACCTAGAGAGAAAGGAATGACAGAACAGGAAGGCGAAAGGAGAGAAAGTTTCTGTCAATCCCAGCACATCATTACTATATTAGTTTCCTATTGCCACAGAACAAATTGCCACCAAACACTGTTGCTTATAATAACACATTTATCATCTCATAATTTCTGTAGGTCAGAAGTCCAGGCACAAATGAGCTGGGTTCTCTGCCTTGGGGTCTTCCAGGCTGCTGTCCAGGCGTTGGACAGGATTATGGTCTCATCATAGGCTTTCCTGGGGAGAGATCCGCTTTCAAGCTCCTCACCTTGTTGACAGAACTCACTTGCTATGTGTATAGGACTGAAGTCCTGTTTTCTTGCTGACTGTTGGCCAGGAGGCCCATCTCAGCTCTCAGAGGCTTCCCACGCTTCCTTGATATCTGACCCTCTCCATAGATCCACTATTTCCCTAGTGTGCACTAGCAAAACAGTCTTACCTACAGCATAATCTAACCATGAAAGTAACATCTCATCACCGTTGCCATATAATTGACTCTACTCTTGAAAGTAACTTTTGGTAACCTTAGCTGTATTCTGTTGGTTAGAAGCAATTCACAGGTCCTGCCCACACTCAAGTGAAGGGGCTGTGAACAGAGGGGCACTCTAGGGTCTGTCAGCCACAATGACCTTGGTCCTAGACCAGTGATGGCGAACCTTTTGAGCTCGGCGTGTCAGCATTTTGAAAAACCCTAACTTAACTCTGGTGCCGTGTCACATATAGAAATTTTTTGATATTTGCAACCATAGTAAAACAAAGATTTATATTTTTGATATTTATTTTATATATTTAAATGCCATTTAACAAAGAAAAATCAACCAAAAAGATGAGTTCGCATGTCACCTCTGACAGGCATGTCATAGGTTTGCCATCACTGACCTAGACTGTTTTCCTCAACCCCTCTGATAGGGTTTCTCTGTTTCCACCAGTTTCTCTTCTGAAGCACCAGAGCTGGAGAGAACTGTGGGGACATCTGATTTCCTCTGTGGAACCTCCAGACCTTGCTGGGCTCAGTGAGCTCTTTGGAAATTTCTGAGGCGGCTAAGGAAGTTCACTAGCCTGAGTGTCACAGGTCTCTGTCCTAGACCACAGTTTTCTAACTTCAGGCTGGACACCCTGTCCCTTGAGAGCTCTGAAACTTTCTTGGGCCCTTCTCTATGTCTCAGATCAACTCGCACTGAGAATGCCATCTTACTAAATACTGCTTGTTCTACAGACAAAGCTGAGGACCCCAGAAAACAATAAATAAATAAAGGGCCTTTGAATTCCAAAGGGTTGGTAAACACTTCTCTAGTCTATCCCGGACATTTTAGCAAAGGGAAAACAGCCCCTGCCCACAATGGTGTCTCTTCCCCACAACTGCCCCAGATTCGGGGGTAGGGTGGGGGAGTTGAGGCCAAAGTGGGGTGCAAGGGCCAGATTGGGGGACTCTGGGGGTGGTATTAAAGTTTGGACTTTATTTTGATGAAAAGGGAGGGGAAGGACATGGTCAGATTTGGGTTAGAAAGATGACTGTGAACCAAATGAGCAAGACAGGGAGCAAGACGGAGGGCCAGAGGGCCAGTTGGGTGATCCACGAAATAGAGTAAAACGCCCATAGCAGGTTTTGGCTGCGATGAGGGCTATGCGCTTAAAGATCTAAGATCTGTTTAAGAGGTTGAATTGGCAGGCCTTGGAGACTGAGTTTTCATGGGTGAGGGAGAGGGAAGCAACAGGGTGGACTTCTGGGTTCATAGTGCAATCATTACTCACCAAGGGAACAGGAGAAAGATTGACCATTTTGGTTGAGAGGTCAAGTGGGCAGTTGGATATTTAGGCCGGGAACTCAGAGGAGAGCTCTGGGCTGGCCAGGTGTGCAGGGCAGCCCCGGGGATAGAAGAGGCAAGCACATGGGAGGTGCAGAAGAAGGGAAGATGAGCAAGCCCAGCTCCTCCGGACTCTCCTACCTCCTTTCGCTGCTCTCCCTTTACTCCTCCAGTTCCCAAAGACACCGAAAGGTGGCAGAATACGTTACCCCAAAATATGCCTCTTTGTCGTAAGGATTACTTTGTGCTAAAGGCACTTGAAAAAAAAAAACACAAAAAACAGCAGATGCACGAAAGGCATTTGGATTTCCCCTTTTCTTCCTGAAGACGAGATAAATACTCCCCCGGGAAAGCTGTCCTCCCTGGACCAGGAGAAAAGAAACGTTCTTCAACAGAGAAGCAAAGCCAAGAGAACTCTGCACAAACACATTTTATTAAAAAACGAAATTCTTATTTTCCTTTAGCCTCCTCACTAGTTTAGTTACCTTTCCGCAACTGTCTCTTTGTTCAACCTGCTATGAAAGCAGGTAGGTTCCACCATTTCTGGGGGGCTCATTTCCTTATAGGGGCTCCCATGTCATGTACAACTTGTATAAATGTGCATGCTTTCTCCTCTTAATCTGTTTTATGTCAGTTTAATTCTCGGGCCCAGCCAAAAAGAATGGGCTTCTTGCCGTAACCGGTTTGGCTCAGTGGATAGAGCGTCAGCCCGCGGACTGAAAGGTCCCAGGTTCGATTCCGGTCAAGGGCATGTACCTGGGTTGCGGGCACATCCCCAGTAGGAGGTGTGCAGGAGGCAGCTGATCGATGTTTCTCTCTCATCGATGTTTCTAACTCTCTATCTCTCTTCCTTCCTCTCTGTAAAAAATCAATAAAATATATAAAAAAAAGAAAGAAAGAAAGAAAAAAGAATGGGCTTCTCTCCCCACCAACACACACACACACACACACACACACACACACAGACTTTTGCCTGCCTCGCTCTCCTAGTCACCCCTCAGCTCTCAGCCAAAAGGTCAGTTCCTCCACCAGGAGGTCATTGTTGACCTTCTACACTAGGGTTCCCCATGGCCCACCCTATTCCTCCTACCTCCTTGTCCTTTTTATTCTGTGTTCTCATCACAGACAGTAATTACATCACTGAATGTCTGTCTTCTCTGTCGGACTGCAGGTTCTGAGAGGACAGGGCCTGGGCCTGCCTGGTCTCTGGAATCCATGTCTAGTACAGAAGCCGACACATGTTAGATGCATTATTTAATTGTACAAATGATTGAATAAAGAGGGCCTGGATTGAGCTCTCAGGAACTTGGACTTTAAAAAATTGAGTAGTCCATTACCTATAGTATTTTTCCCACCATACCTCATTCCTCAAATGAACGTTTTTACTTATTCTCACCTTGCTCAAACGCTTCCGCCTGTGAACTGCCACCTGCAATCTCTAAGTATTGTATGCACGTACCTTACTCAAGACCTCGTATTTTTATTTACTTGTATTAGGTTATAAGCACTTTGCGGGCAGGGACTATTACATAACTTATAACTCACACAATTTCTTATATATTACAATTGTTCAATAGATAGTACAGTTTCTTTTTTCATCGCCAACACTTGGTGGTTTGCCTGTTTGTTTTGTTAACCTTCATCCAACGATATTTTTCCCATTGTTTTTTAGAGAAAGTGGAAGGGAGGGAGGAAGGGGGAGAGAGAGAGAAACGATGCGAGAGAGAGACATCGATCGGTTGCCTCCCGCACACACCCCAACTAGGGCTGGGGCCCTAACCTGCAACCCTGACTGGGAATCAAACTCAAGACCCCTCGGTGCGCTGGATGACGCTCTAACCATTGAGCAACACCAACCAGGGCAACACTGGTTTTATTTTCAGATTTTTTCGTTTTAGCCATTGTACTGGGTGTATAGTCAAATCTTAGTATGCTTTTTTTAAAAAAAACAAACAAACAAAGCCGAACCGGTTTGGCTCAGTGGATAGAGCATCGGCCTGCGGACTGAGGGGTCCTGGGTTCGATTCTGGTCAGGGGCATGTACCTTGGTTGTGGGCACATCCCCACTGGGGGGCGTGCAGGAGGCAGCTGATCGATCTCTCTCATTGATGTTTCTAGCTCTCTATCCCTCTGCCTTCGTCTCTGTAAAAAATCAATAAAATATATTTAAAACAAAACAAAACAAAACAAAAACAACTCATTTATTTGATACTAATACAATTAAACATCTTTCCATGTGCTTATTGGTCATTTGTATATCTTGTCGATTTACCTTCTTAAGAGTTGGGCTTTTTAAAAATTGAGGTGTAATTGACTTATGTTAGTTTCAGGTGTACAACCAAATGACTCGGTATTTGTTACACCGTGAAAGAAGCATCACAGTAAGTCTAGTTAAGATCCACCAGCACACATAGCTACACCTTTTCCCCCTTGTTCTGAGAATGCTTAAGATCTACGTTCTTAGCAGCTTTCCAATACCACAAACCCAGGACTTGTTTATTATAGACATGCGTTTAGTAAATGAGGTAAGAACTTTAAAAATTGGGTAGAAGAAAACCTAGAGAAGTGCAGGGTGTCATCTGAGAGGAAGGAGGAGGCCAGGAGAATGCGGGGCCACAGAGCAGACTAATGGTGTTACACTTTAGCCCAAAGCCAGCAAACGCACAACACTAAGCGTGAACCGTATGTACACTGTGGACGTTGGGTGACACATCAATGGAGGTTTGTCTGCTGTAACAGATGTCCCACTCTGGTGTGGAATGTTGACATGGGGGAGGCTGTGCATGTGTGGGAGGCTGGGATATAAGGGAAATCTCTGTATTTTCTGCTCAATTTTACTGTGAACCTAAAACTGCTCTAAAAAAAAAGAAAAGGAAAAAAAGCCACACAACTAAGTCTATGAGAGAGAGAGAGAGAGAAAGAGAGAGAGAGAGAGAGAGAGAGAGAGAGAGAGAGTGTGTGTGTGTGTGTGTGTGTGTGTGTGTGTAACAATGGCAGAGGCAGGCAGGAACCACTGCAGTGGTCACTGTCCCTCTCCCCATGTTCTCCGCAGTTCACACGCCCTTCTACTTCTTTTGTGAAGCAGAAAGGACAAGTGTTATTCTGTTTCATAGTCAGGAAAACAAAGCCTGGGCATGTGTGACTCCCATCACACTGCTGCTCAAGGGTGGACGCTGCCCAGGCCCAGCCAGGAGTGGGCAGGCCAGAGGCCTCACCCAAGGTCGCCCGGTCCCCTGCAGGAATCACTGAGATTCTGATGAACAGACCGCACGCCCGAAACGCCCTGGGACACGTCTTTGTTAGCGAGGTGAGAAATGGCCGACGCCAGGGTGGGTGGGGGCTGGGCTGGGAGGTATCTGATGGGGTCTCCCCTGCAGCTGCTGGAAGCCCTGGCCCGGCTGCGGGACGACCGACAAGTGCGTGTCCTGCTCTTCAGAAGTGGAGTGAAGGGTGTGTTCTGTGCAGGTGGGTGTCCTCCCTTTCCCCCCACCCTGGGGCTCAGCGGGGCTCCCCCCAGCCTGCAGGGGTTGGGGGGGGCCTTAAGTCATCTCTAGCATAGGACTCATTATTCGCATTTTACAGATGTGAACTCAAGACTCAGAGGTAAAATTCCTTGCCTAGGGTTACATAGCTAGTGAGAGGTAGAAGAGAATTCAGTTAGAACTTGGCCTTTCTGACCCCCAAGTCCTTATTCTTTTGGCTACACCATGCTGTGTTCTGACCCTTCACTGAGGAAATGAAGAAACTGAGTCAAGGACATTCACAAGGTCAGTGGCCAAGATGGGACTCTGTGCCCCTTTGCCCAGTCCCTGCCACCAAAGCTTTCCACTACCCCTGCACCATTTGGTCCTCACAAGGCAAGCACCATGAACTTCTGTTCCATAGGAATACCACATCCCAGGCCCATAAGAAGCAAGTCAATGCGAGCTGAGCTGAGCTTAGAACCAGTGCTGGGAGGGCTGGGGAGGGGTACCAGGGGTCACTGGGGAGGCGGGAAGTGGTTGTGGAGAGAGAGGATGGGAGGAATATGGTTTTCAGGTTTTCAAGGGGATATAGCTTAGTCCCTCCATCTGAGCTGTTGGGATCTTGGTGCCCAGCGTGGAGCCTGCCCTGGCAGGACAACTATATAGAAAACGGTCTCCCTGACCTGGCAGCCCTGGCAGAGATCCTCATCCTACCCGGTCCTCTTCCTTCATCTCCATCTCCGGTCAAGGGCATGTACCTTGGTTGTGGGCACATCCCCACTGGGGGGCGTGCAGGACGCAGCTGATCGATGTTTCTCTCTCAGATGTCTGGGTCTGACCCCAACTTGCTCTGGAATCCTTGGCTCGTCCCTGCCACTCCCTGGGCCTCAGTTTCCCCATCTGTCATAGAACGGTCTCCCTGACCTGGCAGCCCTGGCAGAGATCCTCATCCTACCCGGTCCTCTTCCTTCATCTCCATCTCTGTCTGACCTCGATTAAGGACACTTCCTGTCCCTGTTAGCACCACTCCTCACTATCCCAGATTAGCACAGGGAAATAGACAGGCTACCAGACGTCTGGGTCTGACCCCAACTTGCTCTGGAATCCTTGGCTCGTCCCTGCCACTCCCTGGGCCTCAGTTTCCCCATCTGTCATAGAGAGGCTGGAACTAATCAAAGACTTCCAAAGGCTCTCCCTGCTCTGACTTGGTGTAGTCTAGAACTTGAAGAGACGATCTTCACCCTCTACTCCCACCTCAGCCTCCTACCATCTGGCCTTTGATGACCTCACCAGCGTCACTATTCTCATCGACGTCCTTGCCCATCTCCATGCCACTGTGTCCTACATTCGCTTCTCAGTTCTCTCATCTTACCTGACCCCTCAGCCTCCCTGGACCCCACTGACCCCTCCCGCCTTTTAAAAAATAACCAGTTATATAGTGATGCATGTCAGTTATTTTACAATAAAACTGGGGGGGGGAGGGAATCAATAAAATTTTTATTTTATATAATTTAAAAATTGTGGCAAATACATACATGACACAAAATTTACCTTTAAACTATTTTAAGTGTTAAAATTCAGTGGCACTAAGTATATTTACAAGGTTGTGCAACTATCACCACTGTTCA
Organism: Myotis lucifugus; assembly: GCF_000147115.1. Taxonomy (NCBI): domain Eukaryota; kingdom Metazoa; phylum Chordata; class Mammalia; order Chiroptera; family Vespertilionidae; genus Myotis; species Myotis lucifugus. Next base: position 7,367,581 of record NW_005871085.1, on the reverse strand, counting down.
TTTCCAGGAACTTCTCATGAGCACAAAAAAACTCAGTCCCCATTAAGCAATCCCTCCCCATTCTCGCTTTCCCAGAGCCCTGGTAACTCTGGTCTACTATGAATTTGCCAAAGGGGACAGAACATGAGTGTCGTCAGGCCTCTGGGTTTAGGTGATAAGTTTCTGTGACAAAAAGAACCTGCTGACTTCTAGTGACCTCATACAACTGGAATCACACATTTGTCCTCCTGTGTCTGGCTTATTTTACTTAGAATAATGTCCTCAAGGTTCATCCATGTTGCAGCATGAATCAGATCATTCCTTTTTATGGTTGAATATTCCATGTATATTCACACATTTTATTAACCCACTGGAGGCCCAGTGCACGGATTCATGCACCGGTGGGGTCCCTCGGCATAGTCTGCAGGGATCGGGCCGAAACCGGCAGACCAACACCGCCTGCCACTCCCGCTTATCCCCACCCTGCTGCACCTGCCACCACTGCCACTGCTGCCACTCTGCTGTGGTCTCCGGGCTGCGGTAGCCAGCCATAAGCCCTGCATCTGGTGCCTGTTGGTCAGCTGAGTGGCACTCCCTCTGTGGGAGCGCACTGACCACCAGGGGGCAGCTCCTGCGTTGAGCATCTGCCACCTGGTGGTCAGTGCGCATCATAGTGGCCAGTTGACCGGTCTTTGGTCGCTTAGGCTTTTATATATATAGGTCCTTTGGTGGACACAGGATTGTGCACACCTTTTGGCTGTTTTGAACACTGGTATGCAAGTGTCTGTTTGAGTCCTTGCTTTCCACTATTTGGAGTATATCCTTAGGAGTGGAATTACTGGATCATAGTAATTTTACATTTAACTTTTTTGAGAGACCACCAAAATGTTTTCCACAGCAGCCGCAACATTTTATAATCCTGCCAGCAATGCATCAAGGTTCTCCACATCCACACTTGTTTTCTGTTGTTGATAACAGCCATCCTAATGGGTATGGAATGTGCTCATTGTGGTTTGGGTCTGCATTTCCCTAATGATTAATGATGTTAAGCATCTTTTCATGTGTTTATTGGCCATCTGTGTATCTTCTTTGGAGAAAAGTCTATTGAAATCTTTGTCCTTTGTAGGGGTTTTTGTTATTGAGTTATAGGAGGTCTTTCTATGTCCTAGATATTAACTTTTATCAGATAGGTGATTTGCCAATATTTTCTTCCATTCTGTAGGCTGTCTTTTCACTCCTTCATAGTGTCTTTTGACATTAAAGTTTTTTATTTTGAAGTGCAATTTTTCTTTCTGTTGTGGCACCTCTCCTTTACGACCCACTCCCTTTTCCTCCCTGGATTCCCTGACCAGTGCTTCCTCATGTTTCTCCTTCCTCTCGGGCTGCTTCTCCTCAAGTCTCCTTTGCTGGATCTTTAACAGCCTAGGACTCCGTAATGGGTTATTTCCCAAGGACTGTCACCAACCCCTTACTTGCAGGTGCAGACCTGAAGGAGCGGGAGCAGATGAGTGAGGCAGAAGTGGGGGTCTTTGTCCAGCGGCTCCGAGGCCTAATGAATGAGATTGGTGAGGGTCCAGAAATGGGGTGGAGGAGGGCCCTGCTGATCCCTGCCACCACCACCACCCCCACCCTCTATTCTAAAGAGAGGACAGTTTCTATTGTAAGCTCTGTGGAAAGACAAATGACTCTCCCAGGGAGGATGGGCACAAGGAATCGTACGAGGAGGAGGGTGACAAGAGGGTTTAGAGGGCATTTCCATTTCCTTCACACGGGCTCAGCCTTTGTGCCCTGCTGCTTCTGACCCCACCCCCCACCCCCTGACCTCAGGCTTCATGCCTCGCCATTCCAGGGGAGCCACGTTTCACCAAGCATGCTTGCAGGCTTTGACATGGTTGTTCCTTTGGCTGGAATATCCCTCCTTGGCCACCTGAACTTCTTACTCATCCTTTAATACCACCAATACCTCCTCTTCCTCCTCCCTGACCCATCCTCCAAGCTTCCTTGATCGCCTGGGTCTGTCTTCCCATGTCTGACTCAATTCTGTGTTCCCAGCACCCAGCACAGGGCTTGCCACACAGAACAAGAAGGGAAAGCAGAAAGGGGAGTCCCAGAGTGGCCAGCAGGGGAGGGGGCCTGAGCAGGGAATCATCCAGCCCATCTCCCCACTCTGGTTCCTAAGCTGGTCCCACAAATTTCCCTATTGGAAAATCCAACTTCTACAATAACCTGGCTGAGGCCCCCAAATCTGAGACCAATGAGGCCCTCTCTAACCTCGAGTCCCTGTCCTGGTCCTGCAAAGCCTCTCAACCGGAGCCCTTCTTCGTCTCCACAGCAGCCTTCCCTGCACCCACCATTGCAGCGATGGATGGGTACGCCTTGGGTGGAGGCCTGGAACTTGCCCTGGCCTGTGACCTTCGCGTGGCAGGTACTGGGCAGGGGGAGGTGGGGAGGAGAGGGTGAGTGAAACAGGGTAAGTCTGGGCATTCTGTGAAGTCAGCCACTGCTCTTGGCTTTCCTACCAGCAGATCTAAAGGCAAAGGGGAGGACACAGAGGGGAAGCTGGTTCCGCTCCTGGCCCAGCCCCTGACCGCTGTAGACCCAGTCACCCTCAGCACCAGCCTCCCTCAGCTCCAGAGTGCTCCTGCCAATCAGAGCAACTGCTGGCAGGACAGGAACGAGAGCCCAGAGAGGGACGGCAGAGCAGGACAAGACTAGGTGTTCAACCTTCCAGTTCTGTCCAAGAAGCTTTACTTAGCATGTTTTGAACAAAGGTGAGGCAGGGGCAGTCTGTCACCAGCCCAGCTAAACACAAACATGCCTGGGCAGGAACACTGCCCTCTGGTTCATTGTTCAGAGCAACTGAGCCTTGAAGAGTGGAGGGAGGAGGTGAAGAGCACACCTGGTTACATTTTAACCTTACTGCCTTGGGTAGGTGCACCCTTCTTGGAGGCAGAAAAGTCTGTGCCATCATGGCGCTCCGTCTTCCCTTAATGCTTTCTCCTGCCACCCAGGAACATTTGAAAATGTGCAACTCCAGCCATAGAAGTAGCTTATATCTACACGATGCACATCAACAAAAAGGCATCAAAATACCTGGTCAGGTCATAGCCCCAACTCTGCTTCTCACCTTGTCGATGTTTAAGGCAACTAACCTGTAGGGTTTGGGCAATAGGAGGGTGAGTGTAAAACCCCTCATAGGCAGGAGAGGTGGCTGTTCCCTCCTGCCTGGCTCAGATGGCCAGAGGGAATTTAGGAGAGAAGCTTGTAAGAGGAAGGGCTTCTCAGAGGAAGCAGAACTTGGAAGAAGGACGTGGACTGAACACAGGGAAATTACAGACTAATGAAAAGCTGGGAGGGATAACTGGTGGGAGCCGGAGTCATTCACACTCTAGGCCAGACCGTAGCTGCGGTGTATGAGACAGAGAATCCAGTAACCCACAAATAGGTAGTGGGCACATTCCAGAAACCCCTTCCTTGTTCCTTGTTTGATCCTTAGCAGCTCTTTGAAGCAGGCAGGAGAGTGGTAATCATGTTTTTCCACCTATGAGGCTCAGAAAGGGCGAGACTTGCCTGGGGACGCACAGCCCCCACCCTCGACCTCCGTGGGAATGGTAGGATGAGGACCTGACCTCCAGGCCAGGGCTCTTCCAAAGGCAGAGCCTGGAGAGGTCTGGCTGTGGCCAGAGCATGATGGGAGTGGTTGGCTGAAGGGGCGAGCAGAGCCCAGAGGTAGGTATCACTTCTCCCCAAGGTCTGGCACTTGAGAGGGTGGGGGCTTCACTCTGTTTATGCAGCTTCCTCAGCTGTCATGGGGCTGATCGAGACCACCCGAGGGCTCCTCCCAGGAGCAGGTAACATCACCCATAGTACCCGTCCTCCTCTACCTGCCCAATTCCTCCATGCTTCCCCCCACCCCACCCTACCTCCCCCCACCCCCACACCCCGTTTACTAGGCTCTGTCCTTCTAGCCTAACTCAGAATCTGCTTCTGAGAAGTCTTGGCTGATGCCCAGCCTGGGCCTTCTCTGGGCTCCCACTTCCCTTGCTGACTTACCATCCCCATTCCATCCTGGCAGGAGGGACCCAGAGGCTGCCTCGGTGCCTGGGGGTGGCCCTGGCGAAGGAGCTCATCTTCACAGGCCGACGACTGAGTGGGACACAGGCCCAGGCCCTTGGGCTGGTGAATCACGCTGTGGCCCAGAATGAGGAGGGCAACGCTGCCTACCACCGGGCACGAGAACTGGCCCAGGAGATCCTGCCCCAGGTGTGTTGGCAGCCCCGCACAGGAGGGAGGGCCTGTGCCACGGGGGACACGTGTGGGGAGGCCACGGCGTCCCACAGGGCCAATAAGATCCATTTACCCAGACTCATAAAATTAACCCTCTTTGAATTTCGCATCCATTTAGCCATCCAGTAAACAAAATTAAGTCAAATGTTAAAAAATGAAAATTGAATTCTGAGGGACTCAAATGGGCTTGAACATCTTCAGAACAGTACCGTCCAAGAGAACTTTCTGAGACGGTGGGAATGTTCTATACTTGTGCTGTCCACTAAAGCAGCCTCTAGCCCAGCCGTGGGCAAACTACGGCCCGCGGGCCGGATCCAGCCCGTTTAAAATGAATAAAACTAAAAAAAAAAAAAAAAAAAGACCATACCCTTTTATGTAATGATGTTTACTTTGAATTTATATTAGTTCACACAAACACTCCATCCATGCTTTTGTTCCGGCCCTCCGGTCCAGTTTAAGAACCCATTGTGGCCCTCGAGTCAGAAAGTTTGCCCACCCCTGCTCTAGCCACAGGTAGTTCTGCCAGGCCAAAGCCTTCAGCAGGAACCCTGGATCTGACTGATGGGTCTCCAAGAACCGGAGGGCTTCTACTGGCTTCTCATGACTCTGACAGGACCCAGAGGTAGGCCCCAAGTTTCCATAAAGATATGAACACAGCTGAAATGGAGCTGTTTTACTAATTTATAATCAATACTGACTAAGCCCACATGGAGCATCTCCCATCCATCAGACACTATCTTAGGTACTTTCATTAGAACAATCCAGCGGGGTTGATTATCCTCATTGTATCTGTAGTGTAACAGACCCAGAAAGGTTAAGTGACTTGCTCATCAAGGTCACAAAAAGTGACTGTAATACCATACCAGAGAGACAATACTGGTATTTTGGTATTTATTTTGCATAATATAAAAACTACATACGATGTAAAAACTAGCATTTTATTCTAATGTACAATAACTTCTAAAACTGTAAAACTAATGCATTTCAAATATAAAAATCTGCAAACATGTTACAAAACAAAAAAAGTAAGTCTATAAAAATGTTTTCTATTCATCATTTTAGTATTTACAGATAAAACTATTTGAATTAAATCATGAAAATTAAGTATTTATTTTTGTTTTTTTAATACTTTTTTCAGAGAAATTTATTTCAGAGAGGAAGAGATAGAAACATCAATGATGAGAGAGAATAATTGATTGGCTGCCTCCTGCAAGTCCCTCACTGGGGATCGAGCCCGCAACCTGGGCATGTATCCTGACTGGGAATCGAACCCATGACCTTCTGGTTCATAGGTTGATGCTCAACCACTGAGCCATGCTGGCTGGGCTAAGTATTTATTTTGGAAAAATCTTTCTCTATCTCCTATTTAATCCTACCTTCTTTTTATAACTTTGAGACCTTTCTTGAGGGCAGGGATTATAACTTTAAAAAACTGATAGTTTGATTTAAAAGAAAGCATGTTTTGTCTTTTCTTTTTTTAGTTTCATCATATATAAATGGAGTGTCTGATGGTGCTACTCTACCAATTTTAATGCTATCAGATTTCTATTATACTTAGATCAGCAAGTATCTGATCTAAACAAAACTCTACATGATTCAAGGTCATGGCTGGCTGTACCTTCACAGAGGGGCCTACATAGCAAGACTGGTAGACTGAAGGGTTGTCTTTTTGCATAAACTGTGTAACTGGGTCTTTGAGCTTGATTTAGAGATGATTCTGATTTCAGATCTTTTCGTATTCTAAAATAATGGTATTTATACTAATGTAAGTACTAGTATTTCAGTACTTGAAAGTAGCTTTGCATTCCAAAACACCAGCATACCAAAACTATAATCACTAATCCCAAGGCTGGAATGTCTGATGCAACCTAAAAAAAGTAAACCTTCAACTTCCAGTCAATTCTTGGATGGGGTGACTGCCAGGTGTGGTACATGGCTACCCTCTGGTGGACAAACCACTAAGACTAGGGAGTCAAATGGTTCCAGAGGTTAGGGCCCAGAAGACTTTTAATGAACACAAGGCCTACAACTCAATACTCAGATTTCCCCCCTAAATAGTAAATACACATTTTGCTTTAAATATGGATTTGGCTGTTTTCTACTTGAACGTACTGCACCACAGTGTGACTCACTGTTCTCATTTCCAAATAACGTTCAAATTATTAGATTTCTAATAATCCTCACATTTAAGTATATGTCTGTATACTCAGAAACATAAATATGTCTGCTAACACATACACATACATATGTTGAAATGGGAACCTCCAGGAAATCAGGTTTAAAAAAACAAGGTGCATACTAGTATGTTTCTTATTATTCCATTTGTGTAAAAGGTTGTTGGCACAACATGCCTTTGGGGGGAAGGGTCAGGAGAAAGGAGATTTTACTTTTTGTTTCATACTTTTCCATACTGTTTGAATTCTTCACGATGCACATTTTAATTTCATGTTTTTAAAATGTCTCTTAGAATTGGATTAGCCTCTAAAGGTATGTTCCTTGTCCCCTAAACCATTCTAAAAAGAATTGAGAGTTATCCCATCTACGAAAGAGGGAATATGCTAATTGACTGCCCCGCCCACAGCCCTAACCGGAAATCGAACCATGACTTCCTGGTTCATAGGTCAATGCTCAACCACTGAGCCACACCAGCCAGGCACTGTATTACTATTTTTTAATTGTTGTATTATTTATGATTATTACTAACCTACTTTTGCCCACCTCTGTATATTTATTGACCTCATTCTTTTAAACTGCACTTTTTCATTCATGGTCTGGATGTGCTATTATTTAACCAGTACTCTAATGATGAACATTTATGTGGCTTACATCTTTTTGCTACTGCAAAACAGCTGGAATGAATAACTTTGTACATCTTAGTGTACTTGTAGTTGTGCATTTGCAGGGTAGATTCTACATGGAGTTGCAACATCAGAGAGTATGTGCATCGCCTGTCTGGTTTGTCTCAGTGGTTGAGCATTGACCTATGAACCAGGAGGTCATGGTTCGATCCCTAATCAGGGCACATGTCTGGGTTGTGGGCTTGATCCCCAGTAGGAGGTATGCAGGAGGCAGCTGATCAATGATTCTCATCATTGATGTTTCTCTCTCTCCCTTACTCTCTGAAATATATATATATATATATATATATATATATATATATATATATATATATGTATATGTATATTTTTAAAGAGCATGTGCATCTAACATTTGCCAGTTCTTGCCAAATTGCCTTCCCCAAAGCACTGTACCAATTTACTCTATCGATAATGTATGAAAATACTTGCTTCCTAATCCTGGCAATAGTGGACAATACCAACATTTTTACTACTCACCTAGTCTAAGGTTAAAGGGGCACCTCACTGTTTTGATTTGCATTTTCTTACCTAGGAGTAAATCTGGGAACCCCTGTGTTTATATTTTTCTGTGAACTACCTTTTCATATCCTTATGAATATTTGTTGAAAAAATACTAGCTTTTTATAAATCAAAAAAATTCACCTGTCATAAGTATAACAAATACATTTTCCCAGTTTTTTACTGTTGCCTTTTATTTGTGGTGATTTTCCCAACTTCATTTTTATGTAACTAGCTTTTTCAATTATGGCTTCTATGCTATCCGACTTTAAAACAGTCATTCTTTTTTCTGATTAAGTCTTACTTATAAAAACTTCAAATACTACGAATACTACAGGCAGTAAGTGCATCCTTTGCCTGGAAGTGGGGCTGGGAGTGCAGTGCCAGGCCTGTTGTGGCACAACTTAATTGGAAGCAAGACCAGAGAAGCGAAGATGGCAGCTTTGATGCTCTTGCTTCTCAGTGGCTGTGCAAAATGCCCTCTTGGGATTTCAAACCCGGCGGGTCAGACCTCCAAGCCCAAGTTCCTAATCCTGACCATGCTTTAACTCTGCTGCGGTGACACTTGCTTGCAGTGGAGGCTGGCATTTGCAGAGCTGAGGGGTAGGGGAAGGGAGCAGCAGTGGGAAAAGTGACTGGGAACTCTGCCTCTGACTCACTGGACAACTGCCTCACCTCCCTGAGCCTCCATTAAAGACGGCACCATCCTGGAAGGGTGGGTAGCACCACTGGACAAGTCTGTGGGCGGGAAAGCACGTTGTAAATGGCTGTATTCATAGGAATGAATGAAATGACAAGAACCCCATAGGGTCAGGATTGGGCAGGGCAGGGATCAGTCAGGTTTCCTTTATAATAGAAAAGGAACGTCAACTGAGAGCCAGAAGGTGCTCACACTAGCGGAACATAACACTTAGCAGAAAGCTAGAACTCCGCCTCCCTGTCCACATCTCTCCCCCAACCATGGAGCTATATGCCTTTATTTCAACTCCCATGTCAGCATTGATCCCCTCCTCAACCAAGCTTTCTTTTCTCTAAGCTCCCATTGCTGTGCGGCTGGGCAAAGTAGCCATGATCGAGGAATGGAAGT
>NW_005871085.1:7350208-7358772 GCF_000147115.1 Myotis lucifugus | reverse complement strand
ACGGCACTCTGACAGCACAGCTGGGAAGAACCCAGGGACTGGATTCTTGTAACATCCAGTCCCTGAGTTCTTTATGTGCCTTAGTTTACCCATCTACAGCATGTAACGTTTGACCAGGTGACATTCCAGATTCATTTTATCCTCATCTTTCTCCCTTGGAGAGAAGGAAACAGGTTCAGAGAGGGTAAATGACTCATCCAGGTCACAGAGCCAGTAATAAGAACCAGGTCTGTGTGGTTCCCAGTCCATGTTCTTGGGTTTGTGCTGATGGTCAGTGATGTGGCCTCAAGGAGAGGGCTCAGGGTGGAGTCTTGGGTGCAGCTAATCCATCCCTACACCTCAACTTACTTGATTGTACATCACACACTGAATCTAGAGCTGAGCCGAAAACTGGGACACAGATAAGTCAAATATGGTCACAGCCCCAAATGTGGGGAGGGGGGTAGATACAGACTCAGATCACTAATAAAAGGGTACCAAGCAGAGAGATACCCTGGAGAGATTAAAGCAGCACTGTCCCATTGGGTAGTGCTGAGTTAGAGGATATTTTCTAGAGTTGGGCCTTGGAAAGGACGAGAATTCCAGAAAAGGCAAAAAATATGAGCAAAAGCATAGGGATGAGTAAACAAGCAACTCGACTGAATGGGAGTAAGGGGTGAGTGAGAACAAATCATGGAAGTTAGGGACATGGGTTCTGGTGCTGGGCTGTCTGGGTTCAAAGACCTGCTTTTCCACATGCTGCTGTGATTTTAGAGAAATTCCTTCTCCTTTCTATACTTCAGGTTTGTCAGCTGCACAGTAGGGATAACCTTTGTTGTTAAGATTATGTACATGCAATACTTCTCTTAGGAGAGTGCTTGTTAAGCAGCAGTAATAGTAGCACTGAGCAGTAGAGGCTGCGGAGTTGCCAGGGACCAGATCATGAAGGCCCAGGACCTTCTTCCTAAGGGCAATGAAAGCCTGAAAGTTCACTAATGGGGGTGACAGGAGGCATGGTGAGGCAGCCCATGAGGAGAACACTGTCTGTGAAGGCGCAGTTCATGCACAACCTCCTCAGCACTACAGGTTGTGCAACCCTCCCCCTGTGCTCACAGCCCCTATTTGTCCCAGCATGGTTTTGTTAGTTATGGTGTTCTCTCTCCAGGGAATTCCTTATCATAATCTCTGTGCGTGACTAGCATACAGTTAAGACTCAGTAATTCTTTGCTGGAGGAAGCCATGAACCAACAGAATAGTGTAGGCAGTAGGGTGGGCTAGCTCTCAGTGTAGATGGAGGTGGGCAAGGTCAGGCTTACTCAGGTTCCTTTCTTGCAGGTGGACATTGCATCAGGGATGGCCATTGAAGGGATGTGCTATGCCCAGGTACGTGGTCACTGCCAAAGTCCATGCATACTTGTAAGCAGAGCCTGGGCCACAGTGGGGGGCTCATGTGCAATCCATGACCAATTTAGTAGGTTCCTCCCAACCCAAAGGGTCTCTCTCAATGCCACTTGCTCCTCACAATCAGCCTGGGCTGATCCCAGAGGAACCACACTGCTTCTCTCTGGGACTGTATCCTCAGCTATCTGGTGGTGGTACATTCTGTCCCCACCTAGAGAATCACAGAATACAAAGGTCCTTGAGAGGAAGAATGGCTTCCACTGTCTCTGTACCAGTGGCCACTTAGAGGTCAGGTTAGAGTGGGATGTCAAGGCCTTGCTTATTACAGCCTGTCGGCTGTGTGTGTTTGACGAGGGGGGCCGGGGGGAAAGATAGATAAATCTGGGGCTGACCTATTTAGACCTGACTCCTGGGTGAGTCAAAAAGTACTAACCTCGAGGTCAACAGATATCAAAAGTACTCCTACACAGGGGGTCCTGGAACTTGCAGGGCCTGGTGTGAAAAGAGCTACATCCAGGATTCAAAGCCAATTTCTTACTGTGACGTCTCCTATCAGACAGCTGCAGGAGACTGTCAGTTGTTTGGAGGCATGTAAGCTGGGAAAAGTAGAGGCCAATGACAGGCCAGATTCTGAAGGCGCAGCCTGCCTTCTTCAGGAAACTAAGGAGCCATGAGGCCCATACCTTTGCATGGCCCGATACCAGAGTCCACAGACAATAGAAAGACTTGGACCCTGCCTTGTCATGGGCTGGACAGACTTGAGCAAGTCTTTCTTGGCCTCTAGCCCTGCACCCCAACAAACTAATATTCTGTTGTTGTTTCAGAACATCCCCACCCAGGACCGGCTAGAGGGCATGGCAGCCTTCAGGGAGAAACGACCCCCTAGATTTGTGGGCGAGTGACTCCCATATAACCTCAAAGGGAAATCTGCAGCATGACTGCCCTCATTCCACATCTCCGGGCTCTCGTTTTCTCACAAGGACAATAATGGATATAAAATGACGGATGTGGTGCCTGGTACGAAGGCGCCGACCTTGTCCCCTACCGCTATCATCATCAGTCCCCTCCCTGTGTCTATAATCACTGGGGCACAGTTTGCTTTGGAGAATGCCTGTCTTTCCCTACTCGAATGATAAACGAAGGATTAGAATAGATCCCCTCTCGCCTTTGTAATTGTTGGCTCTCAGGCCTGATCTCTGCCTCAGTGAGCAGGTGCTCACCAGAGATGGCAAGAAGTAGTACGAACCCCCAGTTGCTAACTATACAAGAGAGATCATAAGGAAACCCTGGTAGAGGATCAGGTGCCAGGGATCAGACTGCAGATTCCAGCTCTCTACGTTACTCACTGTGTGCCTTAGCTTCCTCATCTGCAAAATGGAATTGCTGTGAGGGTTTAAATAAATAAAACGCCTCCTGTTCAATAAATATGAGTTATTAATGTACAGTGTTGCGAGAACCAATGGAAATCATTGTTGTGAAAACCTTTTTTAAACTGCAGGGTGGCAGGCCACTCTGTACTTGCACTAAACAGACTTCAGGAGCATCGAGAAGGAAGCGATTAACTGACGGAGAGAACGGGGGGAGGGGCGGGGGTGTGTGTGTGTCAGGAAATAGGTAGGTAACACTGGAGCTGAAGCTGGAAGAATTAGTAGACATTTGATGCAAAGAGGAGGCTGAGGGGAACGGCATGAGCAAAGGTGAACAAGAGGAGGGCACACGGAGGAACACGGGGGCTGATATGCACGTATGCACACTGGTCTCGGGAGCCCTCTTGCTGCACTAAGGCAGGGGAAGAGAAGGCTCCTCACACACCAGGGCCCACGGTCATTCTTTAACAGAGCTAAGCTTTACCTGAACTCCTGAGCCTAGGCCTAGAGTCTCTAAGTCATGGGCATGGACACATACCAATAATGTTGTTAATTTGCTGCTAAATACAAATGTACTCCATGGCCGTGCTCATTTCCTGAAAGGGAGAGTAACACGGAACGGCCCAGCCTTAGAATCAGCTCCAACCTCTCAAGCTGCTAACTAGTCGGGAAAGTAATAACCTTACTGAACTTCCTTTTTCTCATCTGTTAAATGGGGAGGCTAAAACCCCAGATGATTGTGTGAATCATGGGGAGACAAAAGTTGGAGAGCTGGGCCTCCACAGGCACAGTGTCCCACCGCATCCTCACATTATCTGGTAAAAGAATGTTCCAAAGTCCTAGAACCCGGGTCAGGAAGCTAAGACAGATTTTTGAAATCATGCACAAGAGTGAATGAGAGAAAATACAGTGCAGTTTCAGGACTGTAGGAGGCGACAAATTTCCCTTACCCAGTGGGACACTGGTGAGCAATAGTTTGGAATATCGTTTAGAATAAGTCTCATTTCATTCCAAAAGATGGCACATATCCTTCCAGTTAAGAGTGTGGTCAAAGAAGAGAATAAAATTCTAGTTCTAAAATATGCTAATAAAAAAGGAATTTATTTTTGTTCTTTGAAAAAATTAAAACACATGAATGACAAAATATGCTTTGTTAGTTGTCAATAATAAGGCAAGAAAGGAGTCCATACTCTATTCTACAGAGAGGGTTTGCAAGGGCACACACAAAAGCTTCTGACAATTTATATTGTGATAGAGGCTGGTTTTCAAAAAAGCCCGTATTTTTCTTGTCGCCCGGCTGGGTAAGAGCACCTCTTGAAATCTTTGGCAAAGACTTTTTGTGGCTCTTTCTCTTCCTCTCAGTTCTGGTCACAGTTCTACTCCAATTAAAACTCTGAGGGACTGAGATTTACAATTCCCGTACAATCTTCCATCTACAGTCTCCATCCTATCTCACCATGCCCCTGCAGCAAACCCACATACCCAGAATGTTATACCACTCAGTCCAACGTGTAAAGTTGAGGGGAAAGGGCCACTAGAAGAATATCAAAAACTGCAAAAAATATATTTCTTTTTCCTCTATCCACAGTGGAATGTACTTTGGTATCTACTTACAGAGAAAAGTAACTGGCACAGTTCCAACACACACTCACAGGTCTTCCCAGAGTCCAGGGCTTGATTTTTCACAATTGCTGAGGGAATGTTGTTAGAATTATTTCAACCTGGTTTAGGGTTATGGCCATCATAAAATACAATCGTTGGTAACTTACAAACACCATTAATAAAAGATGACCGCCCTGGCCAGTGTGCTCAGTGGTTAGAGTGCTGGCCCACACACCAAAGGACCATGGGTTCAATTTCCAGTCAAGTGCACATACCTGGGTTGCAGGTGTGATTCCTGGCCCTGGTTGGGGCATGTGTGGGAGGCAGCTAATCAATGTCCCTCTCACATTGATGTTTCTCTTTCTCTATCTCTATTTCCTTCCCTTCCACTCTCTCTAAAAGTCAATGGAAAAAATATCAAGTGAAGATTAACAACAAAAAAAATAAAATTAAAAAAACCCCGCATATAATCAAAATATACACACAAAAATTTAAAAATAAATTAAAGATGGCCAACTCATAAATTCCAGCAATAGGTTTCAACATTCAGTGGCTGACGGGATGGAAGATCTGCTTGCCCTTGAGGAGCAGAGCACCTCTGAGGCCCCTTAGGTTAAAAAGGGCATTTAACACAAAGGGAGTCTCTGATGATTCGTGAAATGCATTCTGAAGTCATCAAGAATGGAGGCTGCAATCTGCTGTGCTTGGGGGTCTGCCTCATTGTGCTCCTGGATGTCACACAAAAGCTGCAAGGTCCCAGGTTCGATTCCGGTCTAGGGCATGTACCTGGGTTGTGGGCACTTCCCCAGGAGGAGATGTGCGGGAGGCAGCTGATCGATGTTCCTCTTTCTTCGATGTTTCTAACTCTCTCTCTCTCTCCCTTCCTCTCTGTAAAAAAATCAATAAAATATATTTTTTTTAAAAAAAAAAAAGGAAAAGTCCCTTCAAACTCAAATAAGGCTTGGTTTGTGTTGTGACCAAACAGATGAGTATTTTAATATGTTTACTTCCAGACAACTCCATGATTCACATATCTCTAACCTTAGCAAAAAGGGATAAGAACAAGAACATCTTTTATTACAAGATTAATACACATTTCAGGTTCAGGCAATATGATGAATTAGATAAGCTGAAGACACCAGATGCTGGATAAAATATAACTGAGAAATATCTAGGTGCAAAGTTGAATGTACAAAGTAAAGATAATGTCCAGGAGCCAGATATATAGAGAAGAAAACACATAACGTACATAACCTAACCTGCAGCTATTCCGGAGCAGGAAGGGACTGTCAGTTTCAGTAATACAGAAACTTACAGATTCTAATTTAGGGAGTTAGAAACAAAATCAGTTCATAAAGTTGGTCCCTCAAAGGACTAGAAAAGACAAGGAATAAGACAATTGAAATATCTTTACATTGGGCTATGAGCCAAGCAATTTTTAAAATACTTTTACCACACGTGCATTTTTCCCTAGTTTGACTATATGTATATATATTGTACATATATACATATACATACATATGTCATTATTCATATGTACATATATACACACATACTTCAGATTTTCAGATGACTCATCTCTTACTTATTCACTTCAATTGTATTATATCCATAAACTGAAGAAAATTGACATCTGTACCTTAAGTCTTTCCATCTAGGAATAAAGTATGTCTCATAATTATTTCAGGCTTTTTAAGTTACCTCTTGGTTTTTTTAGTATTAAATTACAGCCTATTTTTCTTTTATAATAAAAGCCAAAAATTTTACAATTATCTTTAGCAAAAGACATAAGCTAAAAATTCTCAAAGGGGAATTTAAAACAGCAAAACATTAATCTAGCTGGGAAACAACTGACCCACCCAGCCTCCCACAGATCAGCAGATCTTTGTGTCACTAGAGAGTCTTCATGATAAACTGTTGAATAAAAAGAGCAAACTATACAATAGAATGCACAGAATTGGCCCATTTTATCTAAAAATATCACATTCATATATAGTACATACTAACTATAGTATGTATATAGAAAAGCATCTAGAATAATAGCTAGAGCTATCAGTTTTTAAAAATTTTTTATGAGTTTATTTGAGTCAAACTGACAACATATACCAGGGAGCAAGATCTCAAATGCTCCCCATAGTTATCAAGTTATTCTTTGTGCTTGCCTGTGGGAAATAGGCACATTCTATATCACTTGATATTCACCCCCAAATATATTATAATTTTGTTCCATTTTTAAAACTAATGAACTTTTTTTCATTTTCTTTTTAGAAGGAGTTAAATTAAGGACACAGGTGAACAGTTTTTCCAAATTCCATATTGAACTTAATCATTATACTGAATAATAGCTGCAAAACGACTGTTCTGAATACATACGGTTTTTACTGCAGACATGATACATAGCCCATAGTGCCCAGAGCTGAACCTCTGGTTGAGAGAAGTTGCCAAGGAGAGGAAAAAATGCCTTGAAGGATCTAAAAAGGCACAAAGAAGATGTTCATTCAGAACTGAGGCTAACATCAGGGATATAAGAATAATTTTCAACATTTCCCCATAGAGACAATTCCTCACTGAGACAGATGTATTACTGAAAATATAATGGGAGCTAGCATTTAAGAAACTGCATTTTTAAGGAGGACCTATGTAATACTTTCAACAATAAAGATTAAAACATAAAAGAAATTGCATTTTTGGCCCTGGCTGGGTAGCTCAATTGGTTAGAATGTCATTCTGATACACTACGGTTGTGGGTTCGATCCCTGGTCAGGGCACATAAAAAAACCAACCAATGAATGCATAAATAAATGGAACAATAAAATCAATGTGTGTCTGTGTCTGTCTGCCTGTCTCTCTCTCTCTCCTCTCTCCTCTCCCTTCCAAATTCAATAGGATAAAAACTTAAAAAATAAAAAAGAAATTGTATTCTGTTAAACACTCTATGCATTCAATATCTCGTTTCATCCTTTACCCTTGCACACTGTCAACCTCATTTTACAGAAGAGAAAAAGTGAGTCTAAGAAATTTTCTAAAAGTGATTTCCCAATATCACAAAGAAATTGGCTATTTAACTCTATTTTATCACTGTGCCATGGCCTCTACATAGTGAGTCGACTGAGGACAAGCTTTAAGAAGAGCATTACATCATCATGAAATTACCTGTAGGTCACCAATGCTGTCATCTTACAACTTGAACTTGGCCAATTCTGGATGGTTACATACTATACAAAAAGAGAAGCAAGGATTCTAGTATTCCATCATTTTTAAAAGGTCATAATAGGCTGTTTCATTTGTAATTACATATATATTTAAAACACAATTTTCAAATTACAGGCATAACTTACCCAAATTTAGGTACACCTTCTTGCCAAAATATCAATTAGGCAAACCATTATATATGTAGAATAGGAACAAAGTCATGTGGAAAACAATGCCATAAAAAGGGGCTTCTGTTTAAAGATGGAGACCTGAGCATGCATCCACTCCTTCCCTCAATCCTGTGTACAGAATACTAATGCTTTAAAAGAAAAGGTAAACACACAAAGAACCAAGCAGAAGAAGGATAACTGGTTCAACAGATCCAGCACTGGGGAAGGTTAAAAAACAAAGCAACTTGAACAGAAACACTAAAGGGATTTAAAAATTTGGCACACCAAGAATTTCAGGAAGATTAGAGGTGGGGTTAAAAATAAGAGATTGGTTAAAAGGTACCAAAGAATCAAGACTCCCACATCTCCTCCTTCATCCTCCTGTACTAGGCAACCCATGAATATTTAAGGGTGGCATTACCATGCTAAAAACAGAGGCTGAAGTGATAATGCTATCCTATCTACACTAATAAAAGAGAAACATGGTAATTAGCATACAACTGCTACCCTTTTCATTGGCTAATTAGCGAGATATGCAAATTAATCACCAGCCAAGATGGCCGTTAACTGCCAACAAAGATGGCGGTTAATTTGCATATGTAGGCACAATGCAGGGAGGCAAACGGGAAAGCACGGAAGAAGCCCCCTGCCACTGACAGTGATCAGAAACCCAGGGGGGAGCTAAGAGCGGATCAGGGTGGGCAGGGGACCCCCAGCTCCCTACGATCGCTGCCCCTGCTCCCCATGATCGCTGGCACCGCCCCTGCCCAGGCCTAACGCCTCTGGCCAAGGCGTCAGGCCTGGGCTGGGGGGACCCCCAGCTGCGCCGCCCCTGCCCGGATGCAGCCCCCCC
>NW_005871085.1:7323706-7348746 GCF_000147115.1 Myotis lucifugus | reverse complement strand
GCTGAGGGACCCCGAGGCTCATATTTTCTGCTCCTGGCCTCTAGTCTATATAATAAAAGGCTAATATACAAATAGACCAAACAGCAGAACTGAACCGGGTGCTATGATGTGCGCTGACCACCAGGGAGCGCGCGCAGAACATGGCAAGTGACAGCTGCAGCAGGATGATGGAGCAGGTGAGCGGGGGCGCCACACCAAGGCAGGGCACTGGTCACTGTTATCGGAGCGAGCCTCTGGTGGTTACTGAAAATTCTTTGCTCCCACGTGCTGCGGTCCCACTTGGCACCCATACCCACTGCCAGCACTGGCCCCGCTTGCACCCACTGCCGGCACCTGGCACCGGTCCCAAATGCTTGGTGCTGTCATCGGGTCCAAGTGGCGGCTGCTGGCCCCAATTGCCCTTGAGGGCTTCTCTACTTCCCCCTGCTCCTGAGGGGTGATTGGGGCAGCAGCTGCTGCTCACACCCACTGACGGCACCAGCCCCACTTGCACCCGCTGCTGGTGCTGGCCTCAATCACTGAGCTGTCAGCTGGTATGAGCAGGGCCAGTGCCGTCAGCAAGTGGGAGCAGCAGTGGCGGGAGCAGGGCTGCTGGCAGACAGTGGACCGGGGGTCAGGGGTGGTGGGAGGGGCCAGGCAGGGGCGTGGAGGATGGGCCAAGACCCCCCCTGTGCCCACCGCAGCCTCGCAGCCCACAGTTCCTTTCAAGGTGTACGAATTCGTGCACTGGGCCCCTAATCTAAATATAAAATACCGAGACTTCCCTGCCCTCAACTCTCTTCCTCTAGTGGGCTTTCATACTGTTGACAGTCAAGCTTACAGTTTTCAATCAGGAGAATAAAAGATTCTTCTTCAGATAAATCCCAACCAGTTCAGGACAAAAGATCTAATGACACTGACACTGAGGCACAATTAATCCAGATCACGCTATAAAGCCCGCAGTTGACAAGTTCTATTCATCAGCATACAGCTTCCTGAACAGTTCTACTCTTAGGTATGAATGGACAGCTGAGGATCGTCATACACTAAGAAAATCTGTAACATCAAGGAACAGAAATAGGAAAAAAGACCAACTTGAAGGAGACAGAGACCTTGGAGGAAGACAAAATCTTTTATATATATATATATATATATATATATATATATATATATATATATATATCGTATTGATTTTTTACAGAGAGGAAGGGAGAGGGATAGAGAGTTAGAAACATCGATGAGAAAGAAACATCAATCAGCTGCCTCCTGCACACCCCCTACTGGGGATGTGCCCGCAACCAAGTTACTAGTACATGCCCTTGACTGGAATCGAACCCGGGACCCTTCAGTCTGCAAGCTGATGCTCTATCCACTGAGCCAAACCAGTCAGGGCGGAAGATAAAATCTTAAAACAAAACCACTAAATTATCAGTAATACCTTTAAAGAGATAATAGGGGTTCTTGGAAATTTAAATTATAATAGCAAAAATGCAAAATCCAATAGAAGTTGAAATATTTTTTTTAATGATAAATAAGGTGATAAGAAAAGATGAATCTGTCAGGATCAACATTTCCCGCCCCCACCTCCACCCCCAAAGAAAAAAGGAGAGAGGAATGGTAGGAAGGAAAGAAAGGTGGAAGAAATTCCCCAGAACTGAAGGAGAGAGAGATGGGGGGAGAAAGGAAGAAATTTCCCAGAACTGAAAGAAATGAGCTTCAGGACCCCTAACTGGCCAAACATAACAGATGAAAATATACCCACACCGAGGGAACACCTCTGTGATTTCCAAACACTGAGAACAAAAATCTTAAAGCTTTCAAAGTTAAAGACAAAAGGTCAATGCCTTAAAAATTCCAAAGGGAAACTACTTCAAAACTAAAATTCTAAAAAAAAACCCCTAAAATTCTATACTCAGAATAAGGTCTCAAATTTTCTATTTCACGAATCTCTTCTTAAGAAGCTACTGGAGGATGTGGTCCAACAGAATGAGGGAATACACCAAAATACAGGCAGGCATGCAATCCAGGAAACAGGAAATCCAATACTAGAGAGACCAAAGAATTTCTAGCAGGATAGTAAAGGAATATCCTGGTTGACAATAGTATAGCAGATATAAAAAACAAACAAACAAATAAAAAACAGACCAGATGACAGACACAGAGGCTCTGGGCAAGAAGTGTCTGAGAAGATGAAGTGGATGGAATATATTTCAATGTACAAAAGGAGATTTGTACTTGTGGAAGTATAACGAAGGATGTGCATAGGGACAGTGAGAAAAAGAAACTTCTTTTTATAGAATGGGAAAATGAACTGATAGAGGCCTAAATTTGCAAAGTCAAGAAGGAGCAATATATCATTTAGAGATATGGAGGTAAATACCAAAAGAAATAGCTTTAAAAAGAGCTGAATGTGAGAGTTAGAATTAGCTATATACAATGCTTGCACGTAACTTTTTTATAAAAGGAAAAATGCAACAAAATGTTAGTAGAGATTAGCTTTGCAGGGTAGGGTATGCATGATTTATAATATTTTCTTTATACTTTCCTGTGTTTCCCACTTTCTACAATGAATACATGTTTCTAAAACTCTTGTATCTGGAAAAACAGGTTTTCTCTAAGAGATTATGCAGGGCTTTGTAGAGGAATGGCTCTTGTACCAGATCTTGGAGAAGAGTAGTCCTCTGAAGGTCACAGGACACCCAGGGCTGTGGGTCAGATGCCAGGTGGGCTATGACGCCTGCAGCGAAATAGCTGACTTCCATCGCTGTGCTATGGAGCAAGACGCTGATATGCTTCACCACATCTTTGGTCACCAGCTCGGAAGAGAGCTCTCTGACTTCAGCTACATTGTTCTACAGGTCACATGGAGCAGACAATATCAGAGACAGGAAAGGAGGACAGAATCAGGAACCGGCTACTCTCCCACTCCTAGTGCTCAGCTCAAATACGTTGGTAACACTTAGTTCCACCCTACTCCCTCTCAATGTAGCCTAATACCCACAATCCCACCCCCTCATGAGGATGATCAGCAATAACAATTGAGTAAGCACTTACTATGTGCCAGGCACTGAACTAGATAAACAAAAAAGTCTTTTCATCTACCTTGTCATAACGTAGAAATCTGACATTCAGTAAGACTAACTTGGCTGGTTAACACTAACACCTGGTTGAACTAGAATATAAATCCAGGCCTGACTCAAATACTAAACATTCCTAGGGGTCTACTATATGTTTTATTAGCTTGAAATTCAACAGTAATAATAGAAGGCAGGTAGTTCTTTATTTTATATATCGTATTCATTTTCTATGCTGTGTAACAAATTGCCACAAACTCAGTGGCTTAAAACAACACACATTTTTCTCTCAGTTTCTGCGGGTCATGAGCCCAGGCGTGGCTTGGCTGGGTCCTCTACTCTGAGGTCTCACAAGGCTGCCATCCAAGTGTCAGTTGGGCAGCATTCGCATCTAGCCCTCGCTGCGCCACCAGATGACTGCAGCTACGAGTAACTCCACAGGAGACCGCACGACAATACAGCTGAACTGAGTTCAAACTGTTGACCCACAGATTCATAAGTAAATAAAATGGCTGTTGTTTTAAGCTGTAGTCTGTTCAAAGCAATAGATGACTGATATACAACAGTATTTAGATTAAACAAGTTAATGCATGTCAATGCTTACAAAAGTGCCTAGCATATAGTAGGTACGACATAAATGTTAGTTTTCTGATTTCTTAAGTAATTAGAATTAACTCAAAACAAAACCTTACCAAAAGTCCAAGTACTTTGCTTTGTATTGCTGATCCTGAAAAAGTCTGTCAAAAGAATATATAGTTACTTTATCATGAAGAAAAGAACTTTACATATAAATTCAGTCTTGAATTACTACCTCCAAAACTTGAATGAAGATTGCCAGTCCTTGATTTTCCATAAAGTGCTTGCAGGCAACTGGAGACTCGTCTGTAAGATTCCAAAGTGCTTTCAAAGCAAACAAGAAGGTGACATCATCTAAATTCTCAGTAGTCTTTTGTTTTACTATTGCTAGAAGTTCCTACAAACAAAGAGACGGGGAGTGAGATACCCTAATGACTAACTCAATTCCATTAAAAGAAAAGCCACAGTTAAGAAAAGCTATAGAATCAAACCTGGGTTCTAACAAGTTCTACTATTTAAAAGCTTTGTGATCCATTTTTCCCTATAAAATGAATTATATCTATCTCCTAGGGTTTCTATGAGGATCAAATGAAAAAAAAATTGAAGTTTAATGAGCACTTCAATCTAGTTCTTGGTGCTTGTTAATAAATCTATAGTCAAGTATGTATTAGCTTTCCATTATTCATTTATTGAGAATGTCTAGTCATCACCTTCTGGAAGTCAGACATTTATTCAGATAAGAGAGACAAATCAAAACAACGGTTTTTCTCAACTACATAAAATAAATTTAAATTTTGGTAAATGCTCTGAAGGAAATACATTAAAGAATTTACTTAGAGCCCTAGCTGGTTTGGCTCAATGGATAGAGCATCAGCCTGCGGACTGAAGGGTTCAATTCCAGTCAAGGGCACATGTCCAAGTTGTGGGCTCCATCCCCAGTAGGGGACATGCAGGAGGCAGCCAATGAATGATTCTCTCTCATCATTGATGTTTCTGTCTCTCTCCCTCTCCCTTCCTCTCTGAAATCAATAAAATAATAATTTTTTAAAAAAAGAATTTACTTCGAAAACATGGGAGAGAGGAGCCTCCATACTGAGAAGGGTTAGCTAGCTAGCTTAATTAGGCAGACAGGAAGAGGAGGGGGTCCAAGAAGGCAGAGGTATCTTTGGCCTGAGCAATTAAAACAACCTTAGGTAAAGCAAAAGCAGCCCTGACCTAAAAAGGAGACATATATAAAACTTTAGACAATAAATTAAAAAAAAAAGCCTAAGGAATTAGAGGACTAATTCAGACTAAGAACTATGACTTGAATCCTTTTCTCTTTGCAATTAATAAAAATAAATGTCAAACACACACACACCAAAAAAAAGCAGCCCTGACCTGAGTTGCTGGGAGAGCCACAAGGAATAATAAAACATCTCCAGCCAAGACAACCGAGAGCCATAAGGGAGATAAAAATCAACTCCAACCTGAACAGATAAGATATATATGTGAAGGGCACCACGTGGGCTTTGAGCTTTGAAACTAATACTGCATAGCAGAATGACCAAATGAGGAAAGCAAGGGGGTCCTAAATTAAGGAAAGGTCCAATTAGAAAGGGTCTGGTCCAGACAAAGAACTGCTGCCTTTGTAAACCCGGAGACAGATATTGAGCAGATTTTAGATTTTTCCCCATTAGAGAGAGAGAGAGAGAGAGAGAGAGAGAGAGAGAGAGAGAGAGAAAGCAGGCTTTTCCCCTTTGGGTATCCCCCCTACCCAGATGGAATTTGTATATGCTTCCAATAAACATCTGCATTTTCCGAGAGTTTATTCTTCAAACTTCATGAGGACAAGGACCCACAAAAGAATCTGCACCCTCAACCCCATGTTTCAATACCAAGGTAATATATCAACTGAGACAAAAGAAAAAGAGGATGCCAACCAGGAAAGGAATGGGGACACAGAGAAGAGGTGGGGGGAGAGCCTATGCCAGGCAAAGAAAAAGGGTGCTGTTCCAGGCCACTGAACAGTCAGTATGGCTAGAAGGTAACACTAACATAACTATTATGTCCCTAATAGTTTGAAAGAAACCACTGGCTCTCATTAACAGATATTCCAACATACCATTTCAGTTCAGAACATTTCTGGACATAGTTAAGCTGGTATTTATGCTTTCTTTCAAGCATATTAGAATATCATGTGAGAGGAAAAAGACAGCCATTTTCAAGTAACCAGTAAATGAAAAGATACATAAAATATAACAGCACGAAACACATCAGAATATCAGAAGGAATGAGGTGATCTCAAATATTTTACCCAACTAAAATAGAATAAAGAGAGTTCATTGCAAAAATAAAGCTGTGAGAGCCAAGATAATATAAGCAAGGCACACAACACTGGTAGCCATCACCTAGACAGTCAACAGGGTGAAGGGCAGCAAGACAAGGGAGGGAGCAGGGGACGTGAGGCTGACCCTGAAAGTAACGACTGTGGCCAAGCCTAAGGTTAGATGTTTTACATATTTTACCTTAATGATACTCAAACTAACTGAAATACAGTCTCACTCCTATGACAGATGCCTGTTTTTCAGATGAAGCCAGCTTTCAGATGAAGAATCTGAAGCACGAAGATAAGTGACTTATCTAAGCTCTTCTGGCTCGTGGCTAAAAATCTGGTTTGTTCTCATCTGAAGCCGGAACAACCTAAAACTATTTCTCCAAGAACTACAGTGCTATTCTTCCCTCTGTGTCACTTTCCGTACTTGCTCCCTACCTATATCAATAGCTTTATTTCTCCATCTCTGCCTCTATTCCTCTTATCATTCCCAACAACTTCAATGTTCCTCCATCACATCATCTTGGCAAAACTCCTACCTTGGTTAAATCCTACTTCATGCCCCATCCCCAAAATTCTGAATATTGAAAAAGATGTGCTTGAGCCTCACTTTCATTATCTCACAAAACATTTCAAAAGGGTATTTAATTGTCCCTGGCAATCCTACTATATTTCTCAATGAGTTTGCTCTAAAGACTACTATTTCATAATTCTCTCTCCTCAAACTGTAATCACGATCTTCTTACTTTTCTCACTTGATCACTTTATCTAATTTTCCCCTGAGAACTGTAACTATTCTTCCTAAAAACACCTACCAACCTACTTGTACTTGCATCGATGTAATCTGCCATCCTTTCTGCTCCAATCTAAAGCCAAGAGGTTTGCTTCTGCTCTATATACAATTCCTATACACACACAAAGATTTGACACCAAAATTATTTCCTTCTATCTTGCCTATGCTATCAATTTTTCCCTCTTTTCAAAAATAGTCCTATGATCATAAAATACAAATATCACATGATCTCACTTATATATGTAATCTAACGAACAAAATAAATTGACAAACAAAATAGATCCAGAGACATGGAAGCATGCAACAGACTGACGATTCTCAGAAAGAAGGGTGGGGGGGGGGGAGATTAATCAAAGAACGTATATATGTATATATGCACTACCCATGGACACAGACAATAATGAGGTGAAGGCCTGGGGAGGGGGCGGAGCTGGGGAGGGGAGGGCCAATGAGGGGAAAAATACTTTCAACAATAAAGAGAATTTTTTTTTCTTATATTTTATTGATTTTGGAGAGGACAGGAGAGGGAGAGAGAGATAGAAACATCAATGATGAGAGAGAATCACTGATTGGCTGCCTCCTGCACGCCCTCCACTGGGGATCGAGCCCGCAACCCAGGCATGTGCCCTCGGCCGGAATCGAACCTGTGACCTTTCAGTCCCCAAGCCGACACTCTATCCACTGAGCCAAACCAGCTAGGGCTAAAGAGAATTTTTTTTTTTTTAAACTATATATTTGAAAAAAGCCAATAACCCAGAATATAAGGCTATGAATAGACAGTTCTCATGATATAAAATTCTTAAATTTAAAAAAAAAAGGTTCAAGCCTCATCTTAAAATAAGTGTAAAATAAAACAATGTATACTTTTATGTAAATAATGTTAGCATAATCAGCAAACTCTTAAATTACTGATTTATTAAAATTGTGATATAAGTTTGTGGGGTTGAGGGTGGAGGTAATTTGTAGAAATATATACAGAAGAGCTAAGTTCTTGTTTACCATAGCAGTAGAATCACTAGATAACATCTAAAACTAATCACTCAAGAATTCACACAAAAAGTTTTTTAATTGCAGTTACTAAATAAGCATTTTATTCAGAGATGTGACGGTAAATATCACAAGAAAAAGCTATAATAGTAATTTCTTCTGAG
Organism: Myotis lucifugus; assembly: GCF_000147115.1. Taxonomy (NCBI): domain Eukaryota; kingdom Metazoa; phylum Chordata; class Mammalia; order Chiroptera; family Vespertilionidae; genus Myotis; species Myotis lucifugus. The sequence goes on along the minus strand of NW_005871085.1, from coordinate 7,340,859 downwards.
GAGCAGGTCTTACAGATTTTTCATTTTTTAGGCCTTATAGAATGATCTGATTTTATAAAGTATGTTCATAAATTACTTTCACTGAAAAAAGTGGTAAAAGTGACAAACAACCTACCTTAACTGCCCTGAGGAGCTCGTCTTTAAGTTGTGCAGTTTGCTCTCTTGAGAGCTGTAAGCAAACAAAAAGCTGACAGTGAAATATCAGATCTCCATCAAAGCTCCATCAGAACTAAGGGGAAAGAGATCTTGCCTTTAGCAATCACATACCTGCAAGGCCAGAATAGAGGTGATGCTCACTGCCATTGTTTGCATCTTGGGGTTTTCATGCTTACAGAGCCAACTCATCACAAATTTGGCAGCATCAAACCTGAAAAGCAGTAATTTTCTCACAATAAAGTTTGTAAAACTGTATATGAGGAAAGAAACCACTTAATCTACCCCTATAATCCTGTAATAAAAAGTCTCAACTTCTACAGTCTCAGCTATGAAAACCAAGAGCATTTGGCAAAAAGAGATCAGAAGAAGACAGCATGCAAATAAGAATGTGAGCAAAATGCACAGGATTCAAAGAATGATGAGCAGATTTAAGAAAGATTTATTGTACCCTAGTCAGTTTGCTCAGTAGATAGAGCATTGGTCTGAGGACTGACCAGGTTTGATTCTGGCCAAGGGCACATGCCCAGGTTGCGGGCTTGATCCCCAGTAGGGAGTATGGAGAAGGCAGCCAATCAATAATTCTCTCTCATCATTAATGTTTCTATCTCTCTCTCCCTCTCCCTTCCTCTCTGAAATAAAAAAAAAGAGAGAAAGATTTCTTTTTTAGCATTCAGTTTCTACTATGATGAGTCTGAAAAAGAAAAGAAGTTCCAAGAGAAGTAGTAATTTGTAATCTGAACTGTAGACACAGCAAGCAAATCAATTAGCTAGAGAGAATTCACACCCTTTTATAGGGGCAGCTGTTCTTCAGCTCTGATCATTTAGGAATGTAGTAGAATGAGTTGAGAAAGATCCTCCAAGTTTTCAAGAGAAGGTAGAAACAGATTTTTTTTTTTAATGAGGAGGACCACTTTCCCTACTGTATTTTTAAAAGTCAACTCCCATTTCAAGTACCTATTTTCAATTAGATTTGTGAATGGCTTAGCCTATACCAGCACCCATAAGTCACAGGCTGTGTTCATGAGAAACTATGCTGTTGGCAGCAACTATTATAAATGTTTTTGAACTCATGAATCTGAGAGATTACAAAGGCTTCAATAGGAATCCCTATGGAGTCTAGGATGAGGATGTTTTAAAATTACTATCAATTGCCGAAACTGGTTTGGCTCAGTGGATAGAGCGTCGGCCTGCGGACTGAAAGGTCCCAGGTTCGATTCCGGTCAAGGGCATGTACCTGGGTTGCGGGCACATCCCCAGTAGGAGATGTGCAGGAGGCAGCTGATCGATGTTTCTCTCTCATCGATGTTTCTAACTCTCTATCTCTCTCCCTTCCTCTCTGTAAAATATCAGTAAAATATATTTAAAAAAAAATAAAATAAAATAAAATAAAATAAAATAAAATAAAATTACTATCAATAAAATAATAACGAAAAGAATGAGTAATGTTTAGAACAACCTGTACTTCTTAAGCGAGGCACTGTTTTAAGTTCTTTTCAAACATTATATCTAATCCTCATAAGTCATATTTTACAAATGAGACAACTGAGGCACAGATCATGAAAGGGCTAGAGCTTGAATTAAAGTATGTATGACTCTCTGGAGCCCCAGGTTTTACTACTCTGAAGCTCTGAACTGAAATCACATTTAGGGAAACAACATTTGCAGACAAGGTACTTCCAATCACCTCTGGGGAAGAGGCTCAACAGAGCATTCCCCCCAAACACCGAATCCCAGCCTTAATCAGACCCTCCTTGCTAAGCTAATAACCCAAAGACAACAATGCTCAGAGTAACACTGGTCAACACCCCAAAATCAACTGATCAAAATTTATACTTGCCTGTCAAATGGAACATCCACAAGAATCCTGGGATTGGTTAAGGAGAGAAGACAATTCTTTTGCAACTTTAAGGGAATAAAAAAATTAATTTTGAGTAAATATGTACTCAATTCTAAGTAAGGGTTCTATGCATTTGGAAGGTGCTACCAATGAGCCTGTCTGTGCACCTGGCCCTCTCCAAGTTCTTCATTTAATCTTACCAATAAACTCTATCACATGCACCTTTGCCTAAAGAACAATCCTCCTCCCCCCCCCTTTTTTTTTGGGGGGGGGTCAGTAAAGTGGCTGCATGTATATCAGTCCCAATCAATTACCTGAAGCCTAGTGCACCTACTAATCGAGAAATGTCTACACCATATCCAATAACTACTAGTAACTATGCTAGAATTTCTACTTTCTACATAAGACTGGTAGGGGTTGAACTGGGCCTTTACAGATAGGAAAAGAAGGCCTCCTGGGAAAGCTATAGAAATAGAGAAATGTAACATGTCTTTGAAAAGCCATGAGGAGGCCAGTATGACAAAAATATAGTGTATGAGGCAGGTCAGAAACCTGAAATGCCAACAGGGACTAGGCAGTAACATAAACAAGTGAAGGAGGTTGAGTGTGAAATAACAGGAGAGTGGTAGGAATTATGACAAACTGGATGATTCATGCCCTCTTATAAGGGCAGTTGTTACTCAGCTCCAACTGACAACTGCCATGAAGAAATTAAGACTGAATTGAGGCCGGGCAGCGCAACGGCGGTGGCGGCCCCTCGGAGCTGGTGGTCGGGCTGTCCTGCCGCCACCGCGTCTTCCGGGTCTCCTTCCCCCGCTGCACAGGGCTTCATAGGATCACATTAACAAAAGCATGACGGAGTTTTATGAGTCGACATATTTTATTGTTCTTATTCCTTCATAGTTATTACAGTAATTTTCCTCTTCTTCTGGCTTTTCATGAAAGAAACATTATATGATGAAGTTCTTCCAAAACAGAAGAGAGAACAAAAGCTATTCCTACCAAAACAGATAAAAAGTAGGCAGAAAAGAAAAAGAAGAAAAAGAAAGAAATCCAGAATGGGAACCTTCATGAATCCGGTTCTGAGAGTGTACCCTGGGACTTTAAATTATCTGATGCCTTGGCTGTAGAAGATGAGCAACTTGTACCTGTTCCACTGAATGTGGTTGAAACTTCTAGTGGTGTTAGAGAAAGAAAAAAGAAGGAAAAGAAACACAAGTCTGTACTAGAAGAGCAGGTCACCAAAGAAAGTGATGTATCAAAGATTCCAAGCAAAACAGTAGAACCTGTCCCAGTTACTAAACGACGCCCCCCCCCACACACACCCCCACCCCCCTGAAGCAGCTGCCTCAAAGAAGAAACCAGGACAGAAGTCTAAAAATGGAAGCGGTATTATAATCTACTTTATTGGATGATAGTATTTGCTTTTAATAACTTTAGAGCTTGAAATTCAAACCTAATAAAGTATTAGATGTGCATACAAAATGTTAAAAAAAAAAAGACTGAATTGAGAAGGATCTTCCAACTTTTTAAGAGAAAGTAGAAATGGAAAAAGATTTTAATGAAGAAAGACCACCTTTTTTGTTCCATTTTAAGTACACATTTCATCAGTTTGACAAATTTATACAACTGTGTAACCACTACCCCCACACCACCATCATAATCAAGGAAAAAAACTATATCACCACAAAGAGTTCCCCTTTGCCCCTTCTAATCAATCCTGGCCTTGCAAACCCCAGCCCTGGAAAATTACACTGACATCACACTTTAGTCTGTTCTAAGTTCTCACATAAATGAAATAATGTAATATCTACTCTTTTGTGTCTGGCTTTTTGCTCAGCATATATTTTTGAGATTCATCCATGTACTTCAACCAGTATTCATTCCTTTTTACTGCCAATATGTGTATTTCCTCATATGAATATATCATAATTGTTTATTCACCTGCTGTTGGACATTTGGGAAGTTTTCAGTTTTGGGGGATTATGAATAAAGATATTATGAACAGTTGTGTGTAAGTGTTTATATGGATATATACTTTCCTTTCTCTAAGAGTAGGATGACTAGGTAATATAGAAGGTGTATGTCTTAACTTGTAAGACTGTGGAACTGGTAGTTGGATCATTTTACATTCTTAACATCAATATATGAGAATTTCATATGTTCCACATCCTTGTCAACACTTTGTATTGTCAGTCTTTTAATTTCAACCAATCTAGGGGTTGTACAATAACAACTTATTGTGGTTTTCATCTGCATTTCTACTGACTAAAGATACTAAGCATCTTTTCATGTGCTCATTTGTCACCTGCCCATCTTCTTTGGTGAAATGTCTTTTCAAATCTTTTGCCTTTTCTAAAAATTGGTTTATTGCCCTGACCGGTTTGGCTCAGTGGATAGAGCGTCGGCCTGCGGACTCAAGGTTCCCGGGTTCGATTCCAGTCAAGGGTATGTACCTTGGTTACGAGCACATCCCCAGTTGGGGGTATGCAAGAGGCAGCTGATCGATGTTTCTAACTCTCTATCCCTCTCCCTTCCTCTCTGTAAAAAATCAATAAAATATATTTTTAAAAAATAAATAAATAAAAAATAAAAATTGGTTTATTTTGTGTTACTGAATTATGAGTTCTTTATATCCAGCCCTAGCCGGTTTGGCTCAAGGGGTAGAACGTTGGCCTGCATACCGAAGGGTCCCAGGTTCCATTCCAGTCAAGGGCACACGCCCAAGTTGCAGGCTCAATTCCCAGTAGGGAGCGTGCAGGAGGCAGCTGATCAATTATTCTCCCTCATTGACATTTCTGTCTCTCTCTCTCTCTGAAATTAATAAAAATATATATTTTTTAAAAAGGGTCCTTTATATTCTGGATAAAAGACCTTTGAAATATATATAGGGTGGGGCAAAAGTAGGTTTAGTTGTTCACATGGAAAATGATATAATTAATAAATAGTAATACAAGAATAAACTCTGTGCAAGAGATAAACCAAACAACTTACATACTTATATGCATAGCCCATGAACATGGACAATAGGGTAGTGAGGACCTGGAGGGGTGGGTAAGGGCTGGGAGGAGGTGAGCAAAGGGGAGAATGGGAAACACCTGTAATACTATCAACAATCCTATCTAATAAAAGACAAATAGGGTAATTAACCGTACCTCCAATACGCTTCCCATTGGCTAATCAGGGCGATATGCAAATTAACTGCCAACCAAGATGGCGGCCGGCAGCCACACAGCTAAAGCGAACAGGAGGCTTGGTTGCCCCGGTGATGGAGGAAGCCAAGGTTCCCCGCCTGCCGCTGCCGGCCTCTGAGCTGCACTCTAAGCAACAATGTTGCAATTATAGAAGCTAAACAAACCCCAGATACCTGCTTTCAGCAGCCGAGGCCTCAAGATGGAGCCGGGCCTCAGACTAGAGCTGGCTCTCAGCTCCAGTGACAGCCATAGAAGGTAAATAAATCCCAGAATTAAAAAAAAAAAAAAAAGAAAAAAAGGAGAGGTTGGGAGCTTCAGTCGCCCACCAGCCTGAAAACGGCCCTCAGCCCCTCACCCAGACTGGCCAGGCACCCCAGTGGGGACCCCCACCCTGAGGGGGGTGCGACCAGCTGCAAACAGCCATCAGCCCCTCATCCAGGCTGGCCAGGCACCCAAGTAGGACCCCCACCCTGATCCGGGACACCCTTCAGGGCAAACCAGCCGGGCCCCACCCATGCATCAGGCATCTATCCTATATAGTAAACGGGTAATATGCAAACTGACCCTAACAGCAGAAAGACTGGGAATGACTGGTCACTTTGAAACCCCCTGCCCCCCAGGGGGCAGACACTAAATGCAGGAGCTGCCCCCTGGTGGTCAGGGCACTCTCACATGGGGGAGCTCTTCTCAGCCACAAGCCAGGCTGACGGCTGCCAGTAAAGCGGTGGTGGTGAGAGCCTCTCCTGCCTCCTCAGCAACCCTAAGGATGTCCGACTGCAGCTTAGGCCTGCTCCCTGCTGGCAAGTGGACATCCCCGAGGGCTGCGGGGCTGCCAGAGGGTTGTCTGATTGCCTTCTTAGGCCCAATCCCCCCCCCCCCTCGGGAAGCAGACCTAAGCCAGCAAGTGGTCATCCCCGAGGGCACAGGCTGGGCTGAAGGGGGACCCCCCCCCCAGTGCACAAATTTTTGTGCACCGGGCCTCTAGTAAGAAATATATTTTTAAAAAACGACTAAATTCTGCTTCATGTACTCACAACTGTAAACCTACTTTTGCCGCACCCCCCCCCCCCATAATGAACATTTTTCCCAGTCCATGGCTTACCTTTTCATTTTTTAATGTTTTCCAGTGTGTGTATGTTTAATTTTTTGGATTCTAATTTATTTTACTTTTATGATGTGTGCTTTTTATATCCTAAGAAAACTTTGACTACTCCAAGGTCACAAATATTTTCTCCTTATGTTTTCTTCTAGAAATTTTATGGTTTTAACACTTGTATTTAACATGAATTCCTTATTTTCTCTCTCTCTCTCTCTCTCTCTCTCTCTCTCTAATACAGTGGTTCTCAACCTTCTGGCCCTTTAAATATAGTTCCTCATGTTGTGACCCAACCATAAAATTATTTTCGTTGCTACTTCATAACTGTAATGTTGCTACTGTTATGAATCGTAATGTAAATATCTGATATGCAGGATGGTCTTAGGCGACCCCTGTGAAAGGGTCGTTCGACCGCCAAAGGGGTTGCGACCCACAGGTTGAGAACCGCTGCTCTAATAGGATGAAAACTCAGAACTAAAAAATACACATTTTTCATATATTTGTCCTGAAGTAAGAAGCAGAGTCAAGTATTCAATTTAAATTACCTGCTGATAATGAGGGAAATTTTTCAAAGCTTTGAAAAGTAGACAGGTGACCTCTGACAACAGACGAACAGGCATCCCCCTGGCCAGGCCCTGGTGTGTTAAGTTGAGGACACAAGCACTGGCTGTGAACTGCACTGGCAAATCCAATGGATGGTTCCTCATTCCTACAGCCACAAGCTAAAGATGAACGTATTTTTAGTGGCTTATGACAACATTAGCATTCTTTATACTATCTCATTTTTATGCTAGTCAGAAAAATATTTGCTCACTGGGAAAGTAACAGATTTTCTCTATCCTCCACAGTTATTTTTAGAACATTAGCAATACCTTCTAGTCCAGTGGTTCTCAACCTTCCTAATGCCGCGATCCTAATTTAATACAGTTCCTCATGTGGTGACCCCCAATTTCATTGTTACAAATTGAACATAAAGCATAGTGATTAATCACAAAAACAATATGTAATTATATATGTGTTTTCCGATGGTCTTAGGCGACCCCTGTGAAAGGGTCGTTCGACCCCCAAAGGGGTCGCGACTCACAGGTTGAGAACCGCTGTTCTAGTCCAAGTCCAAATGCAGTCACTAACTAGCTGTGTGGCTTTAGGCAAGTCATTTCCCTTCTCTGGACCACCATTTCCTCATCTGTGATTTCATAATCACTTAGTTAGCCTCACTCCAGTTTAGGCATTGCAATAAGCACTTCAGGAGACATAAACACTTATACCCTAATCCTTAGCATAAAGCCTTGTGAGAGAAGTAATATATGTAAACAAATAACATTGTGAAAGATGTCAAAACATGACCCTCTCCCCCCCACCCAAGAAAAGCAATATAAAAAAGGTATAAATAAAGTGCAGTGCTGCCTTGGGTAGTTATGGAAGGAGCAATTATTTCTGGCATGGTATCAAAGGGCTTAATTCCAAAAGCATCTTTAGGCAAAGGTCTCAGATAGGATATGGACAGAAGCAGATGCAGGTAGGGGTGGAATGGAGAAGAAATTCCTGGGGAAGGGAAATGTGATAGGGAAAAACACAAGGTGGACTAAGAGATGGATTCTACCCACAGAGGAAGAAATTTGAATTTGAAAGAATTTGAAAAGTGGTAAAATGCTAACTAGAAGACAGACTATGGAAGACCTAGAAACCAAATGTTGAAAGTGTTGTACCACACTTAGACCATACCTACTCTAACATTCAGGGACAATGTGATTTGTTTTGTCTATCAAATATGGGTAATCAGCCCTGGCCTGGCCGATATCCCGCGCACCAAAGGATGGTGGGTACAATCCCGGTTGGGCACATACCCAGCTCGTTGGTTCAATCCCCAGTCAGGGCACGACTGGGAGGCAACCGATCCATGTTTCTCTCACATTGATGTTTCTCTCGTTCTTTTTTTCTTTCTCTTTCTCCTTTCCTCTAAAATCTTTCTTTTTTTTGAATAGGGAGATTCATCTCCTTAGCAATAGTTCTAATACATGAACCATGATTTTCAGAGACCAGAGCCCCTCACTTTGACAGCTGCATGAACTCATGGAGCCTAAGGATAGACTTACTTTCACTCTGGAAAATGACTTTTTCTATATTGCTAAACTGCTCTTAGGATTTCATTGGGTTATCATCATCTGCAATTTAAGTATGTAGAAACCAAAAGAAACAGGGTTTTCAAAAATCACAGATTCTTAGATAGAAAAGGACTTTCAGAACATCCAATTCAATCTCATTACAGATGGGAAATAAAGGTCCAGAGTCTTTCCTTTATATAGTGTTGTTTATAAGGTATGACTTAAATCTAATCTCCCATGGTACAAAATAGGCATAGTTTTAAGGAACTGCAAAGAAGTGCAAATAATAAAGACAAGGTGACTTTAAGACTCTTTATTTTCATATGTCACTTAATTTTAAATAATCAGTTTTCTTTCCCAAACCACTTAATACTTCCAATTACATTTAAAATAAATTCACACTTCCATAAACCAAAGCAAGGTCTGGCCCTATCAATATTGGCAATTTTACTTCATTCAAAAAATACTTTAAATGGGAGTTTTGGCCACCTTCAATTATTGTTATTTTGTTCTGTTCTTACTGGAGATATTGTTATTGTTTTCAGAAAACCAGATGTTAGATTTTTAAAGAGTAAATGAATGAAAAATAAAACACAACATTTAGGGAAAAGTGAATTCATGTTTCTAGATAAATGAGTCCTGTTTTAGGCAAAATAGTGCAATAGTCCTATATGCCTTTCTCAGACTAAGTTCAAAAAACTGAATAATTAAAATTGATTCCGATACTCAAAATGAGAGCTAAACTGGCAGTTAAACCTATTTTCCTCTCTCTATAAGGGCATTTTTTTAAAAATATATTTTATTGATTTTCCACAGAGAGGAAGGGAGAGAGATAGAGAGTTAGAAACATCGATGAGAGAGAAACATCGATCAGCCGCCTCCTGCACACCCCCCACTGGGGACGTGCCCGCAACCCAGGTACCTGCCCTTGACCGGAATCGAACCCAGGACCTTTCAGTCCGCAGGCCGACGCTCTATCCACTGAGCCAAACCGGTTTCGGCTATAAGGGCATTTTGATTCACTATAGAATGAGGCATGTAAGTTACTGTATTCAATGTGTGTAGTGAACAACTTTAATTGAATCAAGTAAGAATCGAGTAAGTAGTAATAATAAAAACTACATGTGTGGTTCAGTTGGTTAGAGTGTCATCCGTATACCAAAAGGTGGTGGAATTCGATCCTCATCGAGGCATGTACACGAGGCAACAGATTGATGTTTCTCTCTCTCCCTTCCTCTCTAAAAAAGTCAGTAGATACATAGATAGATGATAGATACATAGATAAACAGACAGACAAATAATGGCTCTATTTTTCAAACAAACAAACAAAAACTACCTTTCTGGGATGTACTTACTTTTAAAATAGCGGGCATGGTTGCCTGCGTTGAAAACGTCTCTGCAAAAAGTCTGTAGAGGGCTTCCTTCATAAAACATGACCTGTCCCTGTACTGGCTCAATGCTTCTGAAATCTGAATCACATTGGCTCCTCCAGCAACCTAAAAAACAAAGATGTTACCAATAGGTTTCACTGTTCATCTTCAAGTATAGGCTTTTAGGGGCCTCAAGTGTTTGAAACATTAAAGCCAAAATGAGGAACATTCTTCAACAATGCCAACAATTGGCCCAGCCAGGTAGCTCAGTTGGTTAGTGTCATCCTGATATGCCACGGTGGTGGGTTCGATCCCCAGTCAGGACATATAAAAGAAATAGCCAGTGAATGCATACAAAAATGGAACAAATCAATGTTTCACTCTTTCTAAACTTAACCAATCAATAAAAATATATATCTAAAATTAAAAAAAAACAAAGCTTGTCTGTATTCTTCAAAAACATCAATGTCACAAAGGACAGTAAGGACTAAGAAACTCTTCCAGATTAAATTACAGAGATACTAGAGGCCCGATGCATGAAATTAGTGCACTGGACAGGGATGGGTTGGGGTGGGGGGGATGGTCAGTCTCTCAGCCCAGCCTGCACCCACTTGCAATCCAGGAGCCCTGGGGAGATGTCCGACTGACAGTTTAAACCAGCCGTGGGCAAACTACGGGCCGAAGGCTGGATCCGGCCCGTGTGAAATGAATAAAACTAAAAAAAAAAAAAAAAAGACCGTACCCTTTTATGTAATGATGTTTACTTTGAATTTATATTAGTTCACACAAACACTCCATCCATGCTTTTGTTCCGGCCCTCCGGTCCAGTTTAAGAACCCATTGTGGCCCTCGGGTCAAAAAGTTTGCCCACCCCTGGTTTAGACCTACTCCCCACAGACGTCCTTAGCGCTGCCGCAGAGGCAGGAGAGGCTCCCGCCACCACTGCTGCTCTCACCAGCAGTGAGCCCGGCTTTTGGCGCACTGACCACCGGGGGGCAGCTCCTGCATTGAGCGTCTGCCCCTGGTGGTCAGTGCACATCATAACTACCAGTCGTTCGGCCACTTGGTCGATTTTCATATTAGCTTTTTATTATATAGGATATAGGATGACAATTGAGTGGAAAAATGATCCTATACTAAATGGACAATTATTTTATAGAGGGCTATAATCAACACTAGAAATATATGCACTAGATTATAATAATAAAAGTGTAATATGCAAATCAACCAAACGGCAAAACAGCGGAATGACATCTGGATGACGTCTGGACGACCTTCTGGACGACCTTCTGGACGACCTTCCGGACGACCTCGAGACGAAGCCGGGGCTGTGAGGGCCAAGGCAGCCAGGGCTGCGAAGGCCTACTCTTGCACAAATTTCATGCGTTGGGCCTCTAATATTAATTTGATAAGTACATTGTAGTCATTAAGGAAAATGTCCTTGTTCTTAGGAAATGAAATACAAACTTAAGTATTAAGGGGTAGAGGGGCATAATGTGTAACCTACACGATAAAACAAAGGTGGCAAAATGTTTAAACTAGTAATCTGCAAGTCAAAAATTATTATACATACATCCATTGTCCAAGGACCTACACATTATTAAGAATCTAAACAAGGGATACATTCTAAAATTTTAAAGTTTTCTGATCATCCAGATATGAGGTGAAACAAAGGATAAGCCACAGCAAGATCAAACAGAAGACAGCTGTTGTATCATCCTCTCTCCTTGGCTTCCTGGAAATGCCATTACAAAACAATCCTCCTGAAAAACCAAGATGGCGGCATAGGTAAACACCGGAGATTGCTGCCTCTCACAACAACTTCAAAAATACAACTAAAAGACGGAACGGACATCATCCAGAACCACAGGAAGGCTGGCTGAGTGGAAATTCTACAACTAGAAGGAAAGAGAAAAGCATACCGAGACTCAGAGGAGGTGCGGTGCGAAAGTAAAATACAGAGGTACAGAGGCGCATGCGGAGAGGGTTGGCGGCTGAGGACACGGTTGTCTTTTTCAATCGGGAGGGAGTCTCAAGCTCTGAGCTCCAGTTCCTGAGGACCCAGTCTCTGGCGAGTCTCTGGGGACCCAGGCTCATACGGTAGAAACTGGACTGTCTGGCATCAGTCGGAACTCAAGGGCAGTTTTCTCTCGGGGGTGCTTGCAGCGATTGCCGGGACACTGAGAAGCAGGGCCTCTGAGGGCAGGACTGAGAGCAGCCATAACTGCTCGCTCCGCCCTGTTGATCCCCTGAGACCCCGCCCTGCCCAAGCCAAGGCTTTTGCATATGAAAGGCCTGGCCTTTTGCAATCTGATAATTACCTAACAAACTACAGCTGGCCCAAGGCCCCAGGGCAACTTGCATTGTGTCACAGCTGGCTCCTACTGGATAGCCTCAGGCAGAGGCTAGATTAGCACCTCCTTAGAAATCCAGGAGCCAGTGTGCTCAGAGGTCAGAGTGGACCATCCAGATTGCAGCTCCTCAGATTCATAAAGGACACACTCAGGGGGCAGACTCAGTGAGCACCAAAGCCCCATTGAAGCAAGTCTTGCCCTGGAGGGGTGTCTCCAGCACCGAAGTTCTCCCACTGCAGACACAGCTGATTCTCACAGCCAACTGGTCTGGAGGTCAATCCCTCCCAGTGATACCTACAACAATCAAGGCTTAACCACAACAAGACTGTGCACAAAGCCCACAAGGGGGTGCACCAAGACTGTCCACCTCAGGTAATTGGGGAGGCTGAGCCACTGGGCCCTATAGGACACCTAGCACAGAAAGCCACTCTATCAACACAGCGAAGCATAAAAAATGCTGAGACAAAGAAACAGGACACAAATGACAGAAATGGAGGAAAGCAAACTACTGGATATATAGTTCAAAACCACACTTCTAAGGTTTTTCAAGAATTTTCCAAAAACCGCCGATAAACTTGATGAGACCCTCAAGAAATCTAATGAGACCCTCGAGGTTGTGATAAAGGACCAACTAGAAATTAAGCATACACTGACAAAAATAAAGAATATTATACAGACTCCCAACAACAGACTAGAGGATCGCAAGAATCAAGTCAAAGATTTGAAATACGAAGAAGCAAAAAACACCCAACCAGAAAAGAAAACTGAAAAAAGAATCCAAAAATATGAAGATAGTGTAAGGAGCCTCTGGGACAACTTCAAGCGTACCAACATCCGAATTATAGGGGTGCCAGAAGAACAGAGAGAGCAAGATATTGAAAACCTATTTGAAGAAATAATGACAGAAAACTTGCCCTACCTGGTGAAAGAAATAGACTTACAAGTCCAGGAAGCGCAGAGAACCACAAACAAAAGGAATCCAAAGAGGACCACACCAAGACACATCATAATTAAAATGCCAAGAGCAAAAAACAAAGAGAGAATCTTAAAAGCAGCAAGAGAAAGACAGTCAGTTACCTACAAGGGAATACCCATACGACTGTCAGCTGATTTCTCAACAGAAACTTTGCAGGCCAGAAGGGAGTGGCAAGAAATATTCAAAGTGATGAATACCAAGAACCTACAACCAAGGTTACTTTATCCAGCAAAGCTATCATTCAGAATTGAAGGTCAGATAAAGAGCATCACAGATAAGAAAAAGCTAAACGAGTTCATCACCACTAAACCAGGATTATATGAAATGCTGAAAGGTATCCTTTAAGAAGAGGAAGAAGAAAATGGTAAAGATACAAACTACGAACAACAAATACACATCTATCAACAAGTAAATCTAAAAATCAAGTGAATAAATAATCTGATGTACAGAATGAACTGGTGATTATAATGAATCAGGGACATAGAAAGGGAGTGGACTGACTATTCTTGGGGGGAAGGGGTGTGGGGGATGCAGGAAGAGACTGAACAAAAATCGTACACCTATGGATGAGGACAGTTGGGGGGGTGAGGGCGGAGGGTGGGGTGGGAAACGGATGGAGGGGAACTATGGGGGGAAAAAGAGGAACAACTGTAATAATCTGAACAATAAAGATTTAATTTTTAAAAAATAAATAAATAAATAAATAATGCAAAAAAAAAAATAAATAAAACGATCCTCCTAAGGCAGTGGTTCTCAACCTTCCTAATGCCGCGACCCTTTAATATAGTTCCTCATGTTGTGGTGACCCCCAATTTCATTGTTACAAATTGAACATAATTAAAGCATAGTGATTAATCACAAAAACAATATGTAATTACATAGGTGTTTTCCGATGGTCTTAGGTGACCCCTGTGAAAGGATTGTTCGACCCCCAAAGGGGTCGAGACCCACAGGTTGAGGACCACTGTCTAAGGGATTTATGCTACACACTGTAGTGGGCCAATGAGAATTTTCTAGTAAATGAAAATATTGCATGGCTTTAATAGTAATGGTAGGTGCCCTTTCTGACCACACCTTTTTTTGTAATTTTTTTCTGTTTATCTACAGAGGGGGGTGGGAGAGGAACAGAGAGTTAGAAACATTGATCATCTGCCTCCTGCACACTCCCCCACTGGGTATGTGCCCACAACCAAGGTACGTGCCCTTGACCGGAATCGAACCTGGGACCCTTGAGTCCGCAGGCTGATGCTCTATCCACTGAGCCAAACCGGTTAGGGCTCTGACCCCTTTTTTAAAAATTATTATTTTTTATTTTAGAAAGAGAGAAACACAGATGAGAGAGAAACACTGATTGGCTGCTTCCTGCATGCACCCTACTGGGGATCGAGTCCACAATCCGGGCATGTGACCTGACTGGGAATCCAACCATGACCTCCTGGTTCATGGATCAATGCTCAACCACCAAGTCACACCCACTGGGCTTCTGCCCCATTTTTAAAAAAAGAATGATTAAGCCGTAACCGGTTTGGCTCAGTGGATAGAGCGTCGGCCTGCGGACTGAAAAGTCTCAGGTTCGATTCCGGTCAAGGGCATGTACCTTGGTTGCGGGCACATCTCCAGTGGGGAGTGTGCAGGAGGCAGCTGATCAATGTTTCTCTGTCATTGATGTTTCTAACTCTCTATCTCTCTCTCTTCCTCTCTGTAAAAAATCAATAAAATATATTAAAAAAAAAGAATGATTAAAATATAGTTAACATACAATATTATATTAAGTTTCAGGTGTATAATATTTTTTCAATATTTATATACCTAATGAAGTGATCATGATAAACCACCTGACAGGTACAAAGCTATTACCCTATTATTGACTATACTAAAGGACCGGTGCACAACATTTGTGCACTGGGGGTCAGGGGAGGAGGTTCCTCAGCCCGGCCTGTGCCCTTTAGCCATCTGGAAGCCCTTAGGGGATGTCTGATTGTGGCTTAGGCCCACTCCCGCCACCAACGCTGCCACCAAAGCTGCACTCGCCAGCCGTCAGCCTGGCCTGTGGCTGAGCAGTGCTCCCCCTGTGGAGCACACTGACCACCAGGGGGCAGCTCCTGCATTGAGCATCTTCCCCTGGTGGTCAGTGCGGGTCATAGCAACCAGTCATTCCACCGTTCGGTCTATTTGCATATTACCCTTTTATTATATAGGATTCTCTATGCTGTACATTACATCCCTGTGACTTATTTATTTTATAACTGGAAATCTGTCTCTTATTCACCCATTTTAAAAGAACTAAGTATATGTTTACCATTCTAATTTTGGGTATAAGAATTAACATACTTGTTCTGTTTGAAGGTTTTCACTAACATTTAATTTTTTATCCATTTTAATGTAAGCAAGTTTTTTATCAACCCAAACAAGAATACTTATTATATTTTGCATCTAACTTAAAAGACATGCATTTCTAGTAAGTAAAATATTTTCTGAAACACACCTTTTAGCCCTAGCTGATTTGGCTCAGTGGATAGAGTGTCGGCCTGCGGACTGAAGGGTCCCAGGTTGCAGACTTGCTCCCCAGTGGGGGGAATGCAGGAGGCAGCTGATCAGTGATTCTCTCTCATCATTAATGTTTCAGTCTTTCTCCCTCTCCCTTCCTCTCTAAAATCAATTAACAATATATTAAAATAAAATAAGTATGTATATATATTTTTAAAAAAAGAAACACACCTTTTAAACTTACCATACCTTCCACTCTGCATAAGGCTGAATTATGCTCTTTATAATTCCTTAGTAATGGGAAGAGATTGTGGTCTCTACTCTCTGTCCCCTAACATCCAACACTGTATATAATGCATAATTTAACATTTTCAAAATAAACTACATTTACATGTATACCAGATAAGTTTACTGAAACAAAACTTATTTCCCATTTCCTGCTTTGGTGGTTAGTATCTTAACTACATGCATTATCTCTCTATAGAATACTTCAGTATTTATCCCATATTATTGCATATCCCAAGAATTTATGCACTAAAATCTATTTTTACAACTGTGGTCCTTTGGTCACTGTGATATTAAATGCTAAACAGGCATACCTATACATTCCTGATAAACAATTCTCTACTGTACATATTTAATCTAAGAGTTCAAATTATCTCTCTGTTACAAGCCTAATGATGTAACTGATGACTTCCACCTTCATTAGAGATGCCAGAAAATTAAAAGGACTTTAAAATACAATTGCTGTTTTCCAGTTAAAGGAAAATATGAAAACAACCAATGACGGCAAATCACTTTACTCTCTCGTCCCAGACGAATTACGTAAGGTATAATCATAAAGGAAGGATTCTTATTAAGGCGTGGTTCTGAACCTTAGCTGCCCAGTAGAATTACTGGCAGCTTTTTAAAATCTTAATGCCTAGGCCAAATCCCAAACATATTACATCTCTAGGAGACAGAACAAAAGTATCAGTATATTTTAAAGCTCCCAAAGTTATTAAAATGTACAATTGAGGAAGAGAATCACTTTTTAAAAAATATTCTAGAACATAAATATTTAAATATATGCTGCTTTAAAACTAGCACCGCCTTAACCAGTTTGGCTCAGTGGATAGAATGTCAGCCTTCAGACTGAAGGGCCCCGGGTTCAATTCTGGCCAAGGGCACATGCCTGGGCTGTGGGCTCGATCCCCAGTGGGAGTAGTGCAGGAGGCAGCTATCAAATGCTTCTCTCTCATCAATGTTTCTAGCTCTCTATCCCTTTCCCTTCCTCTCTGTAAAAATCAATAAAAATATACTTAAAAAAAATAAAAATAGCACCATGAGGCCCTGACCAGGTAGCTCAGTTGGTTAGAGAATCGTCCAGATATGCCAAGGTTTGAGGTTTCAGGTTGGGTCCCAGTGTGGGTGCTTACGGGAGGCAACCGATTGATGTTTCTCTCACATCGATGTTTCTCTTTCTCTCTCTCTCTCTCTCTCTCTCTCTCTCTCTCTCTCTCTCTCTCTCTCTCTCTCATCAATAAAACTAAAACTAAAACATGTCCTAGGGTGAGGGATTTTTAAAAATTACCTTTA